>NC_140271.1:25414382-25451882 GCF_964030765.1 Micromesistius poutassou
TCATTTTTTTTACCCCAAATGAAAATAGATTACAGCACCTGGTATTCCCAGGCGGTCTCCCATCCAAGTACTATCCAGGCCCGACCGTGCTTAGCTTCCGAGATCAGACGAGATCGGGCGTGTTCACGGTGGTGTGGCCGTAAGCGATTACTCCTGGCACCAGACAGGACTTTAAACAGGAGAAAGAATGATTTTTTTTACCCCAAATGAAAATAGCTTACAGCACCTGGTATTCCCAGGCGGTCTCCCATCCAGGTACTAACCAGGCCCGACCGTGCTTAGCTTCCGAGATCAGACGAGATCGGGCGTGTTCGCAGTGGTGTGGCCGTAAGCAATTGCTCCTGGCACCAGACAGGACTTTAAACAGGAGAAAGGATCATTTTTTTTACCCCAAATGAAAATAGATTACAGCACCTGGTATTCCCAGGCGGTCAACCATCCAAGTACTAACCAGGCCCGACCGTGCTTAGCTTCCGAGATCAGACGAGATCGGGCGTGTTCACGGTGGTGTGGCCGTAAGCAATTACTCCTGGCACCAGACAGGACTTTAAACAGGAGAAAGGATGATTTTTTTTACCCCAAATGAAAATAGCTTACAGCACCTGGTATTCCCAGGCGGTCTCCCATCCAGGTACTAACCAGGCCCAACCGTGCTTAGCTTCCGAGATCAGACGAGATCGGGCGTGTTCGCAGTGGTGTGGCCGTAAGCAAATGCTCCTGGCACCAGACAAGACTTTAAACAGGAGAAAGGATCATTTTTTTTACCCCAAATGAAAATAGATTACAGCACCTGGTATTCCCAGGCGGTCTCCCTTCCAAGTACTAACCAGGCCCGACCGTGCTTAGCTTCCGAGATCAGACGAGATCGGGCGTGTTCACGGTGGTGTGGCCGTAAGCAATTGCTTCCGGCACCAGACAGGACTTTAAACAGGAGAAAGATTGATTTTTTTTACCCCAAATGAAATTAGCTTAAAGCACCTGGTATTCCCAGGCGGTCTCCCATCCAGGTACTAACCAGGCCCGACCGTGCTTAGCTTCCGAGATCAGACGAGATCTGGCGTGTTCGCAGTGGTGTGGCCGTAAGCAATTGCTCATGGCACCAGACAGGACTTTAAACAGGAGAAAGGATCATTTTTTTACCCCAAATGAAAATAGATTACAGCACCTGGTATTCCCAGGCGGTCTCCCATCCAAGTACTAACCAGGCCTGACCGTGCTTAGCTTCCGAGATCAGACGAGATCGGGCGTGTTCACGGTGGTGTGGCCGTAAGCAATTACTCCTGGCACCAGACAGGACTTTAAACAGGAGAAAGGATGATTTTTTTTACCCCAAATGAAAATAGCTTACAGCACCTGGTATTCCCAGGCGGTCTCCCATCCAGGTACTAACCAGGCCCGACCGTGCTTAGCTTCCGAGATCAGACGAGATCGGGCGTGTTCGCAGTGGTGTGGCCGTAAGCAATTGCTCCTGGCACCAGACAGGACTTTAAACAGGAGAAAGGATCATTTTTTTTACCCCAAATGAAAATAGATTACAGCACCTGGTATTCCCAGGCGGTCTCCCATCCAAGTACTATCCAGGCCCGACCGTGCTTAGCTTCCGAGATCAGACGAGATCGGGCGTGTTCACGGTGGTGTGGCCGTAAGCGATTACTCCTGGCACCAGACAGGACTTTAAACAGGAGAAAGAATGATTTTTTTTACCCCAAATGAAAATAGCTTACAGCACCTGGTATTCCCAGGCGGTCTCCAATCCAGGTACTAACCAGGCCGGACCGTGCTTAGCTTCCGAGATCAGACGAGATCGGGCGTGTTCGCAGTGGTGTGGCCGTAAGCAATTGCTCCTGGCACCAGACTGGACTTTAAACAGGAGAAAGGACCATTTTTTTTACCCCAAATGAAAATAGATTACAGCACCTGGTATTCCCAGGCGGTCTCCCATCCAAGTACTAACCAGGCCCGACCGTGCTTAGCTTCCGAGATCAGACGAGATCGGCCGTGTTCCCGGTGGTGTGGGCGTAAGCAATTGCTCCTAGCACCAGACAGGACTTTAAAAAGGAGAAAGGATGATTTTTTTACCCCAAATGAAAATAGCTTACAGCACCTGGTATTCCCAGGCGGTCTCCCATCCAAGTACTAACCAGGCCCGACCATGCTCAGCTTCCGAGATCAGACGAGATCGGGCGTGTTCACGGTGGTGTGGCCGTAAGCAATTACTCCTGGCACCAGACAGGACTTTAAACAGGAGAAAGGATGAATTTTTTTACCCCAAATGAAAATAACTTGCAGCACCTGGTATTCCCAGGCGGTCTCCCATCCAAGTACTAACCAGGCCCGACCGTGCTTAGCTTCCGTGATCAGACGAGATCGGGCGTGTTCACGGTGGTGTGGCCGTAAGCAATTGCTCCTGGCACCAGACAGGACTTTAAACAGGAGAAAGGATCATTTTTCTTTACCCCAAATGAAAATAGATTACAGCACCTGGTATTCCCAGGCGGTCTCCCATCCAAGTACTATCCAGGCCCGACCGTGCTTAGCTTCAGAGATCAGACGAGATCGGGCGTGTTCACGGTGGTGTGGCCGTAAGCGATTACTCCTGGCACCAGACAGGACTTTAAACAGGAGAAAGAATGATTTTTTTTACCCCAAATGAAAATAGCTTACAGCACCTGGTATTCCCAGGCGGTCTCCCATCCAAGTACTAACCAGGCCCGACCGTGCTTAGCTTCCGAGATCAGACGAGATCGGGCGTTTTCACGGTGGTGTGGCCGTAAGCAATTGCTCCTGGCACCAGACAGGACTTTAAACAGGAGAAAGGATCATTTTTTTTACCCCAAATGAAAATAGCTTACAGCACCTGGTATTCCCAGGCGGTCTCCAATCCAGGTACTAACCAGGCCGGACCGTGCTTAGCTTCCGAGATCAGATGAGATCGGGCGTGTTCACGGTGGTGTGGCCGTAAGCAATTGCTCCTGGCACCAGACAGGACTTTTAACAGGAGAAAGGATGATTTTTTTTACCCCAAATGAAAATAGCTTACAGCACCTGGTATTCCCAGGCGGTCTCCCATCCAAGTACTAACCAGGCCCGACCGTGCTTAGCTTCCGAGATCAGACGAGATCGGGCGTGTTCACGGTGGTGTGGCCATAAGCAATTGCTCCTGGCACGAGACAGGACTTTAAACAGGAGAAAGGATGATTTTTTTTACCCCAAATGATAATAGCTTACAGCACCTGGTATTCCCAGGCGGTCTCCCATCCAGGTACTAACCAGGCCCGACCGTGCTTAGCTTCCGAGATCAGATGAGATCGGGCGTGTTCGCAGTGGTGTGGCCGTAAGCAATTGCTCCTGGCACCAGACAGGACTTTAAACAGGAGAAAGGATCATTTTTTTTACCCCAAATGAAAATAGATTACAGCACCTGGTATTCCCAGGCGGTCTCCCATCCAAGTACTAACCAGGCCCGACCGTGCTTAGCTTCCGAGATCAGACGAGATCAGGCGTATTCACAGTGGTGTGGCCGTAAGCAATTGCTCCTGGCACCAGACAGGACTTTAAACAGGAGAAAGGATCATTTTTTTTACCCCAAATGAAAATAGCTTAGAGCACCTGGTATTCCCAGGCGGTCTCCCATCCAAGTACTAACGAGGCCCGACCGTGCTTAGCTTCCGAGATCAGATGAGATCGGGCGTGTTCACGGTGGTGTGGCCGTAAGCAATTGCTCCTGGCACCAGACAGGACTTTAAACAGGAGAAAGGATGATTTTTTTTACCCCAAATGAAAATAGCTTACAGCACCTGGTATTCCCAGGCGGTCTCCCATCCAGGTACTAACCTGGCCCGACCGTGCTTACCTTCCGAGATCAGACGAGATCGGGCGTGTTCGCAGTGGTGTGGCCGTAAGCAATTGCTCCTGGCACCAGACAGGACTTTAAACAGGAGAAAGGATCATTTTTTTTACCCCAAATGAAAATAGCTTACAGCACCTGGTATTCCCAGGCGGTCTCCCATCCAAGTACTAACCAGGCCCGACCATGCTTAGCTTCCGAGAGCAGACGAGATCGGGCGTGTTCACGGTGGTGTGGCCGTAAGCAATTGCTCCTGGCACCAGACAGGACTTTAAACAGGAGAAAGGATGATTTTTTTTACCCCAAATGAAAATACCTTACAGCACCTGGTATTCCCAGGCGGTCTCCCATCCAGGTACTAACCAGGCCCGACCGTGCTTAGCTTCCGAGATCAGACGAGATCGGGCGTGTTTGCAGTGGTGTGGCCGTAAGCAATTGCTCCTGGCACCAGACAGGACTTTAAACAGGAGAAAGGATGATTTTTTTTACCCCAAATGAAAATAGATTACAGCACCTGGTATTCCCAGGCGGTCTCCCATCCAAGTACTAACCAGGCCCGACCGTGCTTAGCTTATGAGATCAGACGAGATCGGGCGTGTTCCCGGTGGTGTGGCCGTAAGCAATTGCTCCTGGCACCAGACAGGACTTTAAACAGGAGAAAGGATGATTTTTTTTACCCCAAATGAAAATAGCTTACAGCACCTGGTATTCCCAGGCTGTCTCCCATCCAAGTACTAACCAGGCCCGACCGTGCATCGCTTCCGAGATCAGACGAGATTGGGCGTGTTCACGGTGGTGTGGCCGTAAGCAATTCCTCCTGGCACCAGACAGGACTTTAAACAGGAGAAAGGATGATTTTTTTTACCCCAAATGAAAATAGCTTACAGCACCTGGTATTCCCAGGCGGTCTCCCATCCAGGTACTAACCAGGCCCGACCGTGCTTAGCTTCCAAAATCAGACGAGATCGGGCGTGTTCGCTGTGGTGTGGCCGTAAGCAATTGCTCCTTGCACCAGACAGGACTTTAAACAGGAGATAGGATCATTTTTTTTACCCCAATTGAAAATAGATTACAGCACCTGGTGTTCCCAGGCGGTCTCCCATCCAAGTACTAACCAGGCCTGACCGTGCTTAGCTTCCGAGATCAGACGAGATCGGGCGTGTTCACGGTGGTGTGGCCGTAAGCAATTCCTCCTGGCACCAGACAGGACTTTAAACAGGAGAAAGGATGATTTTTTTTACCCCAAATGAAAATAGCTTACAGCACCTAGTATTCCCAGGCGGTCTCCCATCCAAGTACTAACCAGGCCCGACTGTGCTTAGCTACCGAGATCAGACGAGAACGGGAGTGTTCACGGTGGTGTGGCCGTAAGCAATTGCTCCTGGCACCAGACAGGACTTTAAACAGGAGAAAGGATGATTTTTTTTACCCCAAATGAAAATAGCTTACAGCACCTGGTATTCCCAGGCGGTCTCCCATCCAAGTACTAACCAGGCCCGACCGTGCTTAGCTTCCGAGATCAGACGAGATCGGGCGTGTTCACGGTGGTGTGGCCGTAAGCAATTACTCCTGGCACCAGACAGGACTTTAAACAGGAGAAAGGATCATTTTTTTTACCCCAAATGAAAATAGCTTACAGCACATGGTATTCCCAGGCGGTCTCCCATCCAGGTACTAACCAGGCCCGACCGTGCTTAGCTTCCGAGATCAGACGAGATCGGGCGTGTTCGCAGTGGTGTAGCCGTAAGCAATTGGTCCTGGCACCAGACAGGACTTTAAACAGGAGAAAGGATCATTTTTCTTACCCCAAATGAAAATAGCTTACAGCACCTGGTATTCCCAGGCGGTCTCCCATCCAGGTACTAACCAGGCCCGACCGTGCTTAGCTTCCGAGATCAGACGAGTTCGGGTGTGTTCGCAGTGATGTGGCCGTAAGGAAGTGCTCCTGGCACCAGACAGGACTTTAAACAGGAGACCGGATCATTTTTTTTACCCCAAATGAAAATAGATTACAGCACCTGGTATTCCCAAGCGGTCTCCCATCCAAGTACTAACAAGGCCCGACCGTGCTTAGCTTCCGAGATCAGACGAGATCGGGCGTGTTCACGGTGGTGTGGCCGTAAGCAATTACTCCTGGCACCAGACAGGACTTTAAACAGGAGAAAGGATGATTTTTTTTACCCCAAATGAAAATAGCTTACAGCACCTGGTATTCCCAGGCGGTCTCCCATCCAGGTACTAACCAGGCCCGACCGTGCTTAGCTTCCGAGATCAGACGAGATCGGGCGTGTTCGCAGTGGTGTGGCCGTAAGCAATTGCTCCTGGCACCAGACAGGACTTTAAACAGGAGAAAGGATCATTTTTTTTACCCCAAATGAAAATAGATTACAGCACCTGGTATTCCCAGGCGGTCTCCCATCCAAGTACTAACCAGGCCCGACCGTGCTCAGCTTCCGAGATCAGACGAGATCGGGCGTGTTCATGGTGGTGTGGCCGTAAGCAATTACTCCTGGCACCAGACAGGACTTTAAACAGGAGAAAGGATGAATTTTTTTACCCCAAATGAAAATAGCTTACAGCACCTGGTATTCCCAGGCGGTCTCCCATCCAGGTACTAACCAGGCCCGACCGAGATCAGACGAGATCGGGCGTGTTCGCAGTTGTGTGGCCGTAAGCAATTGCTCCTGGCACCAGACAGGACTTTAAACAGGAGAAAGGATGATTTTTTTTACCCCAAATGAAAATAGATTACATCACCTGGTATTCCCAGGTGGTCTCCCATCCAAGTACTAACCAGGCCCGACCGTGCTTAGCTTCCGAGATCAAACAATATCGGGCGTGTTCGCAGTGGTGTGGCCGTAAGCAATTGCTCCTAGCACCAGACAGGACTTTAAACAGGAGAAAGGATCATTTTTTTTACCCCAAATGAAAATAGATTACAGCACCTGGTATTCCCAGGCGGTCTCCCATCCAAGTACTAACCAGGCCCCACCGTGCTTAGCTTCCGAGATCAGACGAGATCGGGCGTGTTCGCAGTGGTGTGGCCGTAAGTAATTGCTCCGGGCACCAGACAGGACTTTAAACAGGAGAAAGGATGATTTTTTTTACCCCAAATGAAAATAGCTTACAGCACCTGGTATTCCCAGGCGGTCTCCCATCCAAGTACTAACCAGGCCCGACCGTGCTTAGCTTCCGAGATCAGACGAGATCAGGCGTATTCACAGTGGTGTGGCCGTAAGCAATTGCTCCTGGCACCAGACAGGACTTTAAACAGGAGAAAGGATCATTTTTTTTACCCCAAATGAAAATAGCTTAGAGCACCTGGTATTCCCAGGCGGTCTCCCATCCAAGTACTAACGAGGCCCGACCGTGCTTAGCTTCCGAGATCAGATGAGATCGGGCGTGTTCACGGTGGTGTGGCCGTAAGCAATTGCTCCTGGCACCAGACAGGACTTTAAACAGGAGAAAGGATGATTTTTTTTACCCCAAATGAAAATAGCTTACAGCACCTGGTATTCCCAGGCGGTCTCCCATCCAGGTACTAACCTGGCCCGACCGTGCTTACCTTCCGAGATCAGACGAGATCGGGCGTGTTCGCAGTGGTGTGGCCGTAAGCAATTGCTCCTGGCACCAGACAGGACTTTAAACAGGAGAAAGGATCATTTTTTTTACCCCAAATGAAAATTGCTTACAGCACCTGGTATTCCCAGGCGGTCTCCCATCCAAGTACTAACCAGGCCCGACCATGCTTAGCTTCCGAGCGCAGACGAGATCGGGCGTGTTCACGGTGGTGTGGCCGTAAGCAATTGCTCCTGGCACCAGACAGGACTTTAAAGAGGAGAAAGGATGATTTTTTTTACCCCAAATGAAAATACCTTACAGCACCTGGTATTCCCAGGCGGTCTCCCATCCAGGTACTAACCAGGCCCGACCGTGCTTAGCTTCCGAGATCAGACGAGATCGGGCGTGTTTGCAGTGGTGTGGCCGTAAGCAATTGCTCCTGGCACCAGACAGGACTTTAAACAGGAGAAAGGATGATTTTTTTTACCCCAAATGAAAATAGATTACAGCACCTGGTATTCCCAGGCGGTCTCCCATCCAAGTACTAACCAGGCCCGACCGTGCTTAGCTTATGAGATCAGACGAGATCGGGCGTGTTCCCGGTGGTGTGGCCGTAAGCAATTGCTCCTGGCACCAGACAGGACTTTAAACAGGAGAAAGGATGATTTTTTTTACCCCAAATGAAAATAGCTTACAGCACCTGGTATTCCCAGGCGGTCTCCCATCCAGGTACTAACCAGGCCCGACCGTGCTTAGCTTCCGAGATCAGACGAGATCGGGCGTGTTCGCAGTGGTGTGGCCGTAAGCAATTGCTCCTGGCACCAGACAGGACTTTAAACAGGAGAAAGGATCATTTTTTTTACCCCAAATGAAAATAGATTACAGCACCTGGTATTCCCAGGCGGTCTCCCATCCAAGTACTATCCAGGCCCGACCGTGCTTAGCTTCCGAGATCAGACGAGATCGGGCGTGTTCACGGTGGTGTGGCCGTAAGCGATTACTCCTGGCACCAGACAGGACTTTAAACAGGAGAAAGAATGATTTTTTTTACCCCAAATGAAAATAGCTTACAGCACCTGGTATTCCCAGGCGGTCTCCAATCCAGGTACTAACCAGGCCGGACCGTGCTTAGCTTCCGAGATCAGACGAGATCGGGCGTGTTCGCAGTGGTGTGGCCGTAAGCAATTGCTCCTGGCACCAGACTGGACTTTAAACAGGAGAAAGGACCATTTTTTTTACCCCAAATGAAAATAGATTACAGCACCTGGTATTCCCAGGCGGTCTCCCATCCAAGTACTAACCAGGCCCGACCGCGCTTAGCTTCCGAGATCAGACGAGATCGGCCGTGTTCCCGGTGGTGTGGGCGTAAGCAATTGCTCCTAGCACCAGACAGGACTTTAAAAAGGAGAAAGGATGATTTTTTTACCCCAAATGAAAATAGCTTACAGCACCTGGTATTCCCAGGCGGTCTCCCATCCAGGTACTAACCAGGCCCGACCGTGCTTAGCTTCCGAGATCAGACGAGATCGGGCGTGTTCACAGTGGTGTGGCCGTAAGCAATTGCTCCTGGCACCAGACAGGACTTTAAACAGGGGAAAGGATCATTTTTTTTACCCCAAATGAAAATAGTTTACAGGACCTGGTATTCCCAGGCGGTCTCCCATCCAAGTACTAACCAGGCCCGACCATGCTCAGCTTCCGAGATCAGACGAGATCGGGCGTGTTCACGGTGGTGTGGCCGTAAGCAATTACTCCTGGCACCAGACAGGACTTTAAACAGGAGAAAGGATGAATTTTTTTACCCCAAATGAAAATAACTTGCAGCACCTGGTATTCCCAGGCGGTCTCCCATCCAAGTACTAACCAGGCCCGACCGTGCTTAGCTTCCGTGATCAGACGAGATCGGGCGTGTTCACGGTGGTGTGGCCGTAAGCAATTGCTCCTGGCACCAGACAGGACTTTAAACAGGAGAAAGGATCATTTTTTTTACCCCAAATGAAAATAGATTACAGCACCTGGTATTCCCAGGCGGTCTCCCATCCAAGTACTATCCAGGCCCGACCGTGCTTAGCTTCAGAGATCAGACGAGATCGGGCGTGTTCACGGTGGTGTGGCCGTAAGCGATTACTCCTGGCACCAGACAGGACTTTAAACAGGAGAAAGAATGATTTTTTTTACCCCAAATGAAAATAGCTTACAGCACCTGGTATTCCCAGGCGGTCTCCCATCCAAGTACTAACCAGGCCCGACCGTGCTTAGCTTCCGAGATCAGACGAGATCGGGCGTTTTCACGGTGGTGTGGCCGTAAGCAATTGCTCCTGGCACCAGACAGGACTTTAAACAGGAGAAAGGATCATTTTTTTTACCCCAAATGAAAATAGCTTACAGCACCTGGTATTCCCAGGCAGTCTCCAATCCAGGTACTAACCAGGCCGGACCGTGCTTAGCTTCCGAGATCAGATGAGATCGGGCGTGTTCACGGTGGTGTGGCCGTAAGCAATTGCTCCTGGCACCAGACAGGACTTTTAACAGGAGAAAGGATGATTTTTTTTACCCCAAATGAAAATAGCTTACAGCACCTGGTATTCCCAGGCGGTCTCCCATCCAAGTACTAACCAGGCCCGACCGTGCTTAGCTTCCGAGATCAGACGAGATCGGGCGTGTTCACGGTGGTGTGGCCATAAGCAATTGCTCCTGGCACGAGACAGGACTTTAAACAGGAGAAAGGATGATTTTTTTTACCCCAAATGATAATAGCTTACAGCACCTGGTATTCCCAGGCGGTCTCCCATCCAGGTACTAACCAGGCCCGACCGTGCTTAGCTTCCGAGATCAGATGAGATCGGGCGTGTTCGCAGTGGTGTGGCCGTAAGCAATTGCTCCTGGCACCAGACAGGACTTTAAACAGGAGAAAGGATCATTTTTTTTACCCCAAATGAAAATAGATTACAGCACCTGGTATTCCCAGGCGGTCTCCCATCCAAGTACTAACCAGGCCCGACCGTGCTTAGCTTCCGAGATCAGACGAGATCAGGCGTATTCACAGTGGTGTGGCCGTAAGCAATTGCTCCTGGCACCAGACAGGACTTTAAACAGGAGAAAGGATCATTTTTTTTACCCCAAATGAAAATAGCTTAGAGCACCTGGTATTCCCAGGCGGTCTCCCATCCAAGTACTAACGAGGCCCGACCGTGCTTAGCTTCCGAGATCAGATGAGATCGGGCGTGTTCACGGTGGTGTGGCCGTAAGCAATTGCTCCTGGCACCAGACAGGACTTTAAACAGGAGAAAGGATGATTTTTTTTACCCCAAATGAAAATACCTTACAGCACCTGGTATTCCCAGGCGGTCTCCCATCCAGGTACTAACCAGGCCCGACCGTGCTTAGCTTCCGAGATCAGACGAGATCGGGCGTGTTTGCAGTGGTGTGGCCGTAAGCAATTGCTCCTGGCACCAGACAGGACTTTAAACAGGAGAAAGGATGATTTTTTTTACCCCAAATGAAAATAGATTACAGCACATGGTATTCCCAGGCGGTCTCCCATCCAAGTACTAACCAGGCCCGACCGTGCTTAGCTTATGAGATCAGACGAGATCGGGCGTGTTCCCGGTGGTGTGGCCGTAAGCAAATGCTCCTGGCACCAGACAGGACTTTAAACAGGAGAAAGGATGATTTTTTTTACCCCAAATGAAAATAGCTTACAGTACCTGGTATTCCCAGGCTGTCTCCCATCCAAGTACTAACCAGGCCCGACCGTGCATCGCTTCCGAGATCAGACGAGATTGGGCGTGTTCACGGTGGTGTGGCCGTAAGCAATTCCTCCTGGCACCAGACAGGACTTTAAACAGGAGAAAGGATGATTTTTTTTACCCCAAATGAAAATAGCTTACAGCACCTGGTATTCCCAGGCGGTCTCCCATCCAGGTACTAACCAGGCCCGACCGTGCTTAGCTTCCAAAATCAGACGAGATCGGGCGTGTTCGCAGTGGTGTGGCCGTAAGCAATTGCTCCTTGCACCAGACAGGACTTTAAACAGGAGATAGGATCATTTTTTTTACCCCAATTGAAAATAGATTACAGCATCTGGTGTTCCCAGGCGGTCTCCCATCCAAGTACTAACCAGGCCTGACCGTGCTTAGCTTCCGAGATCAGACGAGATCGGGCGTGTTCACGGTGGTGTGGCCGTAAGCAATTCCTCCTGGCACCAGACAGGACTTTAAACAGGAGAAAGGATGATTTTTTTTACCCCAAATGAAAATAGCTTACAGCACCTAGTATTCCCAGGCGGTCTCCCATCCAAGTACTAACCAGGCCCGACTGTGCTTAGCTACCGAGATCAGACGAGAACGGGAGTGTTCACGGTGGTGTGGCCGTAAGCAATTGCTCCTGGCACCAGACAGGACTTTAAACAGGAGAAAGGATGATTTTTTTTACCCCAAATGAAAATAGCTTACAGCACCTGGTATTCCCAGGCGGTCTCCCATCCAAGTACTAACCAGGCCCGACCGTGCTTAGCTTCCGAGATCAGACGAGATCGGGCGTGTTCACGGTGGTGTGGCCGTAAGCAATTACTCCTGGCACCAGACAGGACTTTAAACAGGAGAAAGGATCATTTTTTTTACCCCAAATGAAAATAGCTTACAGCACATGGTATTCCCAGGCGGTCTCCCATCCAGGTACTAACCAGGCCCGACCGTGCTTAGCTTCCGAGATCAGACGAGATCGGGCGTGTTCGCAGTGGTGTAGCCGTAAGCAATTGGTCCTGGCACCAGACAGGACTTTAAACAGGAGAAAGGATCATTTTTCTTACCCCAAATGAAAATAGCTTACAGCACCTGGTATTCCCAGGCGGTCTCCCATCCAGGTACTAACCAGGCCCGACCGTGCTTAGCTTCCGAGATCAGACGAGTTCGGGTGTGTTCGCAGTGATGTGGCCGTAAGGAAGTGCTCCTGGCACCAGACAGGACTTTAAACAGGAGAAAGGATCATTTTTTTTACCCCAAATGAAAATAGATTACAGCACCTGGTATTCCCAGGCGGTCTCCCATCCAAGTACTAACCAGGCCCGACCGTGCTCAGCTTCCGAGATCAGACGAGATCGGGCGTGTTCATGGTGGTGTGGCCGTAAGCAATTACTCCTGGCACCAGACAGGACTTTAAACAGGAGAAAGGATGAATTTTTTTACCCCAAATGAAAATAGCTTACAGCACCTGGTATTCCCAGGCGGTCTCCCATCCAGGTACTAACCAGGCCCGACCGAGATCAGACGAGATCGGGCGTGTTCGCAGTTGTGTGGCCGTAAGCAATTGCTCCTGGCACCAGACAGGACTTTAAACAGGAGAAAGGATGATTTTTTTTACCCCAAATGAAAATAGATTACATCACCTGGTATTCCCAGGTGGTCTCCCATCCAAGTACTAACCAGGCCCGACCGTGCTTAGCTTCCGAGATCAAACAATATCGGGCGTGTTCGCAGTGGTGTGGCCGTAAGCAATTGCTCCTAGCACCAGACAGGACTTTAAACAGGAGAAAGGATCATTTTTTTTACCCCAAATGAAAATAGATTCCAGCACCTGGTATTCCCAGGCGGTCTCCCATCCAAGTACTAACCAGGCCCCACCGTGCTTAGCTTCCGAGATCAGACGAGATCGGGCGTGTTCGCAGTGGTGTGGCCGTAAGTAATTGCTCCGGGCACCAGACAGGACTTTAAACAGGAGAAAGGATGATTTTTTTTACCCCAAATGAAAATAGCTTACAGCACCTGGTATTCCCAGGCGGTCTCCCATCCAAGTACTAACCAGGCCCGACCGTGCTTAGCTTCCGAGATCAGACGAGATCAGGCGTATTCACAGTGGTGTGGCCGTAAGCAATTGCTCCTGGCACCAGACAGGACTTTAAACAGGAGAAAGGATCATTTTTTTTACCCCAAATGAAAATAGCTTAGAGCACCTGGTATTCCCAGGCGGTCTCCCATCCAAGTACTAACGAGGCCCGACCGTGCTTAGCTTCCGAGATCAGATGAGATCGGGCGTGTTCACGGTGGTGTGGCCGTAAGCAATTGCTCCTGGCACCAGACAGGACTTTAAACAGGAGAAAGGATGATTTTTTTTACCCCAAATGAAAATAGCTTACAGCACCTGGTATTCCCAGGCGGTCTCCCATCCAGGTACTAACCTGGCCCGACCGTGCTTACCTTCCGAGATCAGACGAGATCGGGCGTGTTCGCAGTGGTGTGGCCGTAAGCAATTGCTCCTGGCACCAGACAGGACTTTAAACAGGAGAAAGGATCATTTTTTTTACCCCAAATGAAAATTGCTTACAGCACCTGGTATTCCCAGGCGGTCTCCCATCCAAGTACTAACCAGGCCCGACCATGCTTAGCTTCCGAGCGCAGACGAGATCGGGCGTGTTCACGGTGGTGTGGCCGTAAGCAATTACTCCTGGCACCAGACAGGACTTTAAACAGGAGAAAGGATGATTTTTTTTACCCCAAATGAAAATACCTTACAGCACCTGGTATTCCCAGGCGGTCTCCCATCCAGGTACTAACCAGGCCCGACCGTGCTTAGCTTCCGAGATCAGACGAGATCGGGCGTGTTTGCAGTGGTGTGGCCGTAAGCAATTGCTCCTGGCACCAGACAGGACTTTAAACAGGAGAAAGGATGATTTTTTTTACCCCAAATGAAAATAGATTACAGCACCTGGTATTCCCAGGCGGTCTCCCATCCAAGTACTAACCAGGCCCGACCGTGCTTAGCTTATGAGATCAGACGAGATCGGGCGTGTTCCCGGTGGTGTGGCCGTAAGCAATTGCTCCTGGCACCAGACAGGACTTTAAACAGGAGAAAGGATGATTTTTTTTACCCCAAATGAAAATAGCTTACAGCACCTGGTATTCCCAGGCTGTCTCCCATCCAAGTACTAACCAGGCCCGACCGTGCATCGCTTCCGAGATCAGACGAGATTGGGCGTGTTCACGGTGGTGTGGCAGTAAGCAATTTCTCCTGGCACCAGACAGGACTTTAAACAGGAGAAAGGATGATTTTTTTTACCCCAAATGAAAATAGCTTACAGCACCTGGTATTCCCAGGCGGTCTCCCATCCAGGTACTAACCAGGCCCGACCGTGCTTAGCTTCCAAAATCAGACGAGATCGGGCGTGTTCGCAGTGGTGTGGCCGTAAGCAATTGCTCCTTGCACCAGACAGGACTTTAAACAGGAGATAGGATCATTTTTTTTACCCCAATTGAAAATAGATTACAGCACCTGGTGTTCCCAGGCGGTCTCCCATCCAAGTACTAACCAGGCCTGACCGTGCTTAGCTTCCGAGATCAGACGAGATCGGGCGTGTTCACGGTGGTGTGGCCGTAAGCAATTCCTCCTGGCACCAGAAAGGACTTTAAACAGGAGAAAGGATGATTTTTTTTACCCCAAATGAAAATAGCTTACAGCACCTAGTATTCCCAGGCGGTCTCCCATCCAAGTACTAACCAGGCCCGACTGTGCTTAGCTACCGAGATCAGACGAGAACGGGAGTGTTCACGGTGGTGTGGCCGTAAGCAATTGCTCCTGGCACCAGACAGGACTTTAAACAGGAGAAAGGATGATTTTTTTTTACCCCAAATGAAAATAGCTTACAGCACCTGGTATTCCCAGGCGGTCTCCCATCCAAGTACTAACCAGGCCCGACCGTGCTTAGCTTCCGAGATCAGACGAGATCGGGCGTGTTCACGGTGGTGTGGCCGTAAGCAATTACTCCTGGCACCAGACAGGACTTTAAACAGGAGAAAGGATCATTTTTTTTACCCCAAATGAAAATAGCTTACAGCACATGGTATTCCCAGGCGGTCTCCCATCCAGGTACTAACCAGGCCCGACCGTGCTTAGCTTCCGAGATCAGACGAGATCGGGCGTGTTCGCAGTGGTGTGGCCGTAAGCAATTGCTCCTGGCACCAGACAGGACTTTAAACAGGAGAAAGGATCATTTTTTTTACCCCAAATGAAAATAGATTACAGCACCTGGTATTCCCAGGCGGTCTCCCATCCAAGTACTAACCAGGCCCGACCGTGCTCAGCTTCCGAGATCAGACGAGATCGGGCGTGTTCATGGTGGTGTGGCCGTAAGCAATTACTCCTGGCACCAGACAGGACTTTAAACAGGAGAAAGGATGAATTTTTTTACCCCAAATGAAAATAGCTTACAGCACCTGGTATTCCCAGGCGGTCTCCCATCCAGGTACTAACCAGGCCCGACCGAGATCAGACGAGATCGGGCGTGTTCGCAGTTGTGTGGCCGTAAGCAATTGCTCCTGGCACCAGACAGGACTTTAAACAGGAGAAAGGATGATTTTTTTTACCCCAAATGAAAATAGATTACATCACCTGGTATTCCCAGGTGGTCTCCCATCCAAGTACTAACCAGGCCCGACCGTGCTTAGCTTCCGAGATCAAACAATATCGGGCGTGTTCGCAGTGGTGTGGCCGTAAGCAATTGCTCCTAGCACCAGACAGGACTTTAAACAGGAGAAAGGATCATTTTTTTTACCCCAAATGAAAATAGATTACAGCACCTGGTATTCCCAGGCGGTCTCCCATCCAAGTACTAACCAGGCCCCACCGTGCTTAGCTTCCGAGATCAGACGAGATCGGGCGTGTTCGCAGTGGTGTGGCCGTAAGCAATTGCTCCTGGCACCAGACAGGACTTTAAACAGGAGAAAGGATGATTTTTTTTACCCCAAATGAAAATAGCTTACAGCACCTGGTATTCCCAGGCGGTCTCCCATCCAGGTACTAACCTGGCCCGACCGTGCTTACCTTCCGAGATCAGACGAGATCGGGCGTGTTCGCAGTGGTGTGGCCGTAAGCAATTGCTCCTGGCACCAGACAGGACTTTAAACAGGAGAAAGGATCATTTTTTTTACCCCAAATGAAAATTGCTTACAGCACCTGGTATTCCCAGGCGGTCTCCCATCCAAGTACTAACCAGGCCCGACCATGCTTAGCTTCCGAGCGCAGACGAGATCGGGCGTGTTCACGGTGGTGTGGCCGTAAGCAATTGCTCCTGGCACCAGACAGGACTTTAAACAGGAGAAAGGATGATTTTTTTTACCCCAAATGAAAATACCTTACAGCACCTGGTATTCCCAGGCGGTCTCCCATCCAGATACTAACCAGGCCCGACCGTGCTTAGCTTCCGAGATCAGACGAGATCGGGCGTGTTTGCAGTGGTGTGGCCGTAAGCAATTGCTCCTGGCACCAGACAGGACTTTAAACAGGAGAAAGGATGATTTTTTTTACCCCAAATGAAAATAGATTACAGCACCTGGTATTCCCAGGCGGTCTCCCATCCAAGTACTAACCAGGCCCGACCGTGCTTAGCTTATGAGATCAGACGAGATCGGGCGTGTTCCCGGTGGTGTGGCCGTAAGCAATTGCTCCTGGCACCAGACAGGACTTTAAACAGGAGAAAGGATGATTTTTTTTACCCCAAATGAAAATAGCTTACAGCACCTGGTATTCCCAGGCTGTCTCCCATCCAAGTACTAACCAGGCCCGACCGTGCATCGCTTCCGAGATCAGACGAGATTGGGCGTGTTCACGGTGGTGTGGCAGTAAGCAATTTCTCCTGGCACCAGACAGGACTTTAAACAGGAGAAAGGATGATTTTTTTTACCCCAAATGAAAATAGCTTACAGCACCTGGTATTCCCAGGCGGTCTCCCATCCAGGTACTAACCAGGCCCGACCGTGCTTAGCTTCCAAAATCAGACGAGATCGGGCGTGTTCGCAGTGGTGTGGCCGTAAGCAATTGCTCCTTGCACCAGACAGGACTTTAAACAGGAGATAGGATCATTTTTTTTACCCCAATTGAAAATAGATTACAGCACCTGGTGTTCCCAGGCGGTCTCCCATCCAAGTACTAACCAGGCCTGACCGTGCTTAGCTTCCGAGATCAGACGAGATCGGGCGTGTTCACGGTGGTGTGGCCGTAAGCAATTCCTCCTGGCACCAGACAGGACTTTAAACAGGAGAAAGGATGATTTTTTTTACCCCAAATGAAAATAGCTTACAGCACCTAGTATTCCCAGGCGGTCTCCCATCCAAGTACTAACCAGGCCCGACTGTGCTTAGCTACCGAGATCAGACGAGAACGGGAGTGTTCACGGTGGTGTGGCCGTAAGCAATTGCTCCTGGCACCAGACAGGACTTTAAACAGGAGAAAGGATGATTTTTTTTACCCCAAATGAAAATAGCTTACAGCACCTGGTATTCCCAGGCGGTCTCCCATCCAAGTACTAACCAGGCCCGACCGTGCTTAGCTTCCGAGATCAGACGAGATCGGGCGTGTTCACGGTGGTGTGGCCGTAAGCAATTACTCCTGGCACCAGACAGGACTTTAAACAGGAGAAAGGATCATTTTTTTTACCCCAAATGAAAATAGCTTACAGCACATGGTATTCCCAGGCGGTCTCCCATCCAGGTACTAACCAGGCCCGACCGTGCTTAGCTTCCGAGATCAGACGAGATCGGGCGTGTTCGCAGTGGTGTAGCCGTAAGCACTTGGTCCTGGCACCAGACAGGACTTTAAACAGGAGAAAGGATCATTTTTCTTACCCCAAATGAAAATAGCTTACAGCACCTGGTATTCCCAGGCGGTCTCCCATCCAGGTACTAATCAGGCCCGACCGTGCTTAGCTTCCGAGATCAGACGAGTTCGGGTGTGTTCGCAGTGATGTGGCCGTAAGGAAGTGCTCCTGGCACCAGACAGGACTTTAAACAGGAGACAGGATCATTTTTTTTAACCCAAATGAAAATAGATTACAGCACCTGGTATTCCCAGGCTGTCTCCCATCCAAGTACTAACCAGGCCCGACCGTGCATCGCTTCCGAGATCAGACGAGATTGGGCGTGTTCACGGTGGTGTGGCAGTAAGCAATTTCTCCTGGCACCAGACAGGACTTTAAACAGGAGAAAGGATGATTTTTTTTACCCCAAATGAAAATAGCTTACAGCACCTGGTATTCCCAGGCGGTCTCCCATCCAGGTACTAACCAGGCCCGACCGTGCTTAGCTTCCAAAATCAGACGAGATCGGGCGTGTTCGCAGTGGTGTGGCCGTAAGCAATTGCTCCTTGCACCAGACAGGACTTTAAACAGGAGATAGGATCATTTTTTTTACCCCAATTGAAAATAGATTACAGCACCTGGTGTTCCCAGGCGGTCTCCCATCCAAGTACTAACCAGGCCTGACCGTGCTTAGCTTCCGAGATCAGACGAGATCGGGCGTGTTCACGGTGGTGTGGCCGTAAGCAATTCCTCCTGGCACCAGACAGGACTTTAAACAGGAGAAAGGATGATTTTTTTTACCCCAAATGAAAATAGCTTACAGCACCTAGTATTCCCAGGCGGTCTCCCATCCAAGTACTAACCAGGCCCGACTGTGCTTAGCTACCGAGATCAGACGAGAACGGGAGTGTTCACGGTGGTGTGGCCGTAAGCAATTGCTCCTGGCACCAGACAGGACTTTAAACAGGAGAAAGGATGATTTTTTTTACCCCAAATGAAAATAGCTTACAGCACCTGGTATTCCCAGGCGGTCTCCCATCCAAGTACTAACCAGGCCCGACCGTGCTTAGCTTCCGAGATCAGACGAGATCGGGCGTGTTCACGGTGGTGTGGCCGTAAGCAATTACTCCTGGCACCAGACAGGACTTTAAACAGGAGAAAGGATCATTTTTTTTACCCCAAATGAAAATAGCTTACAGCACATGGTATTCCCAGGCGGTCTCCCATCCAGGTACTAACCAGGCCCGACCGTGCTTAGCTTCCGAGATCAGACGAGATCGGGCGTGTTCGCAGTGGTGTGGCCGTAAGCAATTGCTCCTGGCACCAGACAGGACTTTAAACAGGAGAAAGGATCATTTTTTTTACCCCAAATGAAAATAGATTACAGCACCTGGTATTCCCAGGCGGTCTCCCATCCAAGTACTAACCAGGCCCGACCGTGCTCAGCTTCCGAGATCAGACGAGATCGGGCGTGTTCATGGTGGTGTGGCCGTAAGCAATTACTCCTGGCACCAGACAGGACTTTAAACAGGAGAAAGGATGAATTTTTTTACCCCAAATGAAAATAGCTTACAGCACCTGGTATTCCCAGGCGGTCTCCCATCCAGGTACTAACCAGGCCCGACCGAGATCAGACGAGATCGGGCGTGTTCGCAGTTGTGTGGCCGTAAGCAATTGCTCCTGGCACCAGACAGGACTTTAAACAGGAGAAAGGATGATTTTTTTTACCCCAAATGAAAATAGATTACATCACCTGGTATTCCCAGGTGGTCTCCCATCCAAGTACTAACCAGGCCCGACCGTGCTTAGCTTCCGAGATCAAACAATATCGGGCGTGTTCGCAGTGGTGTGGCCGTAAGCAATTGCTCCTAGCACCAGACAGGACTTTAAACAGGAGAAAGGATCATTTTTTTTACCCCAAATGAAAATAGATTACAGCACCTGGTATTCCCAGGCGGTCTCCCATCCAAGTACTAACCAGGCCCCACCGTGCTTAGCTTCCGAGATCAGACGAGATCGGGCGTGTTCGCAGTGGTGTGGCCGTAAGTAATTGCTCCGGGCACCAGACAGGACTTTAAACAGGAGAAAGGATGATTTTTTTTACCCCAAATGAAAATAGCTTAGAGCACCTGGTATTCCCAGGCGGTCTCCCATCCAAGTACTAACGAGGCCCGACCGTGCTTAGCTTCCGAGATCAGATGAGATCGGGCGTGTTCACGGTGGTGTGGCCGTAAGCAATTGCTCCTGGCACCAGACAGGACTTTAAACAGGAGAAAGGATGATTTTTTTTACCCCAAATGAAAATAGCTTACAGCACCTGGTATTCCCAGGCGGTCTCCCATCCAGGTACTAACCTGGCCCGACCGTGCTTACCTTCCGAGATCAGACGAGATCGGGCGTGTTCGCAGTGGTGTGGCCGTAAGCAATTGCTCCTGGCACCAGACAGGACTTTAAACAGGAGAAAGGATCATTTTTTTTACCCCAAATGAAAATTGCTTACAGCACCTGGTATTCCCAGGCGGTCTCCCATCCAAGTACTAACCAGGCCCGACCATGCTTAGCTTCCGAGCGCAGACGAGATCGGGCGTGTTCACGGTGGTGTGGCCGTAAGCAATTGCTCCTGGCACCAGACAGGACTTTAAACAGGAGAAAGGATGATTTTTTTTACCCCAAATGAAAATACCTTACAGCACCTGGTATTCCCAGGCGGTCTCCCATCCAGGTACTAACCAGGCCCGACCGTGCTTAGCTTCCGAGATCAGACGAGATCGGGCGTGTTTGCAGTGGTGTGGCCGTAAGCAATTGCTCCTGGCACCAGACAGGACTTTAAACAGGAGAAAGGATGATTTTTTTTACCCCAAATGAAAATAGATTACAGCACCTGGTATTCCCAGGCGGTCTCCCATCCAAGTACTAACCAGGCCCGACCGTGCTTAGCTTATGAGATCAGACGAGATCGGGCGTGTTCCCGGTGGTGTGGCCGTAAGCAATTGCTCCTGGCACCAGACAGGACTTTAAACAGGAGAAAGGATGATTTTTTTTACCCCAAATGAAAATAGCTTACAGCACCTGGTATTCCCAGGCTGTCTCCCATCCAAGTACTAACCAGGCCCGACCGTGCATCGCTTCCGAGATCAGACGAGATTGGGCGTGTTCACGGTGGTGTGGCAGTAAGCAATTTCTCCTGGCACCAGACAGGACTTTAAACAGGAGAAAGGATGATTTTTTTTACCCCAAATGAAAATAGCTTACAGCACCTGGTATTCCCAGGCGGTCTCCCATCCAGGTACTAACCAGGCCCGACCGTGCTTAGCTTCCAAAATCAGACGAGATCGGGCGTGTTCGCAGTGGTGTGGCCGTAAGCAATTGCTCCTTGCACCAGACAGGACTTTAAACAGGAGATAGGATCATTTTTTTTACCCCAATTGAAAATAGATTACAGCACCTGGTGTTCCCAGGCGGTCTCCCATCCAAGTACTAACCAGGCCTGACCGTGCTTAGCTTCCGAGATCAGACGAGATCGGGCGTGTTCACGGTGGTGTGGCCGTAAGCAATTCCTCCTGGCACCAGACAGGACTTTAAACAGGAGAAAGGATGATTTTTTTTACCCCAAATGAAAATAGCTTACAGCACCTAGTATTCCCAGGCGGTCTCCCATCCAAGTACTAACCAGGCCCGACTGTGCTTAGCTACCGAGATCAGACGAGAACGGGAGTGTTCACGGTGGTGTGGCCGTAAGCAATTGCTCCTGGCACCAGACAGGACTTTAAACAGGAGAAAGGATGATTTTTTTTACCCCAAATGAAAATAGCTTACAGCACCTGGTATTCCCAGGCGGTCTCCCATCCAAGTACTAACCAGGCCCGACCGTGCTTAGCTTCCGAGATCAGACGAGATCGGGCGTGTTCACGGTGGTGTGGCCGTAAGCAATTACTCCTGGCACCAGACAGGACTTTAAACAGGAGAAAGGATCATTTTTTTTACCCCAAATGAAAATAGCTTACAGCACATGGTATTCCCAGGCGGTCTCCCATCCAGGTATTAACCAGGCCCGACCGTGCTTAGCTTCCGAGATCAGACGAGATCGGGCGTGTTCGCAGTGGTGTAGCCGTAAGCAATTGGTCCTGGCACCAGACAGGACTTTAAACAGGAGAAAGGATCATTTTTCTTACCCCAAATGAAAATAGCTTACAGCACCTGGTATTCCCAGGCGGTCTCCCATCCAGGTACTAACCAGGCCCGACCGTGCTTAGCTTCCGAGATCAGACGAGTTCGGGTGTGTTCGCAGTGATGTGGCCGTAAGGAAGTGCTCCTGGCACCAGACAGGACTTTAAACAGGAGACAGGATCATTTTTTTTAACCCAAATGAAAATAGATTACAGCACCTGGTATTCCCAAGCGGTCTCCCATCCAAGTACTAACAAGGCCCGACCGTGCTTAGCTTCCGAGATCAGACGAGATCGGGCGTGTTCACGGTGGTGTGGACGTAAGCAATTACTCCTGGCACCAGACAGGACTTTAAACAGGAGAAAGGATGATTTTTTTTACCCCAAATGAAAATAGCTTACAGCACCTGGTATTCCCAGGCGGTCTCCCATCCAGGTACTAACCAGGCCCGACCGTGCTTAGCTTCCGAGATCAGACGAGATCGGGCGTGTTCGCAGTGGTGTGGCCGTAAGCAATTGCTCCTGGCACCAGACAGGACTTTAAACAGGAGAAAGGATCATTTTTTTTACCCCAAATGAAAATAGATTACAGCACCTGGTATTCCCAGGCGGTCTCCCATCCAAGTACTAACCAGGCCCGACCGTGCTCAGCTTCCGAGATCAGACGAGATCGGGCGTGTTCATGGTGGTGTGGCCGTAAGCAATTACTCCTGGCACCAGACAGGACTTTAAACAGGAGAAAGGATGAATTTTTTTACCCCAAATGAAAATAGCTTACAGCACCTGGTATTCCCAGGCGGTCTCCCATCCAGGTAGTAACCAGGCCCGACCGAGATCAGACGAGATCGGGCGTGTTCGCAGTTGTGTGGCCGTAAGCAATTGCTCCTGGCACCAGACAGGACTTTAAACAGGAGAAAGGATGATTTTTTTTACCCCAAATGAAAATAGATTACATCACCTGGTATTCCCAGGTGGTCTCCCATCCAAGTACTAACCAGGCCCGACCGTGCTTAGCTTCCGAGATCAAACAATATCGGGCGTGTTCGCAGTGGTGTGGCCGTAAGCAATTGCTCCTAGCACCAGACAGGACTTTAAACAGGAGAAAGGATCATTTTTTTTACCCCAAATGAAAATAGATTACAGCACCTGGTATTCCCAGGCGGTCTCCCATCCAAGTACTAACCAGGCCCCACCGTGCTTAGCTTCCGAGATCAGACGATATTGGGCGTGTTCGCAGTGGTGTGGCCGTAAGTAATTGCTCCGGGCACCAGACAGGACTTTAAACAGGAGAAAGGATGATTTTTTTTACCCCAAATGAAAATAGCTTACAGCACCTGGTATTCCCAGGCGGTCTCCCATCCAAGTACTAACCAGGCCCGACCGTGCTTAGCTTCCGAGATCAGACGAGATCGGGCGTGTTCACGGTGGTGTGGCCGTAAGCAATTGATCAGGGCACCAGACAGGACTTTAAACAGGAGAAAGGATGATTTTTTTACCTCATCCTCATCCTCATCGTCGTCCGCTTATCCGGGGTCGGGTCGCGGGGGCAGCAGCTCAAGCAGGGGGCCCCAGACTTCCCTTTCCCGGGCCACATTGACCAGCTCTGACGGGGGGATCCCGAGGCGTTCCCAGGCCAGTGTTGAGATATAATCTCTCCACCTAGTCCTGGGTCTTCCCCGGGGTCTCCTCCCCACTGGTCGTGCCTGGAACACCTCCCAAGGGAGGCGTCCAGTGGGCATCCTTACCAGATGCCCGAACCACCTCAAATTAAAAGACAAAGACAGGACTTTAAACAGGAGAAAGGATCATTTTTTTTACCCCAAATGAAAATAGATCACAGCACCTGGTATTCCCAGGCGGTCTCCCATCCAGGTACTAACCAGTCGCGACCGTGCTTAGCTTCCGAGATCAGACGAGATCGGGCGTGTTCGCAGTGGTGTGGCCGTAAGCAATTGCTCCTGGCACCAGACAGGACTTTAAACAGGAGAAAGGATCATTTTTTTTACCCCAAATGAAAATAGATTACAGCACCTGGTATTCCCAGGCGGTCTCCCATCCAAGTACTAACCAGGCCCGACCGTGCTCAGCTTCCGAGATCAGACGAGATCGGGCGTGTTCATGGTGGTGTGGCCGTAAGCAATTACTCCTGGCACCAGACAGGACTTTAAACAGGAGAAAGGATGAATTTTTTTACCCCAAATGAAAATAGCTTACAGCACCTGGTATTCCCAGGCGGTCTCCAATCCAGGTACTAACCAGGCCCGACCGAGATCAGACGAGATCGGGCGTGTTCGCAGTGGTGTGGCCGTAAGCAATTGCTCCGGGCACCAGACAGGACTTTAAACAGGAGAAAGGATGATTTTTTTTACCCCAAATGAAAATAGCTTACAGCACCTGGTATTCCCAGGCGGTCTCCCATCCAGGTACTAACCAGGCCCGACCGTGCTTAGCTTCCGAGATCAGACATGTTCGCAGTGGTGTGGCCGTAAGCAATTGCTCCTGGCACCAGACAGGACTTTAAACAGGAGAAAGGATCATTTTTTTTACCCCAAATGAAAATAGATTACAGCACCTGGTATTCCCAGGCGGTCTCCCATCCAAGTACTATCCAGGCCCGACCGTGCTTAGCTTCCGAGATCAGACGAGATCGGGCGTGTTCACGGTGGTGTGGTCGTAAGCGATTACTCCTGGCACCAGACAGGACTTTAAACAGGAGAAAGAATGATTTTTTTTACCCCAAATGAAAATAGCTTACAGCACCTGGTATTCCCAGGCGGTCTCCCATCCAAGTACTAACCAGGCCCGACCGTGCTTAGCTTCCGAGATCAGACGAGATCGGGCGTTTTCACGGTGGTGTGGCCGTAAGCAATTGCTCCTGGCACCAGACAGGACTTTAAACAGGAGAAAGGATGATTTTTTTTACCCCAAATGAAAATAGCTTACAGCACCTGGTATTCCCAGGCGGTCTCCAATCCAGGTACTAACCAGGCCGGACCGTGCTTAGCTTCCGAGATCAGACGAGATCGGGCGTGTTCGCAGTGGTGTGGCCGTAAGCAATTGCTCCTGGCACCAGACTGGACTTTAAACAGGAGAAAGGATCATTTTTTTTACCCCAAATGAAAATAGATTACAGCACCTGGTATTCCCAGGCGGTCTCCCATCCAAGTACTAACCAGGCCCGACCGTGCTTAGCTTCCGAGATCAGACGAGATCGGCCGTGTTCCCGGTGGTGTGGGCGTAAGCAATTGCTCCTAGCACCAGACAGGACTTTAAACAGGAGAAAGGATGATTTTTTTACCCCAAATGAAAATAGCTTACAGCACCTGGTATTCCCAGGCGGTCTCCCATCCAGGTACTAACCAGGCCCGACCGTGCTTAGCTTCCGAGATCAGACGAGATCGGGCGTGTTCACAGTGGTGTGGGCGTAAGCAATTGCTCCTAGCACCAGACAGGACTTTAAACAGGAGAAAGGATGATTTTTTTACCCCAAATGAAAATAGCTTACAGCACCTGGTATTCCCAGGCAGTCTCCCATCCAGGTACTAACCAGGCCCGACCGTGCTTAGCTTCCGAGATCAGACGAGAACGGGCGTGTTCACAGTGGTGTGGCCGTAAGCAATTGCTCCTGGCACCAGACAGGACTTTAAACAGGGGAAAGGATCATTTTTTTTACCCCAAATGAAAATAGTTTACAGCACCTGGTATTCCCAGGCGGTCTCCCATCCAGGTACTAACCAGGCCGGACCGTGCTTAGATTCCGAGATCAGACGAGATCGGGTGTGTTCGCAGTGGTGTGGCCGTAAGCAATTGCTCCTTGCACCAGACTGGACTTTAAACAGGAGAAAGGATCATTTTTTTTACCCCAAATGAAAATAGATTACAGCACCTGGTATTCCCAGGCGGTCTCCCATCCAAGCACTAACCAGGCCCGACCGTGCTTAGCTTCCGAGATCAGACGAGATCGGCCGTGTTCCCGGTGGTGTGGCCGTAAGCAATTGCTCCTAGCACCAGACAGGACTTTAAACAGGAGAAAGGATGATTTTTTTACCCCAAATGAAAATAGCTTACAGCACCTGGTATTCCCAGGCGGTCTCCCATCCAGGTACTAACCAGGCCCGACCGTGCTTAGCTTCCGAGATCAGACGTGTTCGCAGTGGTGTGGCCGTAAGCAATTGCTCCTGGCACCAGACAGGACTTTAAACAGGAGAAAGGATCATTTTTTTTACCCCAAATGAAAATAGATTACAGCACCTGGTATTCCCAGGCGGTCTCCCATCCAAGTACTATCCAGGCCCGACCGTGCTTAGCTTCCGAGATCAGACGAGATCGGCCGTGTTCCCGGTGGTGTGGCCGTAAGCAATTGCTCCTGGCACCAGACTGGACTTTAAACAGGAGAAAGGATCATTTTTTTTACCCCAAATGAAAATAGATTACAGCACCTGGTATTCCCAGGCCGTCTCCCATCCAAGTACTAACCAGGCCCGACCGTGCTTAGCTTCCGAGATCAGACGAGATCGGCCGTGTTCCCGGTGGTGTGGCCGTACGCAATTGCTCCTAGCACCAGACAGGACTTTAAACAGGAGAAAGGACGATTTTTTTACCCCAAATGAAAATAGCTTACAGCACCTGGTATTCCCAGGCGGTCTCCCATCCAGGTACTAACCAGGCCCGACCGTGCTTAGCTTCCGAGATCAGACGAGATCGGGCGTGTTCGCAGTGGT
Organism: Micromesistius poutassou; assembly: GCF_964030765.1. NCBI lineage: Eukaryota > Metazoa > Chordata > Actinopteri > Gadiformes > Gadidae > Micromesistius > Micromesistius poutassou. The sequence continues at coordinate 25,441,242 of NC_140271.1, forward strand.
GTGGCCGTAAGCAATTGCTCCTGGCACCAGACAGGACTTTAAACAGGAGAAAGGATCATTTTTTTTACCCCAAATGAAAATAGATTACAGCACCTGGTATTCCCAGGCGGTCTCCCATCCAAGTACTAACCAGGCCCGACCGTGCTCAGCTTCCGAGATCGGGCGTGTTCATGGTGGTGTGGCCGTAAGCAATTACTCCTGGCACCAGACAGGACTTTAAACAGGAGAAAGGATGAATTTTTTTACCCCAAATGAAAATAGCTTACAGCACCTGGTATTCCCAGGCGGTCTCCCATCCAGGTACTAACCAGGCCCGACCTTGCTTAGCTTCCGAGATCAGACGAGATCGGGCGTGTTCGCAGTGGTGTGGCCGTAAGCAATTGCTCCTGGCACCAGACAGGACTTTAAACAGGAGAAAGGATGATTTTTTTTACCCCAAATGAAAATAGATTACATCACCTGGTATTCCCAGGCGGTCTCCCATCCAAGTACTAACCAGGCCCGACCGCGCTTAGCTTCCGAGATCAAACGAGATCGGGCGTGTTCGCAGTGGTGTGTCCGTAAGCAATTGCTCCTGGCACCAGACAGGACTTTAAACAGGGGAAAGGATCATTTTTTTTACCCCAAATGAAAATAGTTTACAGGACCTGGTATTCCCAGGCGATCTCCCATCAAAGTACTAACCAGGCCCGACCATGCTCAGCTTCCGAGATCAGACGAGATCGGGCGTGTTCACGGTGGTGTGGCCGTAAGCAATTACTCCTGGCACCAGACAGGACTTTAAACAGGAGAAAGGATGAATTTTTTTACCCCAAATGAAAATAACTTACAGCACCTGGTATTCCCAGGCGGTCTCCCATCCAAGTACTAACCAGGCCCGACCGTGCTTAGCTTCCGTGATCAGACGAGATCGGGCGTGTTCACGGTGGTGTGGCCGTAAGCAATTGCTCCTGGCACCAGACAGGACTTTAAACAGGAGAAAGGATCATTTTTTTTACCCCAAATGAAAATAGATTACAGCACCTGGTATTCCCAGGCGGTCTCCCATCCAAGTACTATCCAGGCCCGACCGTGCTTAGCTTCCGAGATCAGACGAGATCGGGCGTTTTCACGGTGGTGTGGCCGTAAGCAATTTCTCCTGGCACCAGACAGGACTTTAAACAGGAGAAAGGATGATTTTTTTTACCCCAAATGAAAATAGCTTACAGCACCTGGTATTCCCAGGCGGTCTCCAATCCAGGTACTAACCAGGCCGGACCGTGCTTAGCTTCCGAGATCAGACGAGATCGGGCGTGTTCGCAGTGGTGTGGCCGTAAGCAATTGCTCCTGGCACCAGACTGGACTTTAAACAGGAGAAAGGATCATTTTTTTTACCCCAAATGAAAATAGATTACAGCACCTGGTATTCCCAGGCGGTCTCCCATCCAAGTACTAACCAGGCCCGACCGTGCTTAGCTTCCGAGATCAGACGAGATCGGCCGTGTTCCCGGTGGTGTGGGCGTAAGCAATTGCTCCTAGCACCAGACAGGACTTTAAACAGGAGAAAGGATGATTTTTTTACCCCAAATGAAAATAGCTTACAGCACCTGGTATTCCCAGGCGGTCTCCCATCCAGGTACTAACCAGGCCCGACCGTGCTTAGCTTCCGAGATCAGACGAGATCGGGCGTGTTCCCAGTGGTGTGGCCGTAAGCAATTGCTCCTGGCACCAGACAGGACTTTAAACAGGGGAAAGGATCATTTCTTTTACCCCAAATGAAAATAGTTTACAGGACCTGGTATTCCCAGGCGGTCTCCCATCCAAGTACTAACCAGGCCCGACCATGCTCAGCTTCCGAGATCAGACGAGATCGGGCGTGTTCACGGTGGTGTGGCCGTAAGCAATTACTCCTGGCACCAGACAGGACTTTAAACAGGAGAAAGGATGAATTTTTTTACCCCAAATGAAAATAACTTACAGCACCTGGTATTCCCAGGGGGTCTCCCATCCAGGTACTAACCATGCCCGACCGTGCTTAACTTCCGAGATCAGACGAGATCGGGCGTGTTCACGGTGGTGTGGCCGTAAGCAATTGCTCAGGGCACCAGACAGGACTTTAAACAGGAGAAAGGATGATTTTTTTTACCCCAAAATAAAATAGCTTACAGCACCTGGTATCCCCAGGCGGTCTCCCATCCAGGTACTAACCAGGCCCGACCGTGCTTAGCTTCTGAGATCAGACGAGATCGGGCGTGTTCACGGTGGTGTGGCCGTAAGCAATTGCTCCTGGCACCAGACAGGACTTTAAACAGGAGAAAGGATGATTTTTTTTTACCCCAAATGAAAATAGATTACATCACCTGGTATTCCCAGGCGGTCTCCCATCCAAGTACTAACCAGGCCCGACCGTGCTTAGCTTCCGAGATCAAACGAGATCGGGCGTGTTCGCAGTGGTGTGGCCGTAAGCAATTGATCCTGGCACCAGACAGGACTTTAAACAGGAGAAAGGATGATTTTTTTTACCCCAAATGAAAATAGCTTACAGCACCTGGTATTCCAGGCGGTCTCCCATCCAGGTACTAACCAGGCCGGACCGTGCTTAGCTTCCGGGATCAGACGAGATCGGGCGTGTTCGCAGTGGTGTGGCCGTAAGCAATTGCTCCTGGCACCAGACAGGACTTTAAACAGGAGAAAGGATGATTTTTTTTACCCCAAAATAAAATAGCTTACAGCACCTGGTATTCCCAGGCGGTCTCCCATCCAAGTACTAACCATGCCCGACCGTGCTTAGCTTCCGAGATCAAACGAGATCGGGCGTGTTCGCAGTGGTGTGGCCGTAAGCAATTGCTCCTGGCACCAGACAGGACTTTAAACAGGAGAAAGGATGATTTTTTTTACCCCAAATGAAAATAGCTTACAGCACCTGGTATTCCCAGGCGGTCTCCCATCCAGGTACTAACCAGGCCGGACCGTGCTTAGCTTCCGAGATCAGACGAGATCGGGCGTGTTCGCAGTGGTGTGGCCGTAAGCAATTGCTCCTGGCACCAGACTGGACTTTAAACAGGAGAAAGGATCATTTTTTTTACCCCAAATGAAAATAGATTACAGCACCTGGTATTCCCAGGCGGTCTCCCATCCAAGCACTAACCAGGCCCGACCGTGCTTAGCTTCCGAGATCAGACGAGATCGGCCGTGTTCCCGGTGGTGTGGCCGTAAGCAATTGCTCCTAGCACCAGACAGGACTTTAAACAGGAGAAAGGATGATTTTTTTACCCCAAATGAAAATAGCTTACAGCACCTGGTATTCCCAGGCGGTCTCCCATCCAGGTACTAACCAGGCCCGACCGTGCTTAGCTTCCGAGATCAGACGTGTTCGCAGTGGTGTGGCCGTAAGCAATTGCTCCTGGCACCAGACAGGACTTTAAACAGGAGAAAGGATCATTTTTTTTACCCCAAATGAAAATAGATTACAGCACCTGGTATTCCCAGGCGGTCTCCCATCCAAGTACTATCCAGGCCCGACCGTGCTTAGCTTCCGAGATCAGACGAGATCGGGCGTTTTCACGGTGGTGTGGCCGTAAGCAATTGCTCCTGGCACCAGACAGTACTTTAAACAGGAGAAAGGATGATTTTTTTACCCCAAATGAAAATAGCTTACAGCACCTGGTATTCCCAGGCGGTCTCCCTTCCAGGTACTAACCAGGCCCGACCGTGCTTAGCTTCCGAGATCAGACGAGATCGGGCGTGTTCACAGTGGTGTGGCCGTAAGCAATTGCTCCTGGCACCAGACAGGACTTTAAACAGGGGAAAGGATCATTTTTTTTACCCCAAATGAAAATAGTTTACAGGACCTGGTATTCCCAGGCGGTCTCCCATCCAAGTACTAACCAGGCCCGACCATGCTCAGCTTCCGAGATCAGACGAGATCGGGCGTGTTCACGGTGGTGTGGCCGTAAGCAATTACTCCTGGCACCAGACAGGACTTTAAACAGGAGAAAGGATGAATTTTTTTACCCCAAATGAAAATAACTTACAGCACCTGGTATTCCCAGGGGGTCTCCCATCCAGGTACTAACCAGGCCCGACCGTGCTTAACTTCCGAGATCAGACGAGATCGGGCGTGTTCACGGTGGTGTGGCCGTAAGCAATTGATCCTGGCACCAGACAGGACTTTAAACAGGAGAAAGGATGATTTTTTTTACCCCAAATGAAAATAGCTTACAGCACCTGTTATTCCCAGGCGGTCTCCCATCCAGGTACTAACCAGGCCCGACCGTGCTTAGCTTCCGAGATCAGACGATATCGGGCGTTTTCGCAGTGGTGTGGCCGTAAGCAATTGCTCCTAGCACCAGCCAGGACTTTAAACAGGAGAAAGGATCATTTTTTTTACCCCAAATGAAAATAGATTACAGCACCTGGTATTCCCAGGCGGTCTCCCATCCAAGTACTAACCAGGCCCCACGGTGCTTAGCTTCCGAGATCAGACGAGATCGGGCGTGTTCGCAGTGGTGTGGCCGTAAGCAATTGCTCCGGGCACCAGACAGGACTTTAAACAGGAGAAAGGATGATTTTTTTTACCCCAAATGAAAATAGATTACAGCACCTGGTATTCCCAGGCGGTCTCCCATCCAGGTACTAACCAGGCCCGACCGTGCTTAGCTTCCGAGATCAGACGAGATCGGGCGTGTTCGCAGTGGTGTGGCCGTAAGCAATTACTCCTGGCACCAGACAGGACTTTAAACAGGAGAAAGGATCATTTTTTTACCCCAAATGAAAATAGCTTACAGAACCTGGTATTCCCAGGCGGTCTCCCATCCAAGTACTAACCAGGCCCGACCGTGCTTAGCTTCCGAGATCAGACGAGATCGGGCGTGTTCACGGTGGTGTGGCCGTAAGCGATTACTCCTGGCACCAGACAGGACTTTAAACAGGAGAAAGGATGATTTTTTTTACCCCAAATGAAAATAGCTTACAGCACCTGGTATTCCCAGGCGGTCTCCCATCCAAGTACTAACCAGGCCCGACCGTACTTAGCTTCCGAGATCAGACGAGATCGGGCGTGTTCACGGTGGTGTGGCCATAAGCAATTGCTCAGGGCACCAGACAGGACTTTAAACAGGAGAAAGGATGATTTTTTTTACCCCAAAATAAAATAGCTTACAGCACCTGGTATCCCCAGGCGGTCTCCCATCCAGGTACTAACCAGGCCCGACCGTGCTTAGCTTCTGAGATCAGACGAGATCGGGCGTGTTCACGGTGGTGTGGCCGTAAGCAATTACTCCTGGCACCAGACAGGACTTTAAACAGGAGAAAGGATGATTTTTTTTACCCCAAATGAAAATAGATTACATCACCTGGTATTCCCAGGCGGTCTCCCATCCAAGTACTAACCAGGCCCGACCGTGCTTAGCTTCCGAGATCAAACGAGATCGGGCGTGTTCGCAGTGGTGTGGCCGTAAGCAATTGCTCCTGGCACCAGACAGGACTTTAAACAGGAGAAAGGATGATTTTTTTTACCCCAAATGAAAATAGCTTACAGCACCTGGTATTCCCAGGCGGTCTCCCATCCAGGCACTAACCAGGCCGGACCGTGCTTAGCTTCCGGGATCAGACGAGATCGGGCGTGTTCGCAGTGGTGTGGCCGTAAGCAATTGCTCCTGGCACCAGACAGGACTTTAAACAGGAGAAAGGATGATTTTTTTACCCCAAATGAAAATAGATTACAGCACCTGGTATTCCCAGGCGGTCTCCCATCCATGTACTGACCAGGCCCGACCGTGCTTAGCTTCCGAGATCAGACGAGATCGGGCGTGTTCGCAGTGGTGTGGCCGTAAGCGATTACTCCTGGCACCAGACAGGACTTTAAACAGGAGAAAGAATGATTTTTTTTACCCCAAATGAAAATAGCTTACAGCACCTGGTATTCCCAGGCGGTCTCCCATCCAAGTACTAACCAGGCCCGACCGTACTTAGCTTCCGAGATCAGACGAGATCGGGCGTGTTCACGGTGGTGTGGCCATAAGCAATTGCTCAGGGCACCAGACAGGACTTTAAACAGGAGAAAGGATGATTTTTTTTACCCCAAATGAAAATAGATTACAGCACCTGGTATTCCCAGGCGGTCTCCCATCCAAGTACTAACCAGGCCCGACCGTGCTTGGCTTCCGAGATCAGACGTGTTCGCAGTGGTGTGGCCGTAAGCAATTGCTCCTGGCACCAGACAGGACTTTAAACAGGAGAAAGGATCATTTTTTTTACCCCAAATGAAAATAGATTACAGCACCTGGTATTCCCATGCGGTCTCCCATCCAAGTACTAACCAGGCCCGACCGTGCTTAGCTTCCGAGATCAGACGAGATCGGGCGTTTTCACGGTGGTGTGGCCGTAAGCTATTGCTCCTGGCACCAGACAGGACTTTAAACAGGAGAAAGGATGATTTTTTTTACCCCAAATGAAAATAGCTTACAGCACCTGGTATTCCCAGGCGGTCTCCAATCCAGGTACTAACCAGGCCGGACCGTGCTTAGCTTCCGAGATCAGACGAGATCGGGCGTGTTCGCAGTGGTGTGGCCGTAAGCAATTGCTCCTGGCACCAGACTGGACTTTAAACAGGAGAAAGGATCATTTTTTTTACCCCAAATGAAAATAGATTACAGCACCTGGTATTCCCAGGCGGTCTCCCATCCAAGTACTAACCAGGCCCGACCGTGCTTAGCTTCCGAGATCAGACGAGATCGGCCTTGTTCCCGGTGGTGTGGGCGTAAGCAATTGCTCCTAGCACCAGACAGGACTTTTAACAGGAGAAAGGATGATGTTTTTACCCCAAATGAAAATAGCTTACAGCACCTGGTATTCCCAGGCGGTCTCCCATCCAGGTACTAACCAGGCCCGACCGTGCTTAGCTTCCGAGATCAGACGAGATCGGGCGTGTTCACAGTGGTGTGGCCGTAAGCAATTGCTCCTGGCACCAGACAGGACTTTAAACAGGGGAAAGGATCATTTTTTTTACCCCAAATGAAAATAGTTTACAGGACCTGGTATTCCCAGGCGGTCTCCCATCCAAGTACTAACCATGCCCGACCATGCTCAGCTTCCAAGATCAGACGAGATCGGGCGTGTTCACGGTGGTGTGGCCGTAAGCAATTACTCCTGGCACCAGACAGGACTTTAAACAGGAGAAAGGATGAATTTTTTTACCCCAAATGAAAATAGCTTACAGAACCTGGTATTCCCAGGCGGTCTCCCATCCAGGTACTAACCAGGCCCGACCGTGATTAGCTTCCGAGATCAGACGAGATCGGGCGTGTTCGCAGTGGTGTGGCCGTAAGCAATTGCTCCTGGCACCAGACAGGACTTTAAACAGGAGAAAGGATGATTTTTTTACCCCAAATGAAAATAGCTTACAGCACCTGGTATTCCCAGGAGGTCTCCCATCCAGGTACTAACCAGGCCCGACCGTGCTTAGCTTCCGAGATCAGACGAGATCGGGCGTGTTCGCAGTGGTGTGGCCGTAAGCAATTGCTCCTGGCACCAGACAGGACTTTAAACAGGAGAAAGGATCATTTTTTTTACCCCAAATGAAAATAGATTACAGCACCTGGTATTCCCAGGCGGTCTCCCATCCAAGTACTAACCAGGTCCGACCGTGCTTAGCTTCCGAGATCAGACGAGATCGGGCGTATTCGCAGTGGTGTGGCCGTAAGCAATTGCTCCTGGCACCAGACAGGACTTTAAACAGGAGAAAGGATCATTTTTTTTACCCCAAATGAAAATAGCTTACAGCACCTGGTATTCCCAGGCGGTCTCCCATCCAAGTACTAACCAGGCCCGACCGTGCTTAGCTTCCGAGATCAGACGAGATCGGGCGTGTTCACGGTGGTGTGGCCGTAAGCAATTGCTCCTGGCACCAGACAGGACTTTAAACAGGAGAAAGGATGATTTTTTTTACCCCAAATGAAAATAGCTTACAGCACCTGGTATTCCCAGGCGGTCTCCCATCCAGGTACTAACCAGGCCCGACCGTGCTAAGCTTCCGAGATCAGACGAGATCGGGCGTGTTCCCGGTGGTGTGGCCGTAAGCAATTGCTCCTGGCACCAGACAGGACTTTAAACAGGAGAAAGGATGATTTTTTTTAGCCGAAATGAAAATAGCTTACAGCACCTGGTATTCCCAGGCAGTCTCCCATCCAGGTACTAACCAGGCCCGACCGTGCTTAGCTTCCGAGATCAGACGAGATCTGGCGTGTTCGCAGTGGTGTGGCCGTAAGCAATTGCTCCTGGCACCAGACAGGACTTTAAACAGGAGAAAGGATCATTTTTTTTACCCCAAATGAAAATAGATTACAGCACCTGGTATTCCCAGGCGGTCTCCCATCCAAGTACTAACCAGGCCCGACCGTGCTTAGCTTCCGAGATCAGACGAGATCGGGCGTGTTCACGGTGGTGTGGCCGTAAGCAATTGCTCCTGGTTCCAGACAGGACTTTAAACAGGAGAAAGGATGAATTTTTTTACCCCAAATGAAAATAGCTTACAGCACCTGGAATTCCCAGGCGGTCTCCCATCCAGGTACTAACCAGGCCCGACCGTGCTTAGCTTCCGAGATCAGACGAGATCGGGCGTGTTCGCAGTGGTGTGGCCGTAAGCAATTGCTCCTGGCACCAGACAGGACTTTAAACAGGAGAAAGGATCATTTTTTTACCCCAAATGAAAATAGCTTACAGCACCTGGTATTCCCAGGCGGTCTCCCATCCAAGTACTAACCAGGCCCGACCGTGCTTAGCTTCCGAGATCAGACGAGATCCGGCGTGTTCACGGTGGTGTGGCCGTAAGCAATTGCTCCGGGCACCAGACAGGACTTTAAACAGGAGAAAGGATGATTTTTTTTACCCCAAAATAAAATAGCTTACAGCACCTGGTATTCCCATGCGGTCTCCCATCCAGGTACTAACCAGGCCCGACCGTGCTTAGCTTCCGAGATCAGACGAGATCGGGCGTGTTCGCAGTGGTGTGGCCGTAAGCAATTACTCATGGCACCAGACAGGACTTTAAACAGGAGAAAGGATCATTTTTTTTACCCCAAATGAAAATAGATTACAGCACCTGGTATTCCCAGGCGGTCTCCCATCCAAGTACTAACCAGGCCCGACCGTGCTTAGCTTCCGAGATCAGACGAGATCGGGCGTGTTCGCAGTGGTGTGGCCGTAAGCAATTGCTCCTGGCACCAAACAGGAGAAAGGATCATTTTTTTTACCCCAAATGAAAATAGATTACAGCACCTGGTATTCCCAGGCGGTCTCCCATCCAAGTACTAACCAGGCCCGACCGTGCTTAGCTTCCGAGATCAGACGAGATCGGGCGTGTTCACGGTGTTGTGGCCGTAAGCAATTGCTCCTGGCACCAGACAGGACTTTAAACAGGAGAAAGGATGATTTTTTTTACCCCAAATGAAAATAGCTTACAGCACCTGGAATTCCCAGGCGGTCTCCCATCCAGGTACTAACCAGGCCCGACCGTGCTAAGCTTCCGAGATCAGACGAGATCGGGCGTGTTCCCGGTGGTGTGGCCGTAAGCAATTGCTCCTCGCACCAGACAGGACTTTAAACAGGAGAAAGGATGATTTTTTTTAGCCCAAATGAAAATAGCTTACAGCACCTGGTATTCCCAGGCGGTCTCCCATCCAGGTACTAACCAGGCCCGACCGTGCTTAGCTTCCGAGATCAGACGAGATCTGGCGTGTTCGCAGTGGTGTGGCCGTAAGCAATTGCTCCTGGCACCAGACAGGACTTTAAACAGGAGAAAGGATGATTTTTTTTACCCCAAATGAAAATAGCTTACAGCACCTGGTATTCCCAGGCGGTCTCCCATCCAGGCACTAACCAGGCCGGACCGTGCTTAGCTTCCGGGATCAGACGAGATCGGGCGTGTTCGCAGTGGTGTGGCCGTAAGCAATTGCTCCTGGCACCAGACAGGACTTTAAACAGGAGAAAGGATGATTTTTTTACCCCAAATGAAAATAGATTACAGCACCTGGTATTCCCAGGCGGTCTCCCATCCATGTACTGACCAGGCCCGACCGTGCTTAGCTTCCGAGATCAGACGAGATCGGGCGTGTTCGCAGTGGTGTGGCCGTAAGCGATTACTCCTGGCACCAGACAGGACTTTAAACAGGAGAAAGAATGATTTTTTTTACCCCAAATGAAAATAGCTTACAGCACCTGGTATTCCCAGGCGGTCTCCCATCCAAGTACTAACCAGGCCCGACCGTACTTAGCTTCCGAGATCAGACGAGATCGGGCGTGTTCACGGTGGTGTGGCCATAAGCAATTGCTCAGGGCACCAGACAGGACTTTAAACAGGAGAAAGGATGATTTTTTTTACCCCAAATGAAAATAGATTACAGCACCTGGTATTCCCAGGCGGTCTCCCATCCAAGTACTAACCAGGCCCGACCGTGCTTGGCTTCCGAGATCAGACGTGTTCGCAGTGGTGTGGCCGTAAGCAATTGCTCCTGGCACCAGACAGGACTTTAAACAGGAGAAAGGATCATTTTTTTTACCCCAAATGAAAATAGATTACAGCACCTGGTATTCCCATGCGGTCTCCCATCCAAGTACTAACCAGGCCCGACCGTGCTTAGCTTCCGAGATCAGACGAGATCGGGC
>NC_140271.1:25456882-25519382 GCF_964030765.1 Micromesistius poutassou
CCATCCAGGTACTAACCAGGCCCGACCGTGCTAAGCTTCCGAGATCAGACGAGATCGGACGTGTTCCCGGTGGTGTGGCCGTAAGCAATTGCTCCTGGCACCAGACAGGACTTTAAACAGGAGAAAGGATGATTTTTTTTAGCCCAAATGAAAATAGCTTACAGCACCTGGTATTCCCAGGCGGTCTCCCATCCAGGTACTAACCAGGCCCGACCGTGCTTAGCTTCCGAGATCAGACGAGATCTGGCGTGTTCGCAGTGGTGTGGCCGTAAGCAATTGCTCCTGGCACCAGACAGGACTTTAAACAGGAGAAAGGATCATTTTTTTACCCCAAATGAAAATAGCTTACAGCACCTGGTATTCCCAGGCGGTCTCCCATTCAAGTACTAACCAGTCCCGACCGTGCTTAGCTTCCGAGTTCAGACGAGATCGGGCGTGTTCACGGTGGTGTGGCCGTGAGCGATTACTCCTGGCACCAGACAGGACTTTAAACATGAGAAAGAATGATTTTTTTTACCCCAAATGAAAATAGCTTACAGCACCTGGTATTCCCAGGCGGTCTCCCATCCAAGTACTAACCAGGCCCGACCGTGCTTAGCTTCCGAGATCAGACGAGATCGGGCGTGTTCACGGTGGTGTGGCCGTAAGCAATTGCTCCGGGCACCAGACAGGACTTTAAACAGGAGAAAGGATGATTTTTTTTACCCCAAAATAAAATAGCTTACAGCACCTGGTATTCCCAGGCGGTCTCCCATCCAGGTACTAACCAGGCCCGACCGTGCTTAGCTTCCGAGATCAGACGAGATTGGGCGTGTTCGCAGTGGTGTGGCCGTAAGCAATTGCTCATGGCACCAGACAGGACTTTAAACAGGAGAAAGGATCATTTTTTTTACCCCAAATGAAAATAGATTGCAGCACCTGGTATTCCCAGGCGGTCTCCCATCCAAGTACTAACCAGGCCCGACCGTGCTTAGCTTCCGGGATCAGACGAGATTGGGCGTGTTCGCAGTGGTGTGGCCGTAAGCAATTGCTCATGGCACCAGACAGGAATTTAAACAGGAGAAAGGATAATTTTTTTTACCCCAAATGAAAATAGATTACAGCAACTGGTATTCCCAGGCGGTCTCCCATCCAAGTACTAACCATACCCGACCGTGCTTAGCTTCCGGGATCAGACGAGATCGGGCGTGTTCACGGTGGTGTGGCCGTAAGCAATTGCTCCTGGCACCAGACAGGACTTTAAACAGGAGAAAGGATGATTTTTTTTTACCCCAAATGAAAATAGCTTACAGCACCTGGTATTCCCAGGCGGTCTCCCATCCAGGTACTAACCAGGCCCCACCGTGCTTAGCTTCCGAGATCAGACGAGATCGGGCGTGTTCACAGTGGTGTGGCCGTAAGCAAGTGCTCCTGGCACCAGACAGGACTTTAAACAGGAGAAAGGATCTTTTTTTTTACCCCAAATGAAAATAGATTACAGCACCTGGTATTCCCAGTCGGTCTCCCAACCAAGTACTAACCAGGCCCGACCGTGCTTAGCTTCTGAGATCAGACTAGATCGGGCGTGTTCCCTGTGGTGTGGCCGTAAGCAATTGCTCCTGGCACCAGACAGGACTTTAAACAGGAGAAAGGATCATTTTTTTTACCCCAAATGAAAATAGATTACAGCACCTGGTATTCCCAGGCGGTCTCCCATCCAAGTACTAACCAGGCTCGACCGTGCTTAGCTTCCGAGATCAGACGAGATTGGGCGTGTTCACGGTGGTGTGGCCGTAAGCAATTGCTCCTGGCACCAGACAGGACTATAAACAGGAGAAAGGATGATTTTTTTTACCCCAAATGAAAATAGCTTACAGCACCTGGTATTCCCAGGCGGTCTCCCATCCAGGTACAAACCAGGCCCGACCGTGCTTAGCTTCCGAGATCAGACGAGTTCGGGCGTGTTCGCAGTGGTGTGGCCGTAAGCAATTGCTCCTGGCACCAGACAGGACTTTAAACAGGAGAAAGGATGATTTTTTTTACCCCGAATGAAAATAGCTTACAGCACCTGGTATTCCCAGGCGGTCTCCCATCCAGGTACTAACCAGGCCCGACTGTGCTTAGCTTCCGAGATCAGACGAGATCGGGCATGTTCACGGTGGTGTGGCCGTAAGTAATTGCTCCGGGCACCAGAAAAGGACTTTAAACAGGAGAAAGGATGATTTTTTTTATCCCAAATGAAAATAGCTTACAGCACCTGGTATTCCCAGGCGGTCTCCCATCCAGGTACTAACCAGGCCTGACCGTGCTTAGCTTCCGAGATCAGACGAGATCGGGCGTGTTCGCATTGGTGTGGCCGTAAGCAATTCCTCCTGGCACCAGACAGGACTTTAAACAGGAGAAAGGATCATTTTTTTTACCCCAAATGAAAATAGATTACAGCACCTGATATTCCCAGGCGGTCTCCCATCCGAGTACTAACCAGGCCTGACCATTCTTAGCTTCCGAGATCAGACGAGATCGGGCGTGTTCACGGTGGTGCGGCCGTAAGCAATTGCTCCGGGCACCAGACAGGACTTTAAACAGGAGAAAGGATGATTTTTTTTACCCCAAATGAAAATAGCTTACAGCACCTGGTATTCCCAGGCGGTCTCCCATCCAGGTACTAACCAGGCCCGACCGTGCTTAGATTCCGAGATCAGACGAGATTGTGCGTGTTCACAGTGGTGTGGCCGTAAGCAATTTCTCCTGGCACCAGACAGGACTTTAAACAGGAGAAAGGATCATTTTCTTTACCCCAAATGAAAATAGATTACAGCACCTGGTATTCCCAGGCGGTCTCCCATCCAAGTACTAACCAGGCTCGACCGTGCTTAGCTTCCGAGATCAGACGAGATCGGACGTGTTCACGGTGGTGTGGCCGTGAGCAATTGCTCCTGGCACCAGACAGGACTTTAAACAGGAGAAAGGATGATTTTTTTTACCCCAAATGAAAATAGCTTACAGTACCTGGTATTCCCAGGCGGTCTCCCATCCAAGTACTAACCAGGCCCGACCGCGCTTAGCTTCCGAGATCAGACAAGATCGGGCGATTTCACGGTGGTGTGGCTGTAAGCAATTGCTCCTGGCACCAGACAGGACTTTAAACAGGAGAAAGGATGATTTTTTTTACCCCAAATGAAAATAGCTTACAGCACCTGGTATTCCCAGGCGGTCTCCCATCCAGGTACTAACCAGGCCCGACCGTGCTTAGCTTCCGAGATCAGACGAGTTCGGGCGTGTTCGCAGTGGTGTGGCCGTAAGCAATTGCTCCTGGCACCAGACAGGACTTTAAACAGGAGAAAGGATCATTTTTTTTACCCCAAATGAAAATAGCTTACAGCACCTGGTATTCCCAGGCGGTCTCCCATCCAGGTACTAACCAGGCCCGACCGTGCTTAGCTTCCGAGATCAGACGAGATCGGGCGTGTTCGCAGTGGTGTGGCCGTAAGCAATTCCTCCTGGCACCAGACAGGACTTTAAACAGGAGAAAGGATCATTTTTTTTACCCCAAATGAAAATAGATTACAGCACCTGGTATTCCCAGCCGGTCTCCCATCCAGGTACTATCCAGGCGCGACCGTGCTTAGCTTCCGAGATCAGACGAGATCGGGCGTGTTCGCAGTGGTGTGGCCGTAAGCAATTCCTCCTGGCACCAGACAGGACTTTAAACAGGAGAAAGGATCATTTTTTTTACCCCAAATGAAAATAGATTACAGCACCTGGTATTCCCAGCCGGTCTCCCATCCGAGTACTAACCAGGCCTAACCATTCTTAGCTTCCGAGATCAGACGAGATCGGGCGTGTTCACGGTGGTGTGGCCGTAAGCAATTGCTCCGTGCACCAGACAGGACTTTAAACAGGAGAAAGGATGATTTTTTTTACCCCAAATGAAAATAGCTTACAGCACCTGGTATTCCCAGGCGGTCTCCCATCCAGGTACTAACCAGGCCCGACCGTGCTTAGCTTCCGAGATCAGACGAGATCGGGCGTGTTCGCAGTGGTGTGGCCGTAAGCAATTCCTCCTGGCACCAGACAGGACTTTAAACAGGAGAAAGGATCATTTTTTTTACCCCAAATGAAAATAGATTACAGCACCTGGTATTCCCAGCCGGTCTCCCATCCGAGTACTAACCAGGCCTAACCATTCTTAGCTTCCGAGATCAGACGAGATCGGGCGTGTTCACGGTGGTGTGGCCGTAAGCAATTGCTCCGTGCACCAGACAGGACTTTAAACAGGAGAAAGGATGATTTTTTTTACCCCAAATGAAAATAGCTTACAGCACCTGGTATTCCCAGGCGGTGTCTCATCCAGGTACTAACCAGGCTCGACCGTGCTTAGCTTCCGAGATCAGACGAGATCGGACGTGTTCACGGTGGTGTGGTCGTAAGCAATTGCTCCTGGCACCAGACAGGACTTTAAACAGGAGAAAGGATCATTTTTTTTACCCCAAATGAAAATAGCTTACAGCACCTGGTATTCCCAGGCGGTCTCCCATCCAAGTACTAACCAGGCCCGACCGTGCTTAGCTTCCGAGATCAGACAAGATCGGGCGATTTCACGGTGGTGTGGCTGTAAGCAATTGCTCCTGGCACCAGACAGGACTTTAAACAGGAGAAAGGATGATTTTTTTTACCCCAAATGAAAATAGCTTACAGCACCTGGTATTCCCAGGCGGTCTCCCATCCAGGTACTAACCAGGCCCGACCGTGCTTAGCTTCCGAGATCAGACGAGTTCGGGCGTGTTCGCAGTGGTGTGGCCATAAGCAATTGCTCCTGGCACCAGACAGGACTTTAAACAGGAGAAAGGATCATTTTTTTTACCCCAAATGAAAATAGATTACAGCACCTGGTATTCCCAGGCGTTCTCCCATCCAAGTACTAACCAGGCCTGACCGTGCTTAGCTTCCGAGATCAGACGAGTTCACGGTGGTGTGGCCGTAAGCAATTGCTCCGTGCACCAGACAGGACTTTAAACAGGAGAAAGGATGATTTTTTTTACCCCAAATGAAAATAGCTTACAGCACCTGGTATTCCCAGGCGGTCTCCCATCCAGGTACTAACCAGGCCCGACCGTGCTTAGCTTCCGAGATCAGACGAGTTCGGGCGTGTTCGGAGTGGTGTGGCCGTAAGCAATTGCTCCTGGCACCAGACAGGACTTTAAACAGGAGAAAGGATCATTTTTTTTACCCCAAATGAAAATAGATTACAGCACCTGGTATTCCCAGGCGGTCTCCCATCCAAGTACTAACCAGGCCTGACCGTGCTTAGCTTCCGAGATCAGACGAGATCGGGCGTGTTCACGGTGGTGTGGCCGTAAGCAATTGCTCCGTGCACCAGACAGGACTTTAAACAGGAGAAAGGATGATTTTTTTTACCCCAAATGAAAATAGCTTACAGCACCTGGTATTCCCAGGCGGTCTCCCATCCAGGTACTAACCAGGCCCGACTGTGCTTAGCTTCCGAGATCAGACGAGATCGGGCGTGTTCACGGTGGTGTGGCCGTAAGTTATTGCTCCGGGCACCAGAAAAGGACTTTAAACAGGAGAAAGGATGATTTTTTTTACCCCAAATGAAAATAACTTACAGCACCTGGTATTCCCAGGCGGTCTCCCATCCAGGTACTAACCAGGCCCGACCGTGCTTAGCTTCCGAGATCAGACGAGATCGGGTGTGTTCGCAGTGGTGTGGCCGTAAGCAATTCCTCCTGGCACCAGACAGGACTTTAAACAGGAGAAAGGATCATTTTTTTTTACCACAAATGAAAATAGATTACAGCACCTGGTATTCCCAGCCGGTCTCCCATCCGAGTACTAACCAGGCCTAACCATTCTTAGCTTCCGAGATCAGACGAGATCGGGCGTATTCACGGTGGTGTGGCCGTAAGCAATTGCTCCTGGCACCAGACAGGACTTTAAACAGGAGAAAGGATGATTTTTTTTACCCCAAATGAAAATAGCTTACAGCACCTGGTATTCCCAGGCGGTCTCCCATCCAGGTACTAACCAGGCCGGACCGTGCTTAGCTTCCGAGATCAGACGAGATCAGGCGTGTTCGCAGTGGTGTGGCCGTAAGCAATTGCTCCTGGCACCAGACAGGACTTTAAACAGGAGAAAGGATCTTTTTTTTTTACCCCAAATGAAAATAGATTACAGAACCTGGTTTTCCCAGTCGGTCTCCCATCCAAGTACTAACCAGGCCTGAACGTGCTTAGCTTCCGAGATCAGACAAGATCGGGCGTGTTCGCAGTGGTGTGGCCGTTAGCAATTTCTCCTGGCACCAGACAGGACTTTAAACAGGAGAAAGGATGATTTTTTTTACCCCAAATGAAAATAGATTACTGCACCTGGTATTCCCAGGCGGTCTCCCATCCAGGTACTAACCAAGCCCGACCGTGCTTAGCTTCCGAGATCAGACGAGATCGGGCGTGTTCGCAGTGGTGTGGCCGTAACCAATTACTCCTGGCACCAGACAGGACTTTAAACAGGAGAAAGGATGATTTTTTTTACCCCAAATGAAAATAGCTTACAGCACCTGGTATTCCCAGGCGGGCTCCCATCCAGGTACTAACCAGGCCCGACCGTGCTTCGCTTCCGAGATCAGACGAGATCGGGCGTGTTCGCAGTGGTGTGGCCGTAAGCAATTGCTCCTGGCACCAGACAGGACTTTAAACAGGAGAAAGGATCATTTTTTTTACCCCAAATGAAAATAGATTACAGCACCTGGTATTCCCAGGCGGTCTCCCATCCAAGTACTAACCAGGCCCGACCGTGCTTAGCTTCCGAGATCAGACGAGAACGGGCGTGTTCACGGTGGTGTGGCCGTAAGCAATTGCTCCTAGCACCAGACAGGACTTTAAACAGGAGAAAGGATGATTTTTTTTACCCCAAATGAAAATAGATTACAGCACCTGGTATTCCCAGGCGGTCTCCCATCCGAGTACTAACCAGGCCTGACCATTCTTAGCTTCCGAGATCAGACGAGATCGGGCGTGTTCACGGTGGTGCGGCCGTAAGCAATTGCTCCGGGCACCAGACAGGACTTTAAACAGGAGAAAGGATGATTTTTTTTACCCCAAATGAAAATAGCTTACAGCACCTGGTATTCCCAGGCGGTCTCCCATCCAGGTACTAACCAGGCCCGACCGTGCTTAGATTCCGAGATCAGACGAGATCGTGCGTGTTCACAGTGGTGTGGCCGTAAGCAATTTCTCCTGGCACCAGACAGGACTTTAAACAGGAGAAAGGATCATTTTCTTTACCCCAAATGAAAATAGATTACAGCACCTGGTATTCCCAGGCGGTCTCCCATCCAAGTACTAACCAGGCTCGACCGTGCTTAGCTTCCGAGATCAGACGAGATCGGGCGTGTTCGCAGTGGTGTGGCCGTAAGCAATTGCTCCTGGCACCAGACAGGACTTTAAACAGGAGAAAGGATCATTTTTTTTACCCCAAATGAAAATAGATTACAGCACCTGGTGTTCCCAGGCGGTCTCCCATCCAAGTACTAACCAGGCCCGACCGTGCTTAGCTTCCGAAATCAGACGAGAACGGGCATGTTCACGGTGGTGTGGCCGTAAGCAATTGCTCCTAGCACCAGACAGGACTTTAAACAGGAGAAAGGATGATTTTTTTTACCCCAAATGAAAATAGCTTACAGCACCTGGTATTCCCAGGCGGTCTCCCATCCAGGTACTAACCAGGCCCGACCGTGCTTAGCTTCCGAGATCAGACGAGTTCGGGCGTGTTCGGAGTGGTGTGGCCGTAAGCAATTGCTCCTGGCACCAGACAGGACTTTAAACAGGAGAAAGGATCATTTTTTTTACCCCAAATGAAAATAGATTACAGCACCTGGTATTCCCAGGCGGTCTCCCATCCAAGTACTAACCAGGCCTGACCGTGCTTAGCTTCCGAGATCAGACGAGATCGGGCGTGTTCACGGTGGTGTGGCCGTAAGCAATTGCTCCGTGCACCAGACAGGACTTTAAACAGGAGAAAGGATGATTTTTTTTACCCCAAATGAAAATAGCTTACAGCACCTGGTATTCCCAGGCGGTCTCCCATCCAGGTACTAACCAGGCCCGACTGTGCTTAGCTTCCGAGATCAGACGAGATCGGGCGTGTTCACGGTGGTGTGGCCGTAAGATATTGCTCCGGGCACCAGAAAAGGACTTTAAACAGGAGAAAGGATGATTTTTTTTACCCCAAATGAAAATAACTTACAGCACCTGGTATTCCCAGGCGGTCTCCCATCCAGGTACTAACCAGGCCCGACCGTGCTTAGCTTCCGAGATCAGACGAGATCGGGTGTGTTCGCAGTGGTGTGGCCGTAAGCAATTCCTCCTGGCACCAGACAGGACTTTAAACAGGAGAAAGGATCATTTTTTTTTACCACAAATGAAAATAGATTACAGCACCTGGTATTCCCAGCCGGTCTCCCATCCGAGTACTAACCAGGCCTAACCATTCTTAGCTTCCGAGATCAGACGAGATCGGGCGTATTCACGGTGGTGTGGCCGTAAGCAATTGCTCCTGGCACCAGACAGGACTTTAAACAGGAGAAAGGATGATTTTTTTTACCCCAAATGAAAATAGCTTACAGCACCTGGTATTCCCAGGCGGTCTCCCATCCAGGTACTAACCAGGCCGGACCGTGCTTAGCTTCCGAGATCAGACGAGATCAGGCGTGTTCGCAGTGGTGTGGCCGTAAGCAATTGCTCCTGGCACCAGACAGGACTTTAAACAGGAGAAAGGATCTTTTTTTTTTACCCCAAATGAAAATAGATTACAGAACCTGGTTTTCCCAGTCGGTCTCCCATCCAAGTACTAACCAGGCCTGAACGTGCTTAGCTTCCGAGATCAGACAAGATCGGGCGTGTTCGCAGTGGTGTGGCCGTTAGCAATTTCTCCTGGCACCAGACAGGACTTTAAACAGGAGAAAGGATGATTTTTTTTACCCCAAATGAAAATAGATTACTGCACCTGGTATTCCCAGGCGGTCTCCCATCCAGGTACTAACCAAGCCCGACCGTGCTTAGCTTCCGAGATCAGACGAGATCGGGCGTGTTCGCAGTGGTGTGGCCGTAACCAATTACTCCTGGCACCAGACAGGACTTTAAACAGGAGAAAGGATGATTTTTTTTACCCCAAATGAAAATAGCTTACAGCACCTGGTATTCCCAGGCGGGCTCCCATCCAGGTACTAACCAGGCCCGACCGTGCTTCGCTTCCGAGATCAGACGAGATCGGGCGTGTTCGCAGTGGTGTGGCCGTAAGCAATTGCTCCTGGCACCAGACAGGACTTTAAACAGGAGAAAGGATCATTTTTTTTACCCCAAATGAAAATAGATTACAGCACCTGGTATTCCCAGGCGGTCTCCCATCCAAGTACTAACCAGGCCCGACCGTGCTTAGCTTCCGAGATCAGACGAGAACGGGCGTGTTCACGGTGGTGTGGCCGTAAGCAATTGCTCCTAGCACCAGACAGGACTTTAAACAGGAGAAAGGATGATTTTTTTTACCCCAAATGAAAATAGATTACAGCACCTGGTATTCCCAGGCGGTCTCCCATCCGAGCACTAACCAGGCCTGACCATTCTTAGCTTCCGAGATCAGACGAGATCGGGCGTGTTCACGGTGGTGCGGCCGTAAGCAATTGCTCCGGGCACCAGACAGGACTTTAAACAGGAGAAAGGATGATTTTTTTTACCCCAAATGAAAATAGCTTACAGCACCTGGTATTCCCAGGCGGTCTCCCATCCAGGTACTAACCAGGCCCGACCGTGCTTAGATTCCGAGATCAGACGAGATCGTGCGTGTTCACAGTGGTGTGGCCGTAAGCAATTTCTCCTGGCACCAGACAGGACTTTAAACAGGAGAAAGGATCATTTTCTTTACCCCAAATGAAAATAGATTACAGCACCTGGTATTCCCAGGCGGTCTCCCATCCAAGTACTAACCAGGCTCGACCGTGCTTAGCTTCCGAGATCAGACGAGATCGGACGTGTTCACGGTGGTGTGGCCGTAAGCAATTGCTCCTGGCACCAGACAGGACTTTAAACAGGAGAAAGGATGATTTTTTTTACCCCAAATGAAAATAGCTTACAGCACCTGGTATTCCCAGGCGGTCTCCCATCCAAGTACTAACCAGGCCCGACCGCGCTTAGCTTCCGAGATCAGACAAGATCGGGCGATTTCACGGTGGTGTGGCTGTAAGCAATTGCTCCTGGCACCAGACAGGACTTTAAACAGGAGAAAGGATGATTTTTTTTACCCCAAATGAAAATAGCTTACAGCACCTGGTATTCCCAGGCGGTCTCCCATCCAGGTACTAACCAGGCCCGACCGTGCTTAGCTTCCGAGATCAGACGAGTTCGGGCGTGTTCGCAGTGGTGTGGCCGTAAGCAATTGCTCCTGGCACCAGACAGGACTTTAAACAGTAGAAAGGATCATTTTTTTTACCCCAAATGAAAATAGATTACAGCACCTGGTATTCCCAGGCGGTCTCCCATCCAAGTACTAACCAGGCCCGACCGTGCTTAGCTTCCGAAATCAGACGAGAACGGGCGTGTTCACGGTGGTGTGGCCGTAAGCAATTGCTCCAGGCACCAGACAGGACTTTAAACAGGAGAAAGGATGATTTTTTTTACCCCAAATGAAAATAGCTTACAGCACCTGGTATTCCCAGGCGGTCTCCCATCCAGGTACTAACCAGGCCCGACCGTGCTTAGCTTCCGAGATCAGACGAGTTCGGGCGTGTTCGCAGTGGTGTGGCCGTAAGCAATTGCTCCGTGCACCAGACAGGACTTTAAACAGGAGAAAGGATGATTTTTTTTACCCCAAATGAAAATAGCTTACAGCACCTGGTATTCCCAGGCGGTCTCCCATCCAGGTACTAACCAGGCCCGACTGTGCTTAGCTTCCGAGATCAGACGAGATCGGGCGTGTTCACGGTGGTGTGGCCGTAAGTAATTGCTCCGGGCACCAGAAAAGGACTTTAAACAGGAGAAAGGATGATTTTTTTTACCCCAAATGAAAATAGCTTACAGCACCTGGTATTCCCAGGCGGTCTCCCATCCAGGTACTAACCAGGCCCGACCGTGCTTAGCTTCCGAGATCAGACGAGATCGGGTGTGTTCGCAGTGGTGTGGCCGTAAGCAATTCCTCCTGGCACCAGACAGGACTTTAAACAGGAGAAAGGATCATTTTTTTTACCCCAAATGAAAATAGATTACAGCACCTGGTATTCCCAGCCGGTCTCCCATCCGAGTACTAACCAGGCCTAACCATTCTTAGCTTCCGAGATCAGACGAGATCGGGCGTATTCACGGTGGTGTGGCCGTAAGCAATTGCTCCTGGCACCAAACAGGACTTTAAACAGGAGAAAGGATGATTTTTTTTACCCCAAATGAAAATAGCTTACAGCACCTGGTATTCCCAGGCGGTCTCCCATCCAGGTACTAACCAGGCCGGACCGTGCTTAGCTTCCGAGATCAGACGAGATCAGGCGTGTTCGCAGTGGTGTGGCCGTAAGCAATTACTCCTGGCACCAGACAGGACTTTAAACAGGAGAAAGGATCTTTTTTTTTTACCCCAAATGAAAATAGATTACAGAACCTGGTATTCCCAGGCGGTCTCCCATCCAAGTACTAACCAGGCCTGAACGTGCTTAGCTTCCGAGATCCGACAAGATCGGGCGTGTTCACGGTGGTGTGGCCGTAAGCAATTCCTCCGGGCACCAGACAGGACTTTAAACAGGAGAAAGGATGATTTTTTTTACCCCAAATGAAAATAGCTTACAGCACCTGGTATTCACAGGCGGTCTCCCATCCAGGTACTAATCAGGCCCGACCGTGCTTAGCTTCCGAGATCAGACGAGATCGGGCGTGTTCGCAGTGGTGTGGCCGTAAGCAATTGCTCCGGGCACCAGACAGGACTTTAAACAGGAGAACGGATCATTTTTTTTACCCCAAATGAAAATAGATTACTGCACCTGGTATTCCCAGGCGGTCTCCCATCCAGGTACTAACCAAGCCCGACCGTGCTTAGCTTCCGAGATCAGACGAGATCGGGCGTGTTCGCAGTGGTGTGGCCGTAAGCAATTACTTCTGGCACCAGACAGGACTTTAAACAGGAGAAAGGATGATTTTTTTTACCCCAAATGAAAATAGCTTACAGCACCTGGTATTCCCAGGCGGGCTCCCATCCAGGTACTAACCAGGCCCGACCGTGCTTCGCTTCCGAGATCAGACGAGATCGGGCGTGTTCGCAGTGGTGTGGCCGTAAGCAATTGCTCCTGGCACCAGACAGGACTTTAAACAGGAGAAAGGATCATTTTTTTTACCCCAAATGAAAATAGATTACAGCACCTGGTATTCCCAGGCGGTCTCCCATCCAAGTACTAACCAGGCCCGACCGTGCTTAGCTTCCGACATCAGACGAGAACGGGCGTGTTCACGGTGGTGTGGCCGTAAGCAATTGCTCCTAGCACCAGACAGGACTTTAAACAGGAGAAAGGATGATTTTTTTTACCCCTAATGAAAATAGCTTACAGCACCTGGTATTCCCAGGCGGTCTCCCATCCAGGTACTAACCAGGCCCGACCGTGCTTAGCTTCTGAGATCAGATAAGATCGGGCGTGTTCGCAGTGGTGTGGCCGTAAGCAATTGCTCCTGGCACCAGACAGGACTTTAATCATGAGGAAGGATCATTTTTTTTACCCCAAATGAAAATAGATTACAGCACCTGGTATTCCCAGGCGGTCTCCCATCCAGGTACTAACCAGGCCCGACCGTGCTTAGCTTCCGAGATCAGACGAGAACGGGCGTGTTCGCAGTGGTGTTGCCGTAAGCAATTGCTCCTGGCACCAGACAGGACTTTAAACAGGAGAAAGGATCATTTTTTTTACCCCAAATGAAAATAGCTTACAGCACCTGGTATTCCCAGGCGGTCTCCCATCCAGGTACTAACCAGGCCTGACCGTGCTTAGCTTCCGAGATCAGACGAGATCGGGCGTGTTCGCAGTGGTGTGGATGTAAGCAATTGCTCCTGGCACCAGACAGGACTTTAAACAGGAGAAAGGATCATTTTTTTTACCCCAAATGAAAATAGATTACAGCACCTGGTATTCCCAGGCGGTCTCCCATCCAAGTACTAACCAGGCCCGACCGTGCTTAGCTTCCGAGATCAGACGAGAACGGGCGTGTTCACGGTGGTGTGGCCGTAAGCAATTGCTCCTAGCACCAGACAGGACTTTAAACAGGAGAAAAGATGATTTTTTTTACCCCAAATGAAAATAGCTTACAGCACCTGGTATTCCCATGCGGTCTCCCATCCAGGTACTAACCAGGCCCGACCGTGCTTAGCTTCTGAGATCAGATGAGATCGGGCGTGTTCGCAGTGGTGTGGCCGTAAGCAATTGCTCCTAGCACCAGACAGGACTTTAAACAGGAGAAAAGATGATTTTTTTTACCCCAAATGAAAATAGCTTACAGCACCTGGTATTCCCATGCGGTCTCCCATCCAGGTACTAACCAGGCCCGACCGTGCTTAGCTTCTGAGATCAGATGAGATCGGGCGTGTTCGCAGTGGTGTGGCCGTAAGCAATTGCTCCTGGCACCAGACAGGACTTTAAACATGAGAAAGGATCATTTTTTTTACCCCAAATGAAAATAGATTACAGCACCTGGTATTCCCAGGCGGTCTCCCATCCAAGTACTAACCAGGCCCGACCGTGCTTAGCTTCCGAGATCAGACGAGATCGGGCGTGTTCACGGTGGTGTGGCCGTAAGCAATTACTCCTGGCACCAGACAGGACTTTAAACAGGAGAAAGGATGATTTTTTTTACCCCAAATGAAAATAGCTTACAGCACCTGGTATTCCCAGGCGGTCTCCCATCCAGGTACTAACCAGGCCCGACCGTGCTTAGCTTCCGAGATCAGACGAGATCGGGCGTGTTCGCAGTGGTGTGGCCGTAAGCAATTGCTCCTGGCACCAGACAGGACTTCAAACAGGAGAAAGGATCATTTTTTTTACCCCAAATGAAAATAGATTACAGCACCTGGTATTCCCAGGCGGTTTCCCAGCCAAGTACTAACCAGGCCCGACCGTGCTTAGCTTCCGAGATCAGACGAGATCGGGCGTCTTCACGGTGGTGTGGCCATAAGCAATTACTCCTGGCACCAGACAGGACTTTAAACAGGAGAAAGGATCATTTTTTTTACCCCAAACGAAAATAGCTTACAGCACCTGGTATTCCCAGGCGGTCTCCCATCCAGGTACTAACCAGGCCCGACCGTGCTTAGCTTCCGAGATCAGACGAGATCGGGCGTGTTCGCAGTGGTGTGGCCGTAAGCAATTGCTCCTGGCACCAGACAGGACTTTAAACAGGAGAAAGGATCATTTTTTTTACCCCAAATGAAAATAGATTACAGCACCTGGTATTCCCAGGCGGTCTCCCATCCAAGTACTAACCAGGCCCGACTGTGCTTAGGTTCCGAGATCAGACGAGATCGGGCGTGTTCCCGGTGGTGTGGCC
The DNA here is from genome assembly GCF_964030765.1 of Micromesistius poutassou. Taxonomy (NCBI): domain Eukaryota; kingdom Metazoa; phylum Chordata; class Actinopteri; order Gadiformes; family Gadidae; genus Micromesistius; species Micromesistius poutassou. Next base: position 25,471,438 of record NC_140271.1, read on the forward strand.
ATAAGCAATTACTCCTGGCACCAGACAGGACTTTAAACAGGAGAAAGGATGATTTTTTTTACCCCAAATGAAATTATCTTACAGCACCTGGTATTCCCAGGCGGTCTCCCATCCAGGTACTAACCAGGCCCGACCGTGCTTAGCTTCCGAGATCAGACGAGATCGGGCGTGTTCGCAGTGGTGTGGCCGTAAGCAATTGCTCCTGGCACCAGACAGGACTTTAAACAGGAGAAAGGATCATTTTTTTTACCCCAAATGAAAATAGATTACAGCACCTGGTATTCCCAAGCGGTCTCCCATCCAAGTACTAACGAGGCCCGACCGTGCTTAGCTTCCGAGATCAGACGAGATCTGGCGTGTTCGCAGTGGTGTGGCCGTAAGCAATTGCTCCTGGCACCAGACAGGACTTTAAACAGGAGAAAGGATCATTTTTTTTACCCCAAATGAAAATAGATTACAGCACCTGGTATTCCCAGGCGGTCTCCCATCCAAGTACTAACCAGGCCCGACCGTGCTTAGCTTCCGAGATCAGGCGTGTTCACGGTGGTGTGGCGGTAAGCAATTGCTCCTGGCACCAGACAGGACTTTAAACAGGAGAAAGGATGATTTTTTTTACCCCAAATGAAAATAGCTTACAGCACCTGGTATTCCCAGGCGGTCTCCCATCCAGGTACTAACCAGGCCCGACCGTGCTTAGCTTCCGAGATCAGACGAGATCGGGCGTGTTCGCAGTGGTGTGGCCGTAAGCAATTGCTCATGGCACCAGACAGGACTTTAAACAGGAGAAAGGATCATTTTTTTTACCCCAAATGAAAATAGATTACAGCACCTGGTATTCCCAGGCGGTCCCCCATCCAAGTATTAACCAGGCCCGACCATGCTTAGCTTCAGAGATCAGACGAGATCGGGCATGTTCACGGTGGTGTGGCCGTAAGCGATTACTCCTGGCACCAGACAGGACTTTAAACAGGAGAAAGGATCATTTTTTTTACCCCAAATGAAAATAGCTTACAGCACCTGGTATTCCCAGGCGGTCTCCCATCCAAGTACTAACCAGCCCCGACCGTGCTTAGTTTCCAAGATCAGACGAGATCGGGCGTGTTCACGGTGGTGTGGCCGTAAGCAATTACTCCTGGCACCAGACAGGACTTTAAACAGGAGAAAGGATGATTTTTTTTACCCCAAATGAAAATAGCTTACAGCACCTGGTATTCCCAGGCGGTCTCCCATCCAGGTACTAACCAGGCCCGACCGTGCTTAGCTTCTGAGATCTGACGAGATCGGGCGTGTTCGCAGTGATGTGGCCGTAAGCAATTTCTCCTGGCACCAGACAGGACTTTAAACAGGAGAAAGGATCATTTTTTTTACCCCAAATGAAAATAGAATACAGCACCTGGTATTCCCAGGCGGTCTCCCATCCAAGTACTAACCAGGCCCGACCGTGCTTAGCTTCCGTGATCAGATGAGATCGGGCGTGTTCCCGGTGGTGTGGCCATAAGCAATTGCTACTGGCACCAGACAGGACTTTAAACAGGAGAAAGGATGATTTTTTTTACCCCAAATGAAAATAGCTCACAGCACCTGGTATTCCCAGGCGGTCTCCCATCCAGGTACTAACCAGGCCCGACCGTGCTTAGCTTCCGAGATCAGACAAGATCGGGCGTGTTCTCAGTGGTGTGGCCGTAAGCAATTGCTCCTGGCACCAGACAGGACTTTAAACAGGAGAAAGGATCTTTTTTTTTACCCCAAATGAAAATAGATTACAGCACCTGGTATTCCCAGGCGGTCTCCCATCCAGGTACTAACCAGGCCCGACTGTGCTTAGCTTCCGAGATCAGACGAGATCGGGCCTGTTTGCAGTGGTGTGACCGTAAGCAATTGCTCCTGGCACCAGACAGGACTTTAAACAGGAGAAAGGATCATTTTTTTTACCCCAAATGAAAATAGCTTACAGCACCTGGTATTCCCAGGCGGTCTCCCATCCAGGTACTAACCAGGCCCGACCGTGCTTAGCTTCCGAGATCAGACGAGATCGGGCCTGTTCGCAGTGGTGTAGCCGTAAGCAATTGGTCCTGGCACCAGACAGGACTTTAAACAGGAGAAAGGATCATTTTTTTTACCCCAAATGAAAATAGATTACAGCACCTGGTATTCCCAGGCGGTCTCCCATCCAAGTACTAACCAGGCCCGACCGTGCTTAGCTTCCGAGATCAGACGAGATCGGGCGTGTTCACGGTGGTGTGGCCGTAAGCAATTGCTCCTGGCACCAGACAGGACTTTAAACAGGAGAAAGGATCATTTTTTTTACCCCAAATGAAAATAGCTTACAGCACCTGGTACTCCCAGATGGTCTCCCATCCAGGTACTAAGCAGGCCCGACCATGCTTAGCTTCCGAGATCAGACGAGATCGGGCGTGATCGCAGTGGTGTGGCCGTAATCAATTGCTCCTGGCACCAGACAGGACTTTAAACAGGAGAAAGGATCATTTTTTTTACCCCAAATGAAAATAGATTACAGCACCTGGTATTCCCAGGCGGGCTCCCATCCAAGTACTAACCAGGCCCGACCGTGCTTAGCTTCTGAGATCTGACGAGATCGGGCGTGTTCGCAGTGATGTGGCCGTAAGCAATTTCTCCTGGCACCAGACAGGACTTTAAACAGGAGAAAGTATCATTTTTTTTACCCCAAATGAAAATAGAATACAGCACCTGGTATTCCCAGGCGGTCTCCTATCCAAGTACTAACCAGGCCCGACCGTGCTTAGCTTCCGTGATCAGATGAGATCGGGCGTGTTCCCGGTGGTGTGGCCATAAGCAATTGCTACTGGCACCAGACAGGACTTTAAACAGGAGAAAGGATGATTTTTTTTACCCCAAATGAAAATAGCTCACAGCACCTGGTATTCCCAGGCGGTCTCCCATCCAGGTACTAACCAGGCCCGACCGTGCTTAGCTTCCGAGATCAGACAAGATCGGGCGTGTTCGCAGTGGTGTGGCCGTAAGCAATTGCTCCTGGCACCAGACAGGACTTTAAACAGGAGAAAGGATCTTTTTTTTTACCCCAAATGAAAATAGATTACAGCACCTGGTATTCCCAGGCGGTCTCCCATCCAGGTACTAACCAGGCCCGACTGTGCTTAGCTTCCGAGATCAGACGAGATCGGGCCTGTTTGCAGTGGTGTGACCGTAAGCAATTGCTCCTGGCACCAGACAGGACTTTAAACAGGAGAAAGGATCATTTTTTTTACCCCAAATGAAAATAGCTTACAGCACCTGGTATTCCCAGGCGGTCTCCCATCCAGGTACTAACCAGGCCCGACCGTGCTTAGCTTCCGAGATCAGACGAGTTCGGGCGTGTTCACGGTGGTGTGGCCGTAAGCAATTACTCCTGGCACCAGACAGGACTTTAAACAGGAGAAAGGATCATTTTTTTTACCCCAAATGAAAATAGCTTACAGCACCTGGTATTCCCAGGCGGTCTCCCATCCAGGTACTAACCAGGCCCGACCGTGCTTAGCTCCCGAGATCAGACGAGATCGGGCGTGTTGGCAGTGGTGTGGCTGTGAACAATTGCTCCTGGCACCAGACAGGACTTTAAACAGGAGAAAGGATGATTTTTTTTACCCCAAATGAAAATAGCTTACCGCACCTGGTATTCCCAGGCGGTCTCCCATCCAGGTACTAACCAGGCCCGACCGTGCTTAGCTTCCGAGATCAGACGAGATCTGTCGTGTTCGCAGTGGTGTGACCGTAAGCATTTGCTCCTGGCACCAGACAGGACTTTAAACAGGAGAAAGGATCTTTTTTTTTACCCCAAATGAAAATAGATTACAGCACCTGGTATTCCCAGGCGGTCTCCCATCCAGGTACTAACCAGGCCCGACTGTGCTTAGCTTCCGAGATCAGACGAGATCGGGCCTGTTTGCAGTGGTGTGACCGTAAGCAATTGCTCCTGGCACCAGACAGGACTTTAAACAGGAGAAAGGATCATTTTTTTTACCCCAAATGAAAATAGCTTACAGCACCTGGTATTCCCAGGCGGTCTCCCATCCAGGTACTAACCAGGCCCGACCGTGCTTAGCTTCCGAGATCAGACGAGTTCGGGTGTGTTCGCAGTGATGTGGCCGTAAGGAAGTGCTCCTGGCACCAGACAGGACTTTAAACAGGAGACAGGATCATTTTTTTTACCCCAAATGAAAATAGATTACAGCACCTGGTATTCCCAAGCGGTCTCCGATCCAAGTACTAACAAGGCCCGACCGTGCTTAGCTTCCGAGATCAGACGAGATCGGGCGTGTTCACGGTGGTGTGGCCGTAAGCAATTACTCCTGGCACCAGACAGGACTTTAAACAGGAGAAAGGATGATTTTTTTTACCCCAAATGAAAATAGCTTACAGCACCTGGTATTCCCAGGCGGTCTCCCATCCAGGTACTAACCAGTCCCGACCGTGCTTAGCTTCCGAGATCAGACGAGATCGGGCGTGTTGGCAGTGGTGTGGCTGTGAACAATTGCTCCTGGCACCAGACAGGACTTTAAACAGGAGAAAGGATGATTTTTTTTACCCCAAATGAAAATAGCTTAGAGCACCTGGTATTCCCAGGCGGTCTCCCATCCAGGTACTAACCAGGCCCGACCGTGCTTAGCTTCCGAGATCAGACGAGATCAGGCGTGTTCGCAGTGGTGTGACCGTAAGCAATTGCTCCTGGCACCAGACAGGACTTTAAACAGGAGAAAGGATCATTTTTTTTACCCCAAATGAAAATAGATTACAGCATCTGGTATTCCCAGGCGGTCTCCGATCCAAGTACTAACCAGGCCCGACCGTGCTTAGCTTCCGAGATCAGACGAGATCGGGCTTGTTCACGGTGGTGTGGCCGTAAGCAACTGCTCCTGGCACCAGACAGGACTTTAAACAGGAGAAAGGATGATTTTTTTTACCCCAAATGAAAATAGATTACAGCACCTGGTATTCCCATGTGGTCTCCCATCCAGGTACTAACCAGGCCCGACCATGCTTAGCTTCCGAGATCAGACGAGATCGGGCGTGTTCGCAGTGGTGTGGCCGTAAGCAATTGCTCCTGGCACCAGACAGGACTTTAAACAGGAGAAAGGATGATTTTTTTTACCCCAAATGAAAATAGATCACAGCACCTGGTATTCCCAGGCGGTCTCCCATCCAAGTACTAACCAGCCTCGACCGTGCTTAGCTTCCGAGATCAGACGAGATCGGGCGTGTTCGCAGTGGTGTGGCCGTAAGCAATTGCTCCATGCAACAGACAGGACTTTAAACAGGAGAAAGGATCATTTTTTTTTACCCCAAATGAATATAGATTACAGCACCTGGTAATCCCAGGCGGTCTCCCATCCAAGTACTAACCAGGCCCGACCGTGCTTAGCTTCCGAGATCAGACGAGATTGTGCGTGTTCGCAGTGGTCTGGCCGTAAGCAATTGCTCCTGGCACCAGACAGGACTTTAAACAGGAGAAAGGATGATTTTTTTTACCCCAAATGAAAATAGCTTACAGCACCTGGTATTCCCAGGCTGTCTCCCATCCAAGTACTAACCAGGCCCGACCGTGCATCGCTTCCGAGATCAGACGAGATCGGGCGTGTTCACGGTGGTGTGGCCGTAAGCAATTCCTCCTAGCACCAGACAGGACTTTAAACAGGAGAAAGGATGATTTTTTTTACCCCAAATGAAAATAGCTTACAGCACCTGGTATTCCCAGGCGGTCTCCCATCCAGGTACTAACCAGGCCCGACCGTGCTTAGCTTCCAAAATCAGACGAGATCGGGCGTGTTCGCAGTGGTGTGGCCGTAAGCAATTGCTCCTTGCACCAGACAGGACTTTAAACAGGAGATAGGATCATTTTTTTTACCCCAATTGAAAATAGATTACAGCACCTGGTATTCCCAGGCGGTCTCCCATCCAAGTACTAACCAGGCCTGACCGTGCTTAGCTTCCGAGATCAGACGAGATCGGGCGTGTTCACGGTGGTGTGGCCGTAAGCAATTCCTCCTGGCACCAGACAGGACTTTAAACAGGAGAAAGGATGATTTTTTTTACCCCAAATGAAAATAGCTTACAGCACCTGGTATTCCCAGGCGGTCTCCCATCCAGGTACTAACCAGGCCCGACCGTGCTTAGCTTCCGAGATCAGACGAGATTGGGCGTGTTCGCAGTGGTGTGGCCGTAAGCAATTACTCCTGGCACCAGACAGGACTTTAAACAGGAGAAAGGATCATTTTTTTTACCCCAAATGAAAATAAATTACAGCACCTAGTATTCCCAGGCGGTCTCCCATCCAAGTACTAACCAGGCCCGACTGTGCTTAGGTACCGAGATCAGACGAGAACGGGAGTGTTCACGGTGGTGTGGCCGTAAGCAATTGCTCCTGGCACCAGACAGGACTTTAAACAGGAGAAAGGATGATTTTTTTTACCCCAAATGAAAATAGCTTACAGCACCTGGTATTCCCAGGCGGTCTCCCATCCAGGTACTAACCAGGCCCGACCGTGCTTAGCTTCCGAGATCAGACGCGATCGGGCGTGTTCGCAGTGGTGTGGCCGTAAGCAATTGCTCCTGGCACCAGACAGGACTTTAAACAGGAGAAAGGATCATTTTTTTTACCCCAAATGAAAATAGATTACAGCACCTGGTATTCCCAGGCGGTTTCCCATCCAAGTACTAACCAGGCCCGACCGTGCTTAGCTTCCGAGATCAGACGAGATCGGGCGTGTTCACGGTGGTGTGGCCGTAAGCAATTACTCCTGGAACCAGACAGGACTTTAAACAGGAGAAAGGATCATTTTTTTTACCCCAAATGAAAATAGCTTACAGCACATGGTAATCCCAGGCGGTCTCCCATCCAGGTACTAACCAGGCCCGACCGTGCTTAGCTTCCGAGATCAGACGAGATCGGGCGTGTTCGCAGTGGTGTAGCCGTAAGCAATTGGTCCTGGCACCAGACAGGACTTTAAACAGGAGAAAGGATCATTTTTTTTACCCCAAATGAAAATAGATTACAGCACCTGGTATTCCCAGGCGGTCTCCCATCCAAGTACTAACCAGGCCCGACCGTGCTTAGCTTCCGAGATCAGACGCGATCGGGCGTGTTCGCAGTGGTGTGGCCGTAAGCAATTGCTCCTGGCACCAGACAGGACTTTAAACAGGAGAAAGGATCATTTTTTTTACCCCAAATGAAAATAGATTACAGCACCTGGTATTCCCAGGCGGTTTCCCATCCAAGTACTAACCAGGCCCGACCGTGCTTAGCTTCCGAGATCAGACGAGATCGGGCGTGTTCACGGTGGTGTGGCCGTAAGCAATTACTCCTGGCACCAGACAGGACTTTAAACAGGAGAAAGGATCATTTTTTTTACCCCAAATGAAAATAGCTTACAGCACATGGTAATCCCAGGCGGTCTCCCATCCAGGTACTAACCAGGCCCGACCGTGCTTAGCTTCCGAGATCAGACGAGATCGGGCGTGTTCGCAGTGGTGTGGCCGTAAGCAATTGCTCATGGCACCAGACAGGACTTTAAACAGGAGAAAGGATCATTTTTTTTACCCCAAATGAAAATAGATTACAGCACCTGGTATTCCCAGGCGGTCCCCCATCCAAGTATTAACCAGGCCCGACCATGCTTAGCTTCAGAGATCAGCCGAGATCGGGCATGTTCACGGTGGTGTGGCCGTAAGCGATTACTCCTGGCACCAGACAGGACTTTAAACAGGAGAAAGCATCATTTTTTTTACCCCAAATGAAAATAGCTTACAGCACCTGGTATTCCCAGGCGGTCTCCCATCCAGGTACTAACCAGGCCCGACCGTGCTTAGCTTCCGAGATCAGACGAGATCGGGAGTGTTCGCAGTGGTGTGGCCGTAAGCAATTGCTCCTGGCACCAGACAGGACTTTAAACAGGAGAAAGGATCATTTTTTTTTACCCCAAATGAAAATAGATCACAGCACCTGGTATTCCCAGGCGGTCTCCCATCCAAGTACTAACCAGGCCCGACCGTGCTTAGCTTCCGAGATCAGACGAGATCGGGCGTGTTCCCGGTGGTGTGGCCGTAAGCAATTTCTCCAGCACCTGGTATTCCCAGGCGGTCTCCCATCCAAGTACTAACCAGCCCCGACCGTGCTTAGTTTCCAAGATCAGACGAGATCGGGCGTGTTCACGGTGGTGTGGCCGTAAGCAATTACTCCTGGCACCAGACAGGACTTTAAACAGGAGAAAGGATGATTTTTTTTACCCCAAATGAAAATAGCTTACAGCACCTGGTATTCCCAGGCGGTCTCCCATCCAGGTACTAACCAGGCCCGACCGTGCTTAGCTTCTGAGATCTGACGAGATCGGGCGTGTTCGCAGTGATGTGGCCGTAAGCAATTTCTCCTGGCACCAGACAGGACTTTAAACAGGAGAAAGGATCATTTTTTTTACCCCAAATGAAAATAGAATACAGCACCTGGTATTCCCAGGCGGTCTCCCATCCAAGTACTAACCAGGCCCGACCGTGCTTAGCTTCCGTGATCAGATGAGATCGGGCGTGTTCCCGGTGGTGTGGCCATAAGCAATTGCTACTGGCACCAGACAGGACTTTAAACAGGAGAAAGGATGATTTTTTTTACCCCAAATGAAAATAGCTCACAGCACCTGGTATTCCCAGGCGGTCTCCCATCCAGGTACTAACCAGGCCCGACCGTGCTTAGCTTCCGAGATCAGACAAGATCGGGCGTGTTCTCAGTGGTGTGGCCGTAAGCAATTGCTCCTGGCACCAGACAGGACTTTAAACAGGAGAAAGGATCTTTTTTTTTACCCCAAATGAAAATTGATTACAGCACCTGGTATTCCCAGGCGGTCTCCCATCCAGGTACTAACCAGGCCCGACTGTGCTTAGCTTCCGAGATCAGACGAGATCGGGCCTGTTTGCAGTGGTGTGACCGTAAGCAATTGCTCCTGGCACCAGACAGGACTTTAAACAGGAGAAAGGATCATTTTTTTTACCCCAAATGAAAATAGCTTACAGCACCTGGTATTCCCAGGCGGTCTCCCATCCAGGTACTAACCAGGCCCGACCGTGCTTAGCTTCCGAGATCAGACGAGATCGGGCCTGTTCGCAGTGGTGTAGCCGTAAGCAATTGGTCCTGGCACCAGACAGGACTTTAAACAGGAGAAAGGATCATTTTTTTTACCCCAAATGAAAATAGATTACAGCACCTGGTATTCCCAGGCGGTCTCCCATCCAAGTACTAACCAGGCCCGACCGTGCTTAGCTTCCGAGATCAGACGAGATCGGGCGTGTTCACGGTGGTGTGGCCGTAAGCAATTGCTCCTGGCACCAGACAGGACTTTAAACAGGAGAAAGGATCATTTTTTTTACCCCAAATGAAAATAGCTTACAGCACCTGGTACTCCCAGATGGTCTCCCATCCAGGTACTAAGCAGGCCCGACCATGCTTAGCTTCCGAGATCAGACGAGATCGGGCGTGATCGCAGTGGTGTGGCCGTAATCAATTGCTCCTGGCACCAGACAGGACTTTAAACAGGAGAAAGGATCATTTTTTTTACCCCAAATGAAAATAGATTACAGCACCTGGTATTCCCAGGCGGGCTCCCATCCAAGTACTAACCAGGCCCGACCGTGCTTAGCTTCTGAGATCTGACGAGATCGGGCGTGTTCGCAGTGATGTGGCCGTAAGCAATTTCTCCTGGCACCAGACAGGACTTTAAACAGGAGAAAGTATCATTTTTTTTACCCCAAATGAAAATAGAATACAGCACCTGGTATTCCCAGGCGGTCTCCTATCCAAGTACTAACCAGGCCCGACCGTGCTTAGCTTCCGTGATCAGATGAGATCGGGCGTGTTCCCGGTGGTGTGGCCATAAGCAATTGCTACTGGCACCAGACAGGACTTTAAACAGGAGAAAGGATGATTTTTTTTACCCCAAATGAAAATAGCTCACAGCACCTGGTATTCCCAGGCGGTCTCCCATCCAGGTACTAACCAGGCCCGACCGTGCTTAGCTTCCGAGATCAGACAAGATCGGGCGTGTTCGCAGTGGTGTGGCCGTAAGCAATTGCTCCTGGCACCAGACAGGACTTTAAACAGGAGAAAGGATCTTTTTTTTTACCCCAAATGAAAATAGATTACAGCACCTGGTATTCCCAGGCGGTCTCCCATCCAGGTACTAACCAGGCCCGACTGTGCTTAGCTTCCGAGATCAGACGAGATCGGGCCTGTTTGCAGTGGTGTGACCGTAAGCAATTGCTCCTGGCACCAGACAGGACTTTAAACAGGAGAAAGGATCATTTTTTTTACCCCAAATGAAAATAGCTTACAGCACCTGGTATTCCCAGGCGGTCTCCCATCCAGGTACTAACCAGGCCCGACCGTGCTTAGCTTCCGAGATCAGACGAGTTCGGGCGTGTTCACGGTGGTGTGGCCGTAAGCAATTACTCCTGGCACCAGACAGGACTTTAAACAGGAGAAAGGATCATTTTTTTTACCCCAAATGAAAATAGCTTACAGCACCTGGTATTCCCAGGCGGTCTCCCATCCAGGTACTAACCAGGCCCGACCGTGCTTAGCTCCCGAGATCAGACGAGATCGGGCGTGTTGGCAGTGGTGTGGCTGTGAACAATTGCTCCTGGCACCAGACAGGACTTTAAACAGGAGAAAGGATGATTTTTTTTACCCCAAATGAAAATAGCTTACCGCACCTGGTATTCCCAGGCGGTCTCCCATCCAGGTACTAACCAGGCCCGACCGTGCTTAGCTTCCGAGATCAGACGAGATCTGTCGTGTTCGCAGTGGTGTGACCGTAAGCATTTGCTCCTGGCACCAGACAGGACTTTAAACAGGAGAAAGGATCTTTTTTTTTACCCCAAATGAAAATAGATTACAGCACCTGGTATTCCCAGGCGGTCTCCCATCCAGGTACTAACCAGGCCCGACTGTGCTTAGCTTCCGAGATCAGACGAGATCGGGCCTGTTTGCAGTGGTGTGACCGTAAGCAATTGCTCCTGGCACCAGACAGGACTTTAAACAGGAGAAAGGATCATTTTTTTTACCCCAAATGAAAATAGCTTACAGCACCTGGTATTCCCAGGCGGTCTCCCATCCAGGTACTAACCAGGCCCGACCGTGCTTAGCTTCCGAGATCAGACGAGTTCGGGTGTGTTCGCAGTGATGTGGCCGTAAGGAAGTGCTCCTGGCACCAGACAGGACTTTAAACAGGAGAAAGGATCTTTTTTTTTACCCCAAATGAAAATAGCTTACAGCACCTGGTATTCCCAGGCGGTCTCCCATCCAGGTACTAACCAGGCCTGACCGTGCTTAGCTTCCGAGATCAGACGAGATCTGGCGTGTTCGCAGTGGTGTGACCGTAAGCATTTGCTCCTGGCACCAGACAGGACTTTAAACAGGAGAAAGGATCATTTTTTTTACCCCAAATGAAAATAGATTACAGCACCTGGTATTCCCAGGCGGTCTCCCATCCAAGTACTAACCAGGCCCGACCGTGCTTAGCTTCCGAGATCAGACGAGATCGGGCGTGTTCACGGTGGTGTGGCTGTAAGCAATTGCTCCTGGCACCAGACAGGACTTTAAACAGGAGAAAGGATGATTTTTTTTACCCCAAATGAAAATAGCTTACAGCACCTGGTATTCCCAGGCGGTCTCCCATCCAGGTACTAACCATGCCCGACCGTGCTTAGCTTCCGAGATCAGACGAGATCGGGCGTGTTCGCAGTGGTTTGGCCGCAAGCAATTGCTCCTGGCACCAGACAGGACTTTAAACAGGAGAAAGGATCATTTTTTTTTACCCCAAATGAAAATAGATTACAGCACCTGGTATTCCCAGGCGGTCTCCCATCCAAGTACTAACCAGGCCCGACCGTGCTTAGCTTCCGAGATCAGACGAGATCAGGCGTGTTCACGGTGGTGTGGCCGTAAGCAATTGCTCCGGGCACCAGACAGGACTTTAAACAGGAGAAAGGATGATTTTTTTTACCCCAAATGAAAATAGCTTACAGCACCTGGTATTCCCAGGCGGTCTCCCATCCAGGTACTAACCAGGCCCGACTGTGCTTAGCTTCCGAGATCAGACGAGATCGGGCGTGTTCGCAGTGGTGTGACCGTAAGCAATTGCTCCTGGCACCAGACAGGACTTTAAACAGGAGAAAGGATCATTTTTTTTACCCCAAATGAAAATAGATTACAGCAACTGGTATTCCCAGGCGGTCTCCGATCCAAGTACTAACCAGGCCCGACCGTGCTTAGCTTCCGAGATCAGACGAGATCGGGCGTGTTCACGGTGATGTGGCCGTAAGCAATTGCTCCGGGCACCAGACAGGACTTTAAACAGGAGAAAGGATGATTTTTTTTACCCCAAATGGAAATAGCTTACAGCACCTGGTATTCCCAGGCGGTCTCCCATCCAAGTACTAACCAGGCCCAACCGTGCTTAGCTTCCGAGATCAGACGAGATCGGGCGTGTTCGCAGTGGTGTGGCCGTAAGCAATAGCTCCTGGCACCAGACAGGACTTTAAACAGGAGAAAGGATCTTTTTTTTTTTACCCCAAATGAAAATAGATTACAGCACCTGGTATTCCCAGGCGGTCTCCCATCCAAGTACTAACCATGCCCGACCGTGCTTAGCTTCCAAGATCAGACGAGATTGGGCGTGTTCCCGGTGGTGTGGCCGTAAGCAATTGCTCCTGGCACCAGACAGGACTTCAAACAGGAGAAAGGATGATTTTTTTTACCCCAAATGAAAATAGCTTACAGCACCTGGTATTCCCAGGCGGTCTCCCATCCAGGTACTAACCAGGCCCGACTGTGCTTAGCTTCCGAGATCAGACGAGATCGGGCGTGTTCGCAGTGGTGTGGCCGTAAGCAATTGCTCCTGGCACCAGACAGGACTTTAAACAGGAGAAAGGATGATTTTTTTTACCCCAAATGAAAATAGCTTACAGCAACTGGTATTCCCAGGCGGTCTCCCATTCAAGTACTAACCACGCCCGACCGTGCTTAGCTTCCGAGATCAGACGAGATCGGGCGTGTTCACGGTGGTGTGGCCGTAAGCAATTGCTCCTGGCACCAGACAGGACTTTAAACAGGGGAAAGGATGATTTTTTTTACCCCAAATGAAAATAGCTTACAGCACCTGGTATTCCCAGCCGGTCTCCCATCCAGGTACTAACCAGGCCCGACCGAGCTTAGCTTCCGAGATCAGACGAGATCGGGTGTGTTCGCAGTGGTGTGGCCGTAAGCAATTGCTCCTGGCACCAGACAGGACTTTAAACAGGAGAAAGGATCATTTTTTTTACCCCAAATGAAAATAGATTACAGCACCTGGTATTCCCAAGCGGTCTCCCATCCAAGTACTAACGAGGCCCGACCGTGCTTAGCTTCCGAGATCAGACGAGATCTGGCGTGTTCGCAGTGGTGTGGCCGTAAGCAATTGCTCCTGGCACCAGACAGGACTTTAAACAGGAGAAAGGATCATTTTTTTTACCCCAAATGAAAATAGATTACAGCACCTGGTATTCCCAGGCGGTCTCCCATCCAAGTACTAACCAGGCCCGACCGTGCTTAGCTTCCGAGATCAGGCGTGTTCACGGTGGTGTGGCCGTAAGCAATTGCTCCTGGCACCAGACAGGACTTTAAACAGGAGAAAGGATGATTTTTTTTACCCCAAATGAAAATAGCTTACAGCACCTGGTATTCCCAGGCGGTCTCCCATCCAGGTACTAACCAGGCCCGACCGTGCTTAGCTTCCGAGATCAGACGAGATCGAGCGTGTTCGCAGTGGTGTGGCCGTAAGCAATTGCTCATGGCACCAGACAGGACTTTAAACAGGAGAAAGGATCATTTTTTTTACCCCAAATGAAAATAGATTACAGCACCTGGTATTCCCAGGCGGTCCCCCATCCAAGTATTAACCAGGCCCGACCATGCTTAGCTTCAGAGATCAGACGAGATCGGGCATGTTCACGGTGGTGTGGCCGTAAGCGAATACTCCTGGCACCAGACAGGACTTTAAACAGGAGAAAGGATCATTTTTTTTACCCCAAATGAAAATAGCTTACAGCACCTGGTATTCCCAGGCGGTCTCCCATCCAGGTACTAACCAGGCCCGACCATGCTTAGCTTCCGAGATCAGACGAGATTGGGCGTGTTCCCGGTGGTGTGGCCATAAGCCATTTCTCCAGCACCTGGTATTCCCAGGCGGTCTCCCATCCAGGTACTAACCAGGCCCGACCGTGCTTAGTTTCCAAGATCAGACGAGATCGGGCGTGTTCACGGTGGTGTGGCCGTAAGCAATTACTCCTGGCACCAGACAGGACTTTAAACAGGAGAAAGGATGATTTTTTTTACCCCAAATGAAAATAGCTAACAGCACCTGGTATTCCCAGGCTGTCTCCCATCCAGGTACTAACCAGGCCCGACCGTGCTTAGCTTCTGAGATCTGACGAGATCGGGCGTGTTCGCAGTGATGTGGCCGTAAGCAATTTCTCCTGGCACCAGACAGGACTTTAAACAGGAGAAAGGATCATTTTTTTTACCCCAAATGAAAATAGAATACAGCACCTGGTATTCCCAGGCGGTCTCCCATCCAAGTACTAACCAGGCCCGACCGTGCTTAGCTTCCGTGATCAGATGAGATCGGGCGTGTTCCCGGTGGTGTGGCCATAAGCAATTGCTACTGGCACCAGACAGGACTTTAAACAGGAGAAAGGATGATTTTTTTTACCCCAAATGAAAATAGCTCACAGCACCTGGTATTCCCAGGCGGTCTCCCATCCAGGTACTAACCAGGCCCGACCGTGCTTAGCTTCCGAGATCAGACAAGTTTGGGCGTGTTCGCAGTGGTGTGGCCGTAAGCAATTGCTCCTGGCACCAGACAGGACTTTAAACAGGAGAAAGGATCATTTTTTTTACCCCAAATGAAAATAGATTACAGCACCTGGTATTCCCAAGCGGTCTCCCATCCAAGTACTAACGAGGCCCGACCGTGCTTAGCTTCCGAGATCAGACGAGATCTGGCGTGTTCGCAGTGGTGTGGCCGTAAGCAATTGCTCCTGGCACCAGACAGGACTTTAAACAGGAGAAAGGATCATTTTTTTTACCCCAAATGAAAATAGATTACAGCACCTGGTATTCCCAGGCGGTCTCCCATCCAAGTACTAACCAGGCCCGACCGTGCTTAGCTTCCGAGATCAGGCGTGTTCACGGTGGTGTGGCCGTAAGCAATTGCTCCTGGCACCAGACAGGACTTTAAACAGGAGAAAGGATGATTTTTTTTACCCCAAATGAAAATAGCTTACAGCACCTGGTATTCCCAGGCGGTCCCCCATCCAAGTATTAACCAGGCCCGACCATGCTTAGCTTCCGAGATCAGACGAGATTGGGCGTGTTCCCGGTGGTGTGGCCGTAAGCAATTTCTCCAGCACCTGGTATTCCCAGGCGGTCTCCCATCCTAGTACTAACCAGCCCCGACCGTGCTTAGTTTCCAAGATCAGACGAGATCGGGCGTGTTCACGGTGGTGTGGCCGTAAGCAATTACTCCTGGCACCAGACAGGACTTTAAACAGGAGAAAGGATGATTTTTTTTACCCCAAATGAAAATAGCTTACAGCACCTGGTATTCCCAGGCTGTCTCCCATCCAGGTACTAACCAGGCCCGACCGTGCTTAGCTTCTGAGATCTGACGAGATCGGGCGTGTTCGCAGTGATGTGGCCGTAAGCAATTTCTCCTGGCACCAGACAGGACTTTAAACAGGAGAAAGGATCATTTTTTTTACCCCAAATGAAAATAGAATACAGCACCTGGTATTCCCAGGCGGTCTCCCATCCAAGTACTAACCAGGCCCGACCGTGCTTAGCTTCCGTCATCAGATGAGATCGGGCGTGTTCCCGGTGGTGTGGCCATAAGCAATTGCTACTGGCACCAGACAGGACTTTAAACAGGAGAAAGGATGATTTTTTTTACCCCAAATGAAAATAGCTCACAGCACCTGGTATTCCCAGGCGGTCTCCCATCCAGGTACTAACCAGGCCCGACCGTGCTTAGCTTCCGAGATCAGACAAGTTCGGGCGTGTTCGCAGTGGTGTGGCCGTAAGCAATTGCTCCTGGCACCAGACAGGACTTTAAACAGGAGAAAGGATCTTTTTTTTTACCCCAAATGAAAATAGATTACAGCACCTGGTATTCCCAGGCGGTCTCCCATCCAGGTACTAACCAGGCCCGACTGTGCTTAGCTTCCGAGATCAGACGAGATCGGGCGTGTTTGCAGTGGTGTGACCGTAAGCAATTGCTCCTGGCACCAGACAGGACTTTAAACAGGAGAAAGGATCATTTTTTTTACCCCAAATGAAAATAGCTTACAGCACCTGGTATTCCCAGGCGGTCTCCCATCCAGGTACCAACCAGGCCCGACCGTGCTTAGCTTCCGAGATCAGACGAGTTCGGGTGTGTTCGCAGTGATGTGGCCGTAAGGAAGTGCTCCTGGCACCAGACAGGACTTTAAACAGGAGACAGGCTCATTTTTTTTACCCCAAATGAAAATAGATTACAGCACCTGGTATTCCCAAGCGGTCTCTGATCCAAGTACTAACAAGGCCCGACCGTGCTTAGCTTCCGAGATCAGACGAGATCGGGCGTGTTGGCAGTGGTGTGGCTGTGAACAATTGCTCCTGGCACCAGACAGGACTTTAAACTGGAGAAAGGATGATTTTTTTTACCCCAAATGAAAATAGCTTACAGCACCTGGTATTCCCAGGCGGTCTCCCATCCAGGTACTAACCAGGCCCGACTGTGCTTAGCTTCCGAGATCAGACGAGATCGGGCGTGTTCGCAGTGGTGTGACCGTAAGCAATTGCTCCTGGCACCAGACAGGACTTTAAACAGGAGAAAGGATCATTTTTTTTACCCCAAATGAAAATAGATTACAGCACCTGGTATTCCCAGGCGGTCTCCGATCCAAGTACTAACCAGGCCCGACCGTGCTTAGCTTCCGAGATCAGACGAGATCGGGCGTGTTCACGGTGGTGTGGCCGTAAGCAACTGCTCCTGGCACCAGACAGGACTTTAAACAGGAGAAAGGATGATTTTTTTTACCCCAAATGAAAATAGATTACAGCACCTGGTATTCCCATGTGGTCTCCCATCCAGGTACTAACCAGGCCCGACCATGCTTAGCTTCCGAGATCAGACGAGATCGGGCGTGTTCGCAGTGGTGTGGCCGTAAGCAATTGCTCCTGGCACCAGACAGGACTATAAACAGGAGAAAGGATGATTTTTTTTACCCCAAATGAAAATAGCTTACAGCACCTGGTATTCCCAGGCGGTCTCCCATCCAGGTACTAACCAGGCCCGACCGTGCTTAGCTTCCGAGATCAGACAAGATCGGGCGTGTTCGCAGTGGTGTGGCCGTAAGCAATTGCTCCTGGCACCAGACAGGACTTTAAACAGGAGAAAGGATCTTTTTATTTTTACCCCAAATGAAAATAGATTACAGCACCTGGTATTCCCAGGCGGTCTCCCATCCAAGTACTAACCATGCCCGACCGTGCTTAGCTTCCAAGATCAGACGAGATTGGCCGTGTTCCCGGTGGTGTGGCCGTAAGCAATTGCTCCTGGCACCAGACAGCACTTTAAACAGGAGAAAGGATCATTTTTTTTACCCCAAATGAAAATAGATTACAGCACCTGGTATTCCCAGGCGGTCTCCCATCCAGGTACTAACCAGGCCCGACCGTGCTTAGCTTCCGAGATCAGACGAGATCGGGCGTGTTCGCAGTGGTGTGGCCGTAAGCAATTGCTCCTGGCACCAGACAGGACTTTAAACAGGAGAAAGGATAATTTTTTTTACCCCAAATGAAAATAGATTACAGCACCTGGTATTCCCAGGCGGTCTCCCATCCAAGTACTAACCAGGCCCGACCGTGCTTAGCTTCCGAGATCAGACGAGATCGGGCGTGTTCACGGTGGTGTGGCCGTAAGCAACTGCTCCTGGCACCAGACAGGACTTTAAACAGGAGAAAGGATGATTTTTTTTACCCTAAATGAAAATAGCTTACAGCACCTGGTATTCCCAGGCGGTCTCCCATCCAGGTACTAACCAGGCCCGACCGTGCTTAGCTTCTGAGATCAGACGATATCGGGCGTGTTGGCAGTGGTGTGGCCGTAAGCAATTGCTCCTGGCACCAGACAGGACTTTAAACAGGAGAAAGGATGATTTTTTTTACCCCAAATGAAAATAGCTTACAGCACCTGGTATTCCCAGGCGGTCTCCCATCCAGGTACTAACCAGGCCCGACAGTGCTTAGCTTCCGAGATCAGACGAGATCGGGCGTGTTCGCAGTGGTGTGGCCGTAATCAATTGCTCCTGGCACCAGACAGGACTTTAAACAGGAGAAAGGATCATTTTTTTTACCCCAAATGAAAATAGCTTACAGCACCTGGTATTCCCAGGCGGTCTCCCATCCAGGTACTAACCAGACCCGACCGTGCTTAGCTTCCGAGATCAGACGAGATCGGGCGTGTTCGCAGTGGTGTGGCCGTAAGCAATTGCTCCTGGCACCAGACAGGACTTTAAACAGGAGAAAGGATCATTTTTTTTACCCCAAATGAAAATAGATTACAGCACCTGGTATTCCCAGGCGGTCTCCCATCCAGGTACTAACCATGCCCGACCGTGCTTAGCTTCCGAGATCAGACGAGATCGGGCGTGTTCGCAGTGGTGTGGCCGTAAGGAATTGCTCCTGGCACCAGACAGGACTTTAAACAGGAGAAAGGATCATTTTTTTTACCCCAAATGAAAATAGATTACAGCACCTGGTATTCCCAGGCGGTCTCCCATCCAAGTACTAACCAGGCCCGACCGTGCTCAGCTTCCGAGATCAGACGAGATCGGGCGTGTCCACGGTGGTGTGGCCGTAAGCAATTACTCCTGGCACCAGACAGGACTTTAAACAGGAGAAAGGATGAATTTTTTTACCCCAAATGAAAATAGCTTACAGCACCTGGTATTCCCAGGCGGTCTCCCATCCAGGTACTAACCAGGCCCGACCGTGCTTAGCTTCCGAGATCAGACTAGATCGGGCGTGTTCGCAGTGGTGTGGCCGTAAGCAATTGCTCCTGGCACCAGACAGGACTTTAAACAGGAGAAAGGATCATTTTTTTTACCCCAAATGAAAATAGATTACAGCACCTGGTATTCCCAGGTGGTCTCCCATCCAAGTACTAACCAGGCCTGACCGTGCTTAGCTTCCGAGATCAGACGAGATCGGGCGTGTTCACGGTGGTGTGGCCGTAAGCAATTGCTCCTGGCACCAGACAGGACTTTAAACAGGAGACAGGATGATTTTTTTTACCCCAAATGAAAATAGATTACAGCACCTAGTATTCCCAGGCGGTCTCCCATCCAAGTACTAACCAGGCCCGACCGTGCTTAGCTTCCGAGATCAGACGAGATCGGGCGTGTTCACGGTGGTGTGGCCGTAAGCAATAGCTCCTGGCACCAGACAGGACTTTAAACAGGAGAAAGGATGATTTTTTTTACCCCAAATGAAAATAGATTACAGCACCTGGTATTCCCAGGCGGTCTCCCATCCAAGTACTAACCAGGCCCGACCGTGCTTAGCTTCCGAGATCAGACGAGATCGGGCGTGTTCACGGTGGTGTGGCCGTAAGCAATAGCTCCTGGCACCAGACAGGACTTTAAACAGGAGAAAGGATGATTTTTTTTACCCCAAATGAAAATAGCTAACAGCACCTGGTATTCCCAGGCTGTCTCCCATCCAGGTACTAACCAGGCCCGACCGTGCTTAGCTTCTGAGATCTGACGAGATCGGGCGTGTTCGCAGTGATGTGGCCGTAAGCAATTTCTCCTGGCACCAGACAGGACTTTAAACAGGAGAAAGGATCATTTTTTTTACCCCAAATGAAAATAGAATACAGCACCTGGTATTCCCAGGCGGTCTCCCATCCAAGTACTAACCAGGCCCGACCGTGCTTAGCTTCCGTGATCAGATGAGATCGGGCGTGTTCCCGGTGGTGTGGCCATAAGCAATTGCTACTGGCACCAGACAGGACTTTAAACAGGAGAAAGGATGATTTTTTTTACCCCAAATGAAAATAGCTCACAGCACCTGGTATTCCCAGGCGGTCTCCCATCCAGGTACTAACCAGGCCCGACCGTGCTTAGCTTCCGAGATCAGACAAGTTTGGGCGTGTTCGCAGTGGTGTGGCCGTAAGCAATTGCTCCTGGCACCAGACAGGACTTTAAACAGGAGAAAGGATCATTTTTTTTACCCCAAATGAAAATAGATTACAGCACCTGGTATTCCCAAGCGGTCTCCCATCCAAGTACTAACGAGGCCCGACCGTGCTTAGCTTCCGAGATCAGACGAGATCTGGCGTGTTCGCAGTGGTGTGGCCGTAAGCAATTGCTCCTGGCACCAGACAGGACTTTAAACAGGAGAAAGGATCATTTTTTTTACCCCAAATGAAAATAGATTACAGCACCTGGTATTCCCAGGCGGTCTCCCATCCAAGTACTAACCAGGCCCGACCGTGCTTAGCTTCCGAGATCAGGCGTGTTCACGGTGGTGTGGCCGTAAGCAATTGCTCCTGGCACCAGACAGGACTTTAAACAGGAGAAAGGATGATTTTTTTTACCCCAAATGAAAATAGCTTACAGCACCTGGTATTCCCAGGCGGTCCCCCATCCAAGTATTAACCAGGCCCGACCATGCTTAGCTTCCGAGATCAGACGAGATTGGGCGTGTTCCCGGTGGTGTGGCCGTAAGCAATTTCTCCAGCACCTGGTATTCCCAGGCGGTCTCCCATCCTAGTACTAACCAGCCCCGACCGTGCTTAGTTTCCAAGATCAGACGAGATCGGGCGTGTTCACGGTGGTGTGGCCGTAAGCAATTACTCCTGGCACCAGACAGGACTTTAAACAGGAGAAAGGATGATTTTTTTTACCCCAAATGAAAATAGCTTACAGCACCTGGTATTCCCAGGCTGTCTCCCATCCAGGTACTAACCAGGCCCGACCGTGCTTAGCTTCTGAGATCTGACGAGATCGGGCGTGTTCGCAGTGATGTGGCCGTAAGCAATTTCTCCTGGCACCAGACAGGACTTTAAACAGGAGAAAGGATCATTTTTTTTACCCCAAATGAAAATAGAATACAGCACCTGGTATTCCCAGGCGGTCTCCCATCCAAGTACTAACCAGGCCCGACCGTGCTTAGCTTCCGTCATCAGATGAGATCGGGCGTGTTCCCGGTGGTGTGGCCATAAGCAATTGCTACTGGCACCAGACAGGACTTTAAACAGGAGAAAGGATGATTTTTTTTACCCCAAATGAAAATAGCTCACAGCACCTGGTATTCCCAGGCGGTCTCCCATCCAGGTACTAACCAGGCCCGACCGTGCTTAGCTTCCGAGATCAGACAAGTTCGGGCGTGTTCGCAGTGGTGTGGCCGTAAGCAATTGCTCCTGGCACCAGACAGGACTTTAAACAGGAGAAAGGATCTTTTTTTTTACCCCAAATGAAAATAGATTACAGCACCTGGTATTCCCAGGCGGTCTCCCATCCAGGTACTAACCAGGCCCGACTGTGCTTAGCTTCCGAGATCAGACGAGATCGGGCGTGTTTGCAGTGGTGTGACCGTAAGCAATTGCTCCTGGCACCAGACAGGACTTTAAACAGGAGAAAGGATCATTTTTTTTACCCCAAATGAAAATAGCTTACAGCACCTGGTATTCCCAGGCGGTCTCCCATCCAGGTACCAACCAGGCCCGACCGTGCTTAGCTTCCGAGATCAGACGAGTTCGGGTGTGTTCGCAGTGATGTGGCCGTAAGGAAGTGCTCCTGGCACCAGACAGGACTTTAAACAGGAGACAGGCTCATTTTTTTTACCCCAAATGAAAATAGATTACAGCACCTGGTATTCCCAAGCGGTCTCTGATCCAAGTACTAACAAGGCCCGACCGTGCTTAGCTTCCGAGATCAGACGAGATCGGGCGTGTTGGCAGTGGTGTGGCTGTGAACAATTGCTCCTGGCACCAGACAGGACTTTAAACTGGAGAAAGGATGATTTTTTTTACCCCAAATGAAAATAGCTTACAGCACCTGGTATTCCCAGGCGGTCTCCCATCCAGGTACTAACCAGGCCCGACTGTGCTTAGCTTCCGAGATCAGACGAGATCGGGCGTGTTCGCAGTGGTGTGACCGTAAGCAATTGCTCCTGGCACCAGACAGGACTTTAAACAGGAGAAAGGATCATTTTTTTTACCCCAAATGAAAATAGATTACAGCACCTGGTATTCCCAGGCGGTCTCCGATCCAAGTACTAACCAGGCCCGACCGTGCTTAGCTTCCGAGATCAGACGAGATCGGGCGTGTTCACGGTGGTGTGGCCGTAAGCAACTGCTCCTGGCACCAGACAGGACTTTAAACAGGAGAAAGGATGATTTTTTTTACCCCAAATGAAAATAGATTACAGCACCTGGTATTCCCATGTGGTCTCCCATCCAGGTACTAACCAGGCCCGACCATGCTTAGCTTCCGAGATCAGACGAGATCGGGCGTGTTCGCAGTGGTGTGGCCGTAAGCAATTGCTCCTGGCACCAGACAGGACTATAAACAGGAGAAAGGATGATTTTTTTTACCCCAAATGAAAATAGCTTACAGCACCTGGTATTCCCAGGCGGTCTCCCATCCAGGTACTAACCAGGCCCGACCGTGCTTAGCTTCCGAGATCAGACAAGATCGGGCGTGTTCGCAGTGGTGTGGCCGTAAGCAATTGCTCCTGGCACCAGACAGGACTTTAAACAGGAGAAAGGATCTTTTTATTTTTACCCCAAATGAAAATAGATTACAGCACCTGGTATTCCCAGGCGGTCTCCCATCCAAGTACTAACCATGCCCGACCGTGCTTAGCTTCCAAGATCAGACGAGATTGGCCGTGTTCCCGGTGGTGTGGCCGTAAGCAATTGCTCCTGGCACCAGACAGCACTTTAAACAGGAGAAAGGATCATTTTTTTTACCCCAAATGAAAATAGATTACAGCACCTGGTATTCCCAGGCGGTCTCCCATCCAGGTACTAACCAGGCCCGACCGTGCTTAGCTTCCGAGATCAGACGAGATCGGGCGTGTTCGCAGTGGTGTGGCCGTAAGCAATTGCTCCTGGCACCAGACAGGACTTTAAACAGGAGAAAGGATAATTTTTTTTACCCCAAATGAAAATAGATTACAGCACCTGGTATTCCCAGGCGGTCTCCCATCCAAGTACTAACCAGGCCCGACCGTGCTTAGCTTCCGAGATCAGACGAGATCGGGCGTGTTCACGGTGGTGTGGCCGTAAGCAACTGCTCCTGGCACCAGACAGGACTTTAAACAGGAGAAAGGATGATTTTTTTTACCCTAAATGAAAATAGCTTACAGCACCTGGTATTCCCAGGCGGTCTCCCATCCAGGTACTAACCAGGCCCGACCGTGCTTAGCTTCTGAGATCAGACGATATCGGGCGTGTTGGCAGTGGTGTGGCCGTAAGCAATTGCTCCTGGCACCAGACAGGACTTTAAACAGGAGAAAGGATGATTTTTTTTACCCCAAATGAAAATAGCTTACAGCACCTGGTATTCCCAGGCGGTCTCCCATCCAGGTACTAACCAGGCCCGACAGTGCTTAGCTTCCGAGATCAGACGAGATCGGGCGTGTTCGCAGTGGTGTGGCCGTAATCAATTGCTCCTGGCACCAGACAGGACTTTAAACAGGAGAAAGGATCATTTTTTTTACCCCAAATGAAAATAGCTTACAGCACCTGGTATTCCCAGGCGGTCTCCCATCCAGGTACTAACCAGACCCGACCGTGCTTAGCTTCCGAGATCAGACGAGATCGGGCGTGTTCGCAGTGGTGTGGCCGTAAGCAATTGCTCCTGGCACCAGACAGGACTTTAAACAGGAGAAAGGATCATTTTTTTTACCCCAAATGAAAATAGATTACAGCACCTGGTATTCCCAGGCGGTCTCCCATCCAGGTACTAACCATGCCCGACCGTGCTTAGCTTCCGAGATCAGACGAGATCGGGCGTGTTCGCAGTGGTGTGGCCGTAAGGAATTGCTCCTGGCACCAGACAGGACTTTAAACAGGAGAAAGGATCATTTTTTTTACCCCAAATGAAAATAGATTACAGCACCTGGTATTCCCAGGCGGTCTCCCATCCAAGTACTAACCAGGCCCGACCGTGCTCAGCTTCCGAGATCAGACGAGATCGGGCGTGTCCACGGTGGTGTGGCCGTAAGCAATTACTCCTGGCACCAGACAGGACTTTAAACAGGAGAAAGGATGAATTTTTTTACCCCAAATGAAAATAGCTTACAGCACCTGGTATTCCCAGGCGGTCTCCCATCCAGGTACTAACCAGGCCCGACCGTGCTTAGCTTCCGAGATCAGACTAGATCGGGCGTGTTCGCAGTGGTGTGGCCGTAAGCAATTGCTCCTGGCACCAGACAGGACTTTAAACAGGAGAAAGGATCATTTTTTTTACCCCAAATGAAAATAGATTACAGCACCTGGTATTCCCAGGTGGTCTCCCATCCAAGTACTAACCAGGCCTGACCGTGCTTAGCTTCCGAGATCAGACGAGATCGGGCGTGTTCACGGTGGTGTGGCCGTAAGCAATTGCTCCTGGCACCAGACAGGACTTTAAACAGGAGACAGGATGATTTTTTTTACCCCAAATGAAAATAGATTACAGCACCTAGTATTCCCAGGCGGTCTCCCATCCAAGTACTAACCAGGCCCGACCGTGCTTAGCTTCCGAGATCAGACGAGATCGGGCGTGTTCACGGTGGTGTGGCCGTAAGCAATAGCTCCTGGCACCAGACAGGACTTTAAACAGGAGAAAGGATGATTTTTTTTACCCCAAATGAAAATAGATTACAGCACCTGGTATTCCCAGGCGGTCTCCCATCCAAGTACTAACCAGGCCCGACCGTGCTTAGCTTCCGAGATCAGACGAGATCGGGCGTGTTCACGGTGGTGTGGCCGTAAGCAATAGCTCCTGGCACCAGACAGGACTTTAAACAGGAGAAAGGATGATTTTTTTTTACCCCAAATGAAAATAGCTTACAGCACCTGGTATTCCCAGGCGGTCTCCCATCCAGGTACTAACCATGCCCGACCGTGCTTAGCTTCCGAGATCAGACGAGATCGGGCGTGTTCGCAGTGGTGTGGCTGTAAGCAATTGCTCCTGGCACCAGACAGGACTTTAAACAGGAGAAAGGATCATTTTTTTTACCCCAAATGAAAATAGATTACAGCACCTGGTATTCCCAGGCGGTCTCCCATCCAAGTACTAACCAGGCCCTACCGTGCTTAACTTCCGAGATCAGACGAGATCGGGCGTGTTCACGGTGGTGTGGCCGTAAGCAATTGCTCCTGGCACCAGACAGGACTTTAAACAGGAGAAAGGATGATTTTTTTTACCCCAAATGAAAATAGCTTACAGCACCTGTTATTCCCAGGCGGTCTCCCATCCAGGTACTAACCAGGCCCGACCGTGCTTAGCTTCCGAGATCAGACGATATCGGGCGTTTTCGCAGTGGTGTAGCCGTAAGCAATTGCTCCTAGCACCAGACAGGACTTTAAACAGGAGAAAGGATCATTTTTTTACCCCAAATGAAAATAGCTTACAGAACCTGGTATTCCCAGGCGGTCTCCCATCCAAGTACTAACCAGGCCCGACCGTGCTTAGCTTCCGAGATCAGTCGAGATCGGGCGTGTTCACGGTGGTGTGGCCGTAAGCGATTACTCCTGGCACCAGACAGGACTTTAAACAGGAGAAAGAATGATTTTTTTTACCCCAAATGAAAATAGCTTACAGCACCTGGTATTCCCAGGCGGTCTCCCATCCAAGTACTAACCAGGCCCGACCGTACTTAGCTTCCGAGATCAGACGAGATCGGGCGTGTTCACGGTGGTGTGGCCATAAGCAATTGCTCAGGGCACCAGACAGGACTTTAAACAGGAGAAAGGATGATTTTTTTTACCCCAAAATAAAATAGCTTACAGCACCTGGTATCCCCAGGCGGTCTCCCATCCAGGTACTAACCAAGCCCGACCGTGCTTAGCTTCTGAGATCAGACGAGATCGGGCGTGTTCACGGTGGTGTGGCCGTAAGCAATTGCTCCTGGCACCAGACAGGACTTTAAACAGGAGAAAGGATGATTTTTTTTACCCCAAATGAAAATAGATTACAGCACCTGGTATTCCCAGGCGGTCTCCCATCCAAGTACTAACCAGTCCCGACCGTGCTTAGCTTCCGAGATCAGACGAGATTGGCCGTGTTCCCGGTGGTGTGGCCGTAAGCAATTGCTCCTAGCACCAGACAGGACTTTAAACAGGAGAAAGGATGATTTTTTTACCCCAAAGGAAATATCTTAGAGCACCTGGTATTCCCAGGCGGTCTCCCATCCATGTACTGACCAGGCCCGACCGTGCTTAGCTTCCGAGATCAGACGAGATCGGGCGTGTTCGCAGTGGTGTGGCCGTAAGCGATTACTCCTGGCACCAGACAGGACTTTAAACAGGAGAAAGAATGATTTTTTTTACCCCAAATGAAAATAGCTTACAGCACCTGGTATTCCCAGGCGGTCTCCCATCCAAGTACTAACCAGGCCCGACCGTACTTAGCTTCCGAGATCAGACGAGATCGGGCGTGTTCACGGTGGTGTGGCCATAAGCAATTGCTCAGGGCACCAGACAGGACTTTAAACAGGAGAAAGGATGATTTTTTTTACCCCAAAATAAAATAGCTTACAGCACCTGGTATCCCCAGGCGGTCTCCCATCCAGGTACTAACCAGGCCCGACCGTGCTTATCTTCTGAGATCAGACGAGATCGGGCGTGTTCACGGTGGTGTGGCCGTAAGCAATTGCTCCTGGCACCAGACAGGACTTTTAACAGGAGAAAGGATGATTTTTTTTACCCCAAATGAAAATAGCTTACAGCACCTGGTATTCCCAGGCGGTCTCCCATCCAAGTACTAACCAGGCCCGACCGTACTTAGCTTCCGAGATCAGGCGTGTTCACGGTGGTGTGGCCGTAAGCAATTGCTCCTGGCACCAGACAGGACTTTAAACAGGAGAAAGGATGATTTTTTTTACCCCAAATGAAAATAGCTTACAGCACCTGGTATTCCCAGGCGGTCTCCCATCCAGGTACTAACCAGGCCCGACCGAGCTTAGCTTCCGAGATCAGACGAGATCGGGTGTGTTCGCAGTGGTGTGGCCGTAAGCAATTGCTCCTGGCACCAGACAGCACTTTAAACAGGAGAAAGGATCATTTTTTTTACCCCAAATGAAAATAGATTACAGCACCTGGTATTCCCAGGCGGTCTCCCATCCAGGTACTAACCAGGCCCGACCGTGCTTAGCTTCTGAGATCAGACGAGATCGGGCGTGTTCGCAGTGGTGTGGCCGTAAGCAATTGCTCCTGGCACCAGACAGGACTTTAAACAGGAGAAAGGATCATTTTTTTTACCCCAAATGAAAATAGATTACAGCACCTGGTATTCCCAGGCGGTCTCCCATCCAAGTACTAACCAGGCCCGACCGTGCTTAGCTTCCGAGATCAGACGAGATCGGGCGTGTTCACGGTGGTGTGGCCGTAAGCAATAGCTCCTGGCACCAGACAGGACTTTAAACAGGAGAAAGGATGATTTTTTTTTACCCCAAATGAAAATAGCTTACAGCACCTGGTATTCCCAGGCGGTCTCCCATCCAGGTACTAACCATGCCCGACCGTGCTTAGCTTCCGAGATCAGACGAGATCGGGCGTGTTCGCAGTGGTGTGGCTGTAAGCAATTGCTGCTGGCACCAGACAGGACTTTAAACAGGAGAAAGGATCATTTTTTTTACCCCAAATGAAAATAGATTACAGCACCTGGTATTCCCAGGCGGTCTCCCATCCAAGTACTAACCAGGCCCTACCGTGCTTAACTTCCGAGATCAGACGAGATCGGGCGTGTTCACGGTGGTGTGGCCGTAAGCAATTGCTCCTGGCACCAGACAGGACTTTAAACAGGAGAAAGGATGATTTTTTTTACCCCAAATGAAAATAGCTTACAGCACCTGTTATTCCCAGGCGGTCTCCCATCCAGGTACTAACCAGGCCCGACCGTGCTTAGCTTCCGAGATCAGACGATATCGGGCGTTTTCGCAGTGGTGTGGCCGTAAGCAATTGCTCCTAGCACCAGACAGGACTTTAAACAGGAGAAAGGATCATTTTTTTACCCCAAATGAAAATAGCTTACAGAACCTGGTATTCCCAGGCGGTCTCCCATCCAAGTACTAACCAGGCCCGACCGTGCTTAGCTTCCGAGATCAGTCGAGATCGGGCGTGTTCACGGTGGTGTGGCCGTAAGCGATTACTCCTGGCACCAGACAGGACTTTAAACAGGAGAAAGAATGATTTTTTTTACCCCAAATGAAAATAGCTTACAGCACCTGGTATTCCCAGGCGGTCTCCCATCCAAGTACTAACCAGGCCCGACCGTACTTAGCTTCCGAGATCAGACGAGATCGGGCGTGTTCACGGTGGTGTGGCCATAAGCAATTGCTCAGGGCACCAGACAGGACTTTAAACAGGAGAAAGGATGATTTTTTTTACCCCAAAATAAAATAGCTTACAGCACCTGGTATCCCCAGGCGGTCTCCCATCCAGGTACTAACCAAGCCCGACCGTGCTTAGCTTCTGAGATCAGACGAGATCGGGCGTGTTCACGGTGGTGTGGCCGTAAGTAATTGCTCCTGGCACCAGACAGGACTTTAAACAGGAGAAAGGATGATTTTTTTTACCCCAAATGAAAATAGATTACATCACCTGGTATTCCCAGGCGGTCTCCCATCCAAGTACTAACCAGGCCCGACCGTGCTTAGCTTCCAAGATCAAACGAGATCGGGCGTGTTCGCAGTGGTGTGGCCGTAAGCAATTGCTCCTGGCACCAGACTGGACTTTAAACAGGAGAAAGGATCATTTTTTTTACCCCAAATGAAAATAGATTACAGCACCTGGTATTCCCAGGCGGTCTCCCATCCAAGTACTAACCAGTCCGAACGTGCTTAGCTTCCGAGATCAGACGAGATTGGCCGTGTTCCCGGTGGTGTGGCCGTAAGCAATTGCTCCTAGCACCAGACAGGACTTTAAACAGGAGAAAGGATGATTTTTTTACCCCAAATGAAAATATCTTAGAGCACCTGGTATTCCCAGGCGGTCTCCCATCCATGTACTGACCAGGCCCGACCGTGCTTAGCTTCCGAGATCAGACGAGATTGGGCGTGTTCGCAGTGGTGTGGCCGTAAGCGATTACTCCTGGCACCAGACAGGACTTTAAACAGGAGAAAGAATGATTTTTTTTACCCCAAATGAAAATAGCTTACAGCACCTGGTATACCCAGGCGGTCTCCCATCCAAGTACTAACCAGGCCCGACCGTACTTAGCTTCCGAGATCAGACGAGATCGGGCGTGTTCACGGTGGTGTGGCCATAAGCAATTGCTCAGGGCATCAGACAGGACCTTAAACAGGAGAAAGGATGATTTTTTTTACCCCAAAATAAAATAGCTTACAGCACCTGGTATCCCCAGGCGGTCTCCCAACCAGGTACTAACCAGGCCCGACCGTGCTTAGCTTCTGAGATCAGACGAGATCGGGCGTGTTCACGGTGGTGTGTCCGTAAGCAATTGCTCCTGGCACCAGACATGACTTTTAACAGGAGAAAGGATGATTTTTTTTACCCCAAATGAAAATAGCTTACAGCACCTGGTATTCCCAGGCGGTCTCCCATCCAAGTACTAACCAGGCCCGACCGTGCTTAGCTTCCGAGATCAGACGAGATCGGGCGTGTTCACGGTGGTGTGGCCTTAAGCAATTGCTGCTGGCACCAGACAGGACTTTAAACAGGAGAAAGGATGATTTTTTTTACCCCAAATGAAAATAGCTTACAGCACCTGGTATTCCCAGGCGGTCTCCCATCCAGGTACTAACCAGGCCCGACCGTGCTTAGCTTCCGAGTTCAGACGAGATCGGGCGTCTTCGCAGTGGTGTGGCCGTAAGCAACTGCTCCTGGCACCAGACAGGACTTTAAACAGGAGAAAGGATGATTTTTTTTACCCCAAATGAAAATAGCTTACAGCACCTGGTATTCCCAGGCGGTCTCCCATCCAGGTACTAACCAGGCCCGACCGTGCTTAGCTTCCGAGATCAGACGAGATCGGGCGTGTTCACGGTGGTGTGGCCTTAAGCAATTGCTCCTGGCACCAGACAGGACTTTAAACAGGAGAAAGGATGATTTTTTTTACCCCAAATGAAAATAGCTTACAGCACCTGGTATTCCCAGGCGGTCTCCCATCCAGGTACTAACCAGGCCCGACCGTGCTTAGCTTCCGAGATCAGACGAGATCGGGCGTCTTCGCAGTGGTGTGGCCGTAAGCAACTGTTCCTGGCACCAGACAGGACTTTAAACAGGAGAAAGGATCATTTTTTTTACCCCAAATGAAAATAGCTTACAGCACCTGGTATTCCCAGGCGGTCTCCCATCCAGGTACTAACCAGGCCCGACCGTGCTTAGCTTCCGAGATCAGACGAGATCGGGCGTGTTCACGGTGGTGTGGCCGTAAGCAATTGCTCCTGGCACCAGACAGAACTTTAAACAGGAGAAAGGATGATTTTTTTTACCCCAAATGAAAATAGCTCACAGCACCTGGTATTCCCAGGCGGTCTCCCATCCAGGTACTAACCAGGCCCGACCGTGCTTAGCTTCCGAGATCAGACGAGATCGGGCTTGTTCACGGTGGTGTGGCCGTAAGCAATTGCTCCTGGCACCAGACAGGACTTTAAACAGGAGAAAGGATATTTTTTTTTTACCCCAAATGAAAATAGATTACAGCACCTGGTATTCCCAGGCGGTCTCCCATCCAAGTACTAACCAGGCCCGACCGTGCTTAGCTTCCGAGATCAGACGAGATTGGGCATGTTCACGGTGGTGTGGCCGTAAGCAATTGCTCCTGGCACCAGACAGGACTTTAAACAGGAGAAAGGATGATTTTTTTTACCCCAAATGAAAATAGATTACAGCACCTGGTATTCCCAGGCGGTCTCCCATCCAGGTACTAACCAGGCCCGAGCGTGCTTAGCTTCCGAGATCAGTCGAGATCGGGCGTGTTCACAGTGGTGTGGCCGTAAGCAAGTGCTCCTGGCACCAGACAGGACTTTAAACAGGAGAAAGGATAATTTTTTTTACCCCAAATAAAAATAGATTACAGCACCTGGTATTCCCAGGCGGTCTCCCATCCAAGTACTAACCAGGCCCGACCATGCTTAGCTTGCAAAATCAGACAAGATCGGGCGTATTCACGGTGGTGTGGCCGTAAGCAATTGCTCCTTGCACCAGACAGGACTTTAAACAGGAGAAAGGATAATTTTTTTTACCCCAAATGAAAATAGATTACAGCACCTGGTTTTCCCAGGCGGTCTCCTATCCAAGTACTAACCATGCCCGACCGTGCTTAGCTTCCGAGATCAGACGAGATCGGGCGTGTTCACGGTGGTGTGGCCGTAAGCAATTGCTCCTGGCACCAGACAGGACTTTTAACAGGAGAAAGGATGATTTTTTTTACCCCAAATGAAAATAGCTTACAGCACCTGGTATTCCCAGGCGGTCTACCATCCAAGTACTAACCAGGCCCGACCGTGCTAAGCTTCCGAGATCAGACGAGATCGGGCGTGTTCACGGTGGTGTGGCCGTAAGCAATTGCTCCTGGCACCAGACAGGACTTTAAACAGGAGAAAGGATCATTTTTTTTACCCCAAATGAAAATAGATTACAGCACCTGGTATTCCCAGGCGGTCTCCCATCCAAGTACTAACCAGGCCCGACCGTGCTTAGCTTCCGAGATCAGACGAGATCGGGCGTGTTCACGGTGGTGTGGCCGTAAGCAATTGCTCCTGGCACCAGACAGGACTTTAAACAGGAGAAAGGATGATTTTTTTTACCCCAAATGAAAATAGCTTACAGCACCTAGTATTCCCAGGCGGTCTCCCATCCAGGTACTAACCAGGCCCGACCGTGCTTAGCTTCCGAGATCAGACGAGATCGGGCATATTCGCAGTGGTGTGGCCGTAAGCAATTGCTCCTGGCACCAGACAGGACTTTAAACAGGAGAAAGGATGATTTTTTTTACCCCAAATGAAAATAGCTTACAGCACCTGTTATTCCAAGGCAGTCTCCCATCCAGGTACTAACCAGGCCCGACCGTGCTTAGCTTCCGAGATCAGACGAGATCGGGCGTGCTCACGGTGTTGTGGCCGTAAGTAATTGCTCCTGGCACCAGACAGGACTTTAAACAGGAGAAAGGATGATTTTTTTTACCCCAAATGAAAATTGCTTACAGCACCTGGTATTCCCAGGAGGTCTCCCATCCAAGTACTAACCAGGCCCGACCGTGCTTAGCTTCCGAAATCAGACGAGATCGGGCGTGTTCACGGTGGTGTGGCCGTAAGCAATTGCTCCTGGCACCAGACAGGACTTTTAACAGGAGAAAGGATGATTTTTTTTACCCCAAATGAAAATAGCTTACAGCACCTGGTATTCCCAGGCGGTCTCCCATCCAAGTACTAACCAGGCCCGACCGTGCTTAGCTTCCGAGATCAGACGAGATCGGGCGTGTTCACGGTGGTGTGGCCGTAAGCAATTGCTCCTGGCACCAGACAGGACTTTAAACAGGAGAAAGGATCATTTTTTTTTACCCCAAATGAAAATAGATTACAGCACCTGGTATTCCCAGGCGGTCAAACATCCAAGTACTAACCAGGCCCGACCGTGCTTAGCTTCCGAGATCAGACGAGATCGGGCATGTTCACGGTGGTGTGGCCGTAAGCAATTGCTCCTGGCACCAGACAGGACTTTAAGCAGGAGAAAGGATCATTTTTTTTACCCCAAATGAAAATAGATTACAGCACC
This sequence comes from Micromesistius poutassou, assembly GCF_964030765.1. Lineage (NCBI taxonomy): Eukaryota > Metazoa > Chordata > Actinopteri > Gadiformes > Gadidae > Micromesistius > Micromesistius poutassou. The sequence goes on from NC_140271.1 coordinate 25,504,491, forward strand.
TGGTATTCCCAGGCCGTCTCCCATCCAAGTACTAACCAGGCCCGACCGTGCTTAGCTTCCGAGATCAGACGAGATCGGGCGTGTTCACGGTGGTGTGGCCGTAAGCAATTGCTCCTGGCACCAGACAGGACTTTAAACAGGAGAAAGTATCATTTTTTTTACCCCAAATGAAAATAGCTTACAGCACCTGGTATTCCCAGGCGGTCTCCCATCCAAGTACTAACCAGGCCCAACCGTGCTTAGCTTCTGAGATCAGACGAGATCGGGCGTGTTCACGGTGGTGTGGCCGTAAGCAATTGCTCCTGGCACCAGACAGGACTTTAAACAGGAGAAAGGATCATTTTTTTTACCCCAAATGAAAATAGCTTACAGCACCTGGTATTCCCAGGCGGTCTCCCATCCAAGTACTAACCATGCCCGACCGTGCTTAGCTACCGAGATCAGACGAGATCGGGCGTGTTCACGGTGGTGTGGCCGTAAGCAATTGCTCCTGGCACCAGACAGGACTTTTAACAGGAGAAAGGATGATTTTTTTTACCCCAAATGAAAATAGCTTACAGCACCTGGTATTCCCAGGGGGTCTCCCATCCAGGTACTAACCAGGCCCGACCGTGCTTAGCTTCCGAGATCAGACGAGATCGGGCGTGTTCGCAGTGGTGTGGCCGTAAGCAATTGCTCCTGGCACCAGACAGGACTTTAAACAGGAGAAAGGATCATTTTTTTTACCCCAAATGAAAATAGATTACAGCACCTGGTATTCCCAGGAGGTCTCCCATCCAAGTACTAACCAGGCCCGACCGTGCTTAGCTTCCGAGATCAGACGAGATCGGGCGTGTTCACGGTGGTGTGGCCGTAAGCAATTGCTCATGGCACCAGACAGGACTTTTAACAGGAGAAAGGATGATTTTTTTTACCCCAAATGAAAATAGCTTACAGCACCTGGTATTCCCAGACGGTCTCCCATCCAAGTACTAACCAGGCCCGACCGTGCTTAGCTTCCGAGATCAGACGAGATCGGGCGTGTTCACGGTGGTGTGGCCGTAAGCAATTGCTCCTGGCACCAGACAGGACTTTAAACACAAGAAAGGATGATTTTTTTTACCCCAAATGAAAATAGCTTACAGCACCTGGTATTCCCAGGCGGTCTCCCATCCAGGTACTAACAAGGCCCGACCGTGCTTAGCTTCCGAGATCAGACGAGATCGGGCGTGTTCACGGTGGTGTGGCCGTAAGCAATTGCTCCTGGCACCAGACAGGACTTTAAACACGAGAAAGGATGATTTTTTTTACCCCAAATGAAAATAGCTTACAGCACCTGGTATTCCCAGGCGGTCTCCCATCCAGGTACTAACAAGGCCCGACCGTGCTTAGCTTCCGAGATCAGACGAGATCGGGCGTCTTCGCAGTGGTGTGGCCGTAAGCAATTACTCCTGGCACCAGACAGGACTTTAAACAGGAGAAAGGATCATTTTTTTTACCCCAAATGAAAATAGCTTACAGCACCTGGTATTCCCAGGCGGTCTCCCATCCAAGTACTAACCAGGCCCGACCGTGCTTAGCTTCCGAGATCAGACGAGATCGGGCGTGTTCACGGTGGTGTGGCCGTAAGCAATTGCTCCTGGCACCAGACAGGACTTTAAACAGGAGAAAGGATGATTTTTTTTACCCCAAATGAAAATACCTTACAGCACCTGGTATTCCCAGGCGGTCTCCCATCCAGGTACTAACCAGGCCCGACCGTGCTTAGCTTCCGAGATCAGACGAGATCGGGCGTGTTCGCAGTGGTGTGGCCGTAAGCAATTGCTCCTGGCACCAGACAGGACTTTAAACAGGAGAAAGGATGATTTTTTTTACCCCAAATGAAAATAGTTTACAGCACCTGGTATTCCCAAGCGGTCTCCCATCCATATACTAACCAGGCCCGACCGTGCTTAGCTTCCGAGATCAGACGAGATCGGGCTTGTTCACGGTGGTGTGGCCGTAAGCAATTACTCCTGGCACCAGACAGGACTTTAAACAGGAGAAAGGATTATTTTTTTTTACCCCAAATGAAAATAGCTTACAGCACCTGGTATTCCCAGGCGGTCTCCCATCCAAGTACTAACCAGCCCCGACCGTGCTTAGCTTCCGAGATCAGACGAGATTGGTCGTGTTTGCAGTGGTGTGGCCGTAAACAATTACTCCTGGCACCAGACAGGACTTTAAACAGGAGAAAGGATCATTTTTTTTACCCCAAATGAAAATAGCTTACAGCACCTGGTATTCCCAGGCGGTCTCCCATCCGAGTACTAACCAGGCCCGACCGTGCTTAGCTTCCGAGATCAGGCGTGTTTGCAGTGGTGTGGCCGTAAACAATTACTCCTGGCACCAGACAGGACTTTAAGCAGGAGAAAGGATCATTTTTTTTACCCCAAATGAAAATAGATTACAGCACCTGGTATTCCCTGGCCGTCTCCCATCCAAGTACTAACCAGGCCCGACCGTGCTTAGCTTCCGAGATCAGACGAGATCGGGCGTGTTCACGGTGGTGTGGCCGTAAGCAATTGCTCCTGGCACCAGACAGGACTTTAAACAGGAGAAAGGATCATTTTTTTTACCCCAAATGAAAATAGCTTACAGCACCTGGTATTCCCAGGCGGTCTCCCATCCAAGTACTAACCAGCCCCGACCGTGCTTAGCTTCCGAGATCAGACGAGATTGGGCGTGTTTGCAGTGGTGTGGCCGTAAACAATTACTCCTGGCACCAGACAGGACTTTAAACATGAGAAAGGATCATTTTTTTTACCCCAAATGAAAATAGATTACAGCACCTGGTATTCCCAGTCGGTCTCCCATACAAGTACTAACCATGCCCGACCGTGCTTAGCTTCCGAGATCAGACGAGATCGGGCGTGTTCACGGTGGTGTGGCCGTAAGCAATTGCTCCTGGCACCAGACAGGACTTTTAACAGGAGAAAGGATGATTTTTTTTACCCCAAATGAAAATAGCTTACAGCACCTGGTATTCCCAGGGGGTCTCCCATCCAGGTACTAACCAGGCCCGACCGTGCTTAGCTTCCGAGATCAGACGAGATCGGGCGTGTTCGCAGTGGTGTGGCCGTAAGCAATTGCTCCTGGCACCAGACAGGACTTTAAACAGGAGAAAGGATCATTTTTTTTACCCCAAATAAAAATAGATTACAGCACCTGGTATTCCCAGGCGGTCTACCATCCAAGTACTAACCAGGCCCGACCGTGCTTAGCTTCCGAGATCAGACGAGATCGGGCGTGTTCACGGTGGTGTGGCCGTAAGCATTTGCTCCTGGCACCAGACAGGACTTTAAACAGGAGAAAGGATCATTTTTTTTACCCCAAATGAAAATAGCTTACAGCACCTGGTATTCCCAGGCGGTCTCCCATCCAGGTACTAACCAGGCCCGACCGTGCTTAGCTTCCGAGATCAGACGAGATCGGGCGTATTCGCAGTGGTATAGCCGTAAGCAATTACTCCTGGCACCAGACAGGACTTTAAACAGGAGAAAGGATCATTTTTTTTACCCCAAATAAAAATAGATTACAGCACCTGGTATTCCCAGGCGGTCTACCATCCAAGTACTAACCAGGCCCGACCGTGCTTAGCTCCCGAGATCAGACGAGATCGGGCGTGTTCACGGTGGTGTGGCCGTAAGCATTTGCTCCTGGCACCAGACAGGACTTTAAACAGGAGAAAGGATCATTTTTTTTACCCCAAATGAAAATTGCTTACAGCACCTGGTATTCCCAGGCGGTCTCCCATCCAGGTACTAACCAGGCCCGCCCGTGCTTAGCTTCCGAGATCAGACGAGATCGGGCGTGTTCACGGTGGTGTGGCCGTAAGCAATTGCTCCTGGCACCAGACAGGACTTTAAACAGGAGAAAGGATGATTTTTTTTACCCCAAATGAAAATAGCTTGCAGCACCTGGTATTCCCAGGTGGTCTCCCATCCAGGTACTAACCAGGCCCGACCGTGCTTAGCTTCCGATATCAGACGAAATCGGGCGTGTTAACGGTGGTGTGGCCGTAAGCAATTGCTCCTGGCACCAGACAGGACTTTAAACAGGAGAAAGGATCCTTTTTTTTACCCCAAATAAAAATAGATTACAGCACCTGGTATTCCCAGGCGGTCTACCATCCAAGTACTAACCAGGCCCGACCGTGCTTAGCTCCCGAGATCAGACGAGATCGGGCGTGTTCACGGTGGTGTGGCCGTAAGCATTTGCTCCTGGCACCAGACAGGACTTTAAACAGGAGAAAGGATCATTTTTTTTACCCCAAATGAAAATAGCTTACAGCACCTGGTATTCCCAGGCGGTCTCCCATCCAGGTACTAACCAGGCCCGACAGTGCTTAGCTTCCGAGATCAGATGAGATCGGGCGTGTTCGCCGTGGTGTGGCCGTAAGCAATTGCTCCTGGCACCAGACAGGACTTTAAACAGAAGAAAGGATCATTTTTTTTACCCCAAATGAAAATAGCTTACAGCACCTGGTATTCCCAGGCGGTCTCCCATCCAAGTACTAACCAGGCCCGACCGTGCTTAGCTTCCGAGATCAGACGAGATCGGGCGTGTTCACGGTGGTGTGGCCGTAAGCAATTGCTCCTGGCACCAGACAGGACTTTAAACAGGAGAAAGGATGATTTTTTTTACCCCAAATGAAAATAGCTTACAGCACCTGGTATTCCCAGGCGGTCTCCCATCCAGGTACTAACCAGGCCCGACCGTGCTTAGCTTCCGAGATCAGACGAGATCAGGCGTGTTCGCAGTGGTGTGGCCGTAAGCAATTGCTCCTGGCACCAGACAGGACTTTAAACAGGAGAAAGGATCATTTTTTTTTACCCCAAATGAAAATAGATTACAGCACCTGGTATTCCCAGGCGGTCTACCATCCAAGTACTAACCAGGCCCGACCGTGCTTAGCTTCCGAGATCAGACGAGATCGGGCGTGTTCACGGTGGTGTGGCCGTAAGCATTTGCTCCTGGCACCAGACAGGACTTTAAACAGGAGAAAGGATCATTTTTTTTACCCCAAATGAAAATAGCTTACAGCACCTGGTATTCCCAGGCGGTCTCCCATCCAGGTACTAACCAGGCCCGACCGTGCTTAGCTTCCGAGATCAGACGAGATCGGGCGTATTCGCAGTGGTATAGCCGTAAGCAATTACTCCTGGCACCAGACAGGACTTTAAACAGGAGAAAGGATCATTTTTTTTACCCCAAATAAAAATAGATTACAGCACCTGGTATTCCCAGGCGGTCTACCATCCAAATACTAACCAGGCCCGACCGTGCTTAGCTCCCGAGATCAGACGAGATCGGGCGTGTTCACGGTGGTGTGGCCGTAAGCATTTGCTCCTGGCACCAGACAGGACTTTAAACAGGAGAAAGGATCATTTTTTTTACCCCAAATGAAAATTGCTTACAGCACCTGGTATTCCCAGGCGGTCTCCCATCCAGGTACTAACCAGGCCCGCCCGTGCTTAGCTTCCGAGATCAGACGAGATCGGGCGTGTTCACGGTGGTGTGGCCGTAAGCAATTGCTCCTGGCACCAGACAGGACTTTAAACAGGAGAAAGGATGATTTTTTTTACCCCAAATGAAAATAGCTTGCAGCACCTGGTATTCCCAGGCGGTCTCCCATCCAGGTACTAACCAGGCCCGACCGTGCTTAGCTTCCGATATCAGACGAAATCGGGCGTGTTAACGGTGGTGTGGCCGTAAGCAATTGCTCCTGGCACCAGACAGGACTTTAAACAGGAGAAAGGATCCTTTTTTTTACCCCAAATAAAAATAGATTACAGCACCTGGTATTCCCAGGCGGTCTACCATCCAAGTACTAACCAGGCCCGACCGTGCTTAGCTCCCGAGATCAGACGAGATCGGGCGTGTTCACGGTGGTGTGGCCGTAAGCATTTGCTCCTGGCACCAGACAGGACTTTAAACAGGAGAAAGGATCATTTTTTTTACCCCAAATGAAAATAGCTTACAGCACCTGGTATTCCCAGGCGGTCTCCCATCCAGGTACTAACCAGGCCCGACCGTGCTTAGCTTCCGAGATCAGATGAGATCGGGCGTGTTCGCCGTGGTGTGGCCGTAAGCAATTGCTCCTGGCACCAGACAGGACTTTAAACAGAAGAAAGGATCATTTTTTTTACCCCAAATGAAAATAGCTTACAGCACCTGGTATTCCCAGGCGGTCTCCCATCCAAGTACTAACCAGGCCCGACCGTGCTTAGCTTCCGAGATCAGACGAGATCGGGCGTGTTCACGGTGGTGTGGCCGTAAGCAATTGCTCCTGGCACCAGACAGGACTTTAAACAGGAGAAAGGATGATTTTTTTTACCCCAAATGAAAATAGCTTACAGCACCTGGTATTCCCAGGCGGTCTCCCATCCAGGTACTAACCAGGCCCGACCGTGCTTAGCTTCCGAGATCAGACGAGATCAGGCGTGTTCGCAGTGGTGTGGCCGTAAGCAATTGCTCCTGGCACCAGACAGGACTTTAAACAGGAGAAAGGATCATTTTTTTTTACCCCAAATGAAAATAGATTACAGCACCTGGTATTCCCAGGCGGTCAAACATCCAAGTACTAACCAGGCCCGACCGTGCTTAGCTTCCGAGATCAGACGAGATCGGGCATGTTCACGGTGGTGTGGCCGTAAGCAATTGCTCCTGGCACCAGACAGGACTTTAAGCAGGAGAAAGGATCATTTTTTTTACCCCAAATGAAAATAGATTACAGCACCTGGTATTCCCAGGCCGTCTCCCATCCAAGTACTAACCAGGCCCGACCGTGCTTAGCTTCCGAGATCAGACGAGATCGGGCGTGTTCACGGTGGTGTGGCCGTAAGCAATTGCTCCTGGCACCAGACAGGACTTTAAACAGGAGAAAGTATCATTTTTTTTACCCCAAATGAAAATAGCTTACAGCACCTGGTATTCCCAGGCGGTCTCCCATCCAAGTACTAACCAGGCCCAACCGTGCTTAGCTTCCGAGATCAGACGAGATCGGGCGTGTTCACGGTGGTGTGGCCGTAAGCAATTACTCCTGGCACCAGACAGGACTTCAAACAGGAGAAAGGATCGTTTTTTTTACCCCAAATGAAAATAGCTTACAGCACCTGGTATTCCCAGGCGGTCTCCCATTCAAGTACTAACCATGCCCGACCGTGCTTAGCTTCCGAGATCAGACGAGATCGGGCGTGTTCACGGTGGTGTGGCCGTAAGCAATTGCTCCTGGCACCAGACAGGACTTTTAACAGGAGAAAGGATGATTTTTTTTACCCCAAATGAAAATAGCTTACAGCACCTGGTATTCCCAGGGGGTCTCCCATCCAGGTACTAACCAGGCCCGACCGTGCTTAGCTTCCGAGATCAGACGAGATTGGGCATGTTCGCAGTGGTGTGGCCGTAAGCAATTGCTCCTGGCACCAGACAGGACTTTAAACAGGAGAAAGGATCATTTTTTTTACCCCAAATAAAAATAGATTACAGCACCTGGTATTCCCAGGCGGTCTACCATCGAAGTACTAACCAGGCCCGACTGTGCTTAGCTTCCGAGATCAGACGAGATCGGGCGTGTTCACGGTGGTGTGGCCGTAAGCATTTGCTCCTGGCACCAGACAGGACTTTAAACAGGAGAAAGGATCATTTTTTTTACCCCAAATGAAAATAGCTTACAGCACCTGGTATTCCCAGGCGGTCTCCCATCCAGGTACTAACCAGGCCCGACCGTGCTTAGCTTCCGAGATCAGACGAGATCGGGCGTATTCGCAGTGGTGTGGCCGTAAGCATTTGCTCCTGGCACCAGACAGGACTTTAAACAGGAGAAAGGATAATTTTTTTTACCCCAAATGAAAATAGCTTACAGCACCTGGTATTCCCAGGCGGTCTCCCATCCAGGTACTAACCAGGCCCGCCCGTGCTTAGCTTCCGAGATCGGGCGTGTTCACGGTGGTGTGGCCGTAAGCAATTGCTCCTGGCACCAGACAGGACTTTAAACAGGAGTAAGGATGATTTTTTTTACCCCAAATGAAAATAGCTTGCAGCACCTGGTATTCCCAGGCGGTCTCCCATCCAGGTACTAACCAGGCCCGACCGTGCTTAGCTTCCGATATCAGACGAAATCGGGCGTGTTCACGGTGGTGTGGCCGTAAGCAATTGCTCCTGGCACCAGACAGGACTTTAAACAGGAGAAAGGATCCTTTTTTTTACCCCAAATAAAAATAGATTACAGCACCTGGTATTCCCAGGCGGTCTACCATCCAAGTACTAACCAGGCCCGACCGTGCTTAGCTCCCGAGATCAGACGAGATCGGGCGTGTTCACGGTGGTGTGGCCGTAAGCATTTGCTCCTGGCACCAGACAGGACTTTAAACAGGAGAAAGGATGATTTTTTTTACCCCAAATGAAAATAGCTTACAGCACCTGGTATTCCCAGGCGGTCTCCCATCCAGGTACTAACCAGGCCCGACCGTGCTTTGATTCCGAGATCAGACGAGATCAGGCGTGTTCGCAGTGGTGTGGCCGTAAGCAATTGCTCCTGGCACCAGACAGGACTTTAAACAGGAGAAAGGATGATTTTTTTTACCCCAAATGAAAATAGTTTACAGCACCTAGTATTCCCAGGCGGTCTCCCATCCAGGTACTAACCAGGCCCGACCGTGCTTAGCTTCCGAGATCAGACGAGATCGGGCTTGTTCACGGTGGTGTGGCCGTAAGCAATTGCTCCTGGCACCAGACAGGACTTTAAACAGGAGAAAGGATCCTTTTTTTTACCCCAAATAAAAATAGATTACAGCACCTGGTATTCCCAGGCGGTCTACCATCCAAGTACTAACCAGGCCCGACCGTGCTTAGCTCCCGAGATCAGACGAGATCGGGCGTGTTCACGGTGGTGTGGCCGTAAGCATTTGCTCCTGGCACCAGACAGGACTTTAAACAGGAGAAAGGATCATTTTTTTTACCCCAAATGAAAATAGCTTACAGCACCTGGTATTCCCAGGCGGTCTCCCATCCAGGTACTAACCAGGCCCGACCGTGCTTAGCTTCCGAGATCAGATGAGATCGGGCGTGATCGCCGTGGTGTGGCCGTAAGCAATTGCTCCTGGCACCCGACAGGACTTTAAACAGAAGAAAGGATCATTTTTTTTACCCCAAATGAAAATAGCTTACAGCACCTGGTATTCCCAGGCGGTCTCCCATCCAAGTACTAACCAGGCCCGACCGTGCTTAGCTTCCGAGATCAGACGAGATCGGGCGTGTTCACGGTGGTGTGGCCGTAAGCAATTGCTCCTGGCACCAGACAGGACTTTAAACAGGAGAAAGGATAATTTTTTTTACCCCAAATGAAAATAGATTACAGCACCTGGTTTTCCCAGGCGGTCTCCCATCCAAGTACTAACCAGGCCCGACCGTGCTTAGCTTCCGAGATCAGAGGAGATCGGGCGTGTTCACGGTGGTGTGGCCGTAAGCAATTGCTCCTGGCACCAGACAGGACTTTAAACAGGAGAAAGGATGATTTTTTTTACCCCAAATGAAAATAGCTTACAGCACCTGGTATTCCCAGGCGGTCTCCCATCCAGGTACTAACCATGCCCGACCGTGCTTAGCTTCCGAGATCAGACGAGATCGGGCGTGTTCACGGTTGTGTGGCCGTAAGCAATTGCTCCTGGCACCAGACAGGACTTTTAACAGGAGAAAGGATGACTTTTTTTACCCCAAATGAAAATAGCTTAGAGCACCTGGTATTCCCAGGCGGTCTCCCATCCAGGTACTAACCAGGCCCGACCGTGCTTAGCTTCCGAGATCAGACGAGATCGGGCGTATTCGCCGTGGTGTGGCCGTAAGCAATTGCTCCTGGCACCAGACAGGACTTTAAACAGGAGAAAGGATCATTTTTTTTACCCCAAATAAAAATAGATTACAGCACCTGGTATTCCCAGGCGGTCTACCATCCAAGTACTAACCAGGCACGACCGTGCTTAGCTTCCGAGATCAGACGAGATCGGGCGTGTTCACGGTGGTGTGGCCGTAAGCAATTGCTCCTGGCACCAGACAGGACTTTAAACAGGAGAAAGGATCATTTTTTTTACCCCAAATAAAAATAGATTACAGCACCTGGTATTCCCAGGCCGTCTCCCATCCAAGTACTAACCAGGCCCGACCGTGCTTAGCTTCCGAGATCAGACGAGATCGGGCGTGTTCACGGTGGTGTGGCCGTAAGCAATTGCTCCTGGCACCAGACAGGACTTTAAACAGGAGAAAGGATGATTTTTTTTTACCCCAAATGAAAATAGCTTACAGCACCTAGTATTCCCAGGCGGTCTCCCATCCAGGTACTAACCAGGCCCGACCGTGCTTAGCTTCCGAGATCAGACGAGATCGGGCGTATTCGCAGTGGTGTGGCCGTAAGCAATTGCTCCTGGCACCAGACAGGACTTTAAACAGGAGAAAGGATGATTTTTTTTACCCCAAATGAAAATAGCTTACAGCACCTGGTATTCCCAGGCGGTCTCCCATCCAAGTACTAACCAGGCCCGACCGTGCTTAGCTTCCGAGATCAGACGAGATCGGGCGTGTTCACGGTGGTGTGGCCGTAAGCAATTCCTCCTGGCACCAGACAGGACTTTAAACAGGAGAAAGGATCATTTTTTTTACCCCAAATGAAAATAGATTACAGCACCTGGTATTCCTAGGCGGTCTCCCATCCAAGTACTAACCAGGCCCGACCGTGCTTAGCTTCCGAGATCAGACGAGATCGGGCGTGTTCACAGTGGTGTGGCCGTAAGCAATTGCTCCTGGCACCAGACAGGACTTTAAACAGGAGAAAGGATCATTTTTTTTACCCCAAATGAAAATAGCTTACAGCACCTGGTATTCCCAGGCGGTCTCCCATCCAGGTACTAACCAGGCCCGAACGTGCTTAGCTTCCGAGATCAGACGAGATCGGGCGTATTCGCAGTGGTGTGGCTGTAAGCAATTGCTCCTGGCACCAGACAGGACTTTAAACAGGAGAAAGGATCATTTTTTTTACCCCAAATGAAAATAGCTTACAGCACCTGGTATTCCCAGGCGGTCTCCCATCCAAGTACTAACCAGCCCCGACCGTGCTTAGCTTCCGAGATCAGACGAATTCACGGTGGTGTGGCCGTAAGCAATTGCTCCTGGCACCAGACAGGACTTTAAACAGGAGAAAGGATGATTTTTTTTTACCCCAAATGAAAATAGCTTACAGCACCTAGTATTCCCAGGCGGTCTCCCATCCAGGTACTAACCAGGCCCGACCGTGCTTAGCTTCCGAGATCAGACGAGATCGGGCGTATTCGCAGTGGTGTGGCCGTAAGCAATTGCTCCTGGCACCAGACAGGACTTTAAACAGGAGAAAGGATGATTTTTTTTACCCCAAATGAAAATAGCTTACAGCACCTGGTATTCCCAGGCGGTCTCCCATCCAAGTACTAACCAGGCCCGACCGTGCTTAGCTTCCGAGATCAGACGAGATCGGGCGTGTTCACGGTGGTGTGGCCGTAAGCAATTCCTCCTGGCACCAGACAGGACTTTAAACAGGAGAAAGGATCATTTTTTTTACCCCAAATGAAAATAGATTACAGCACCTGGTATTCCTAGGCGGTCTCCCATCCAAGTACTAACCAGGCCCGACCGTGCTTAGCTTCCGAGATCAGACGAGATCGGGCGTGTTCACAGTGGTGTGGCCGTAAGCAATTGCTCCTGGCACCAGACAGGACTTTAAACAGGAGAAAGGATCATTTTTTTTACCCCAAATGAAAATAGCTTACAGCACCTGGTATTCCCAGGCGGTCTCCCATCCAGGTACTAACCAGGCCCGAACGTGCTTAGCTTCCGAGATCAGACGAGATCGGGCGTATTCGCAGTGGTGTGGCCGTAAGCAATTGCTCCTGGCACCAGACAGGACTTTAAACAGGAGAAAGGATCATTTTTTTTACCCCAAATGAAAATAGCTTACAGCACCTGGTATTCCCAGGCGGTCTCCCATCCAAGTACTAACCAGCCCCGACCGTGCTTAGCTTCCGAGATCAGACGAATTCACGGTGGTGTGGCCGTAAGCAATTGCTCCTGGCACCAGACAGGACTTTAAACAGGAGAAAGGATGATTTTTTTTACCCCAAATGAAAATAGCTTACAGCACCTGGTATTCCCAGGCGGTCTCCCATCCAGGTACTAACCAGGCCCGACCATGCTTAGGTTCCGAGATCAGACGAGATCGGGCGTATTCGCAGTGGTGTGGCCGTAAGCAATTGCTCCTGGCACCAGACAGGACTTTAAACAGGAGAAAGGATCATTTTTTTTACCCCAAATGAAAATAGCTTACAGCACCTGGTATTCCCAGGCGGTCTCCCATCCAAGTACTAACCAGGCCCGACCGTGCTTAGCTTCCGAGATCAGACGAGATCGGGCGTGTTCACGGTGGTGTGGCCGTAAGCAATTGCTCCTGGCACCAGACAGGACTTTAAACAGGAGAAAGGATGATTTTTTTTACCCCAAATGAAAATAGCTTACAGCACCTGGTATTCCCAGGCGGTCTCCCATCCAGGTACTAACCAGGCCCGACCGTGCTTAGCATCCGAGATCAGACGAGATCGGGCGTGTTCACGGTGGTGTGGCCGTAAGCAATTGCTCCTGGCACCAGACAGGACTTTTAACAGGAGAAAGGATGATTTTTTTTACCCCAAATGAAAATAGCTTACAGCACCTGGTATTCCCAGGCGGTCTCCCATCCAGGTACTAACCAGGCCCGACCGTGCTTAGCTTCCGAGATCAGACGAGATCAGGCGTATTCGCGGTGGTGTTGCCGTAAGCAATTGCTCCTGGCACCAGACAGGACTTTAAACAGGAGAAAGGATCATTTTTTTTACCCCAAATGAAAATAGCTTACAGCACCTGGTATTCCCAGGCGGTCTCCCATCCAGGTACTAACCAGGCCCGACCGTGCTTAGCTTCCGAGATCAGACAAGATCGGGCGTGTTTGCAGTGCTGTGGCCTTAAGAAATTAATCCTGGCACCAGACAGGACTTTAAACAGGAGAAAGGATCATTTTTTTTACCCCAAATGAAAATAGATTACAGCACCTGGAATTCCCAGGAGGTCTCCCATCCAAGTACTAACCAGGCCCGACCGTGCTTAGCTTCCGAGATCAGACGAGATCGGGCGTGTTCACGGTGGTGTGGCCGTTAGCAATTGCTCCTGACACCAGACAGGACTTTAAACAGGAGAAAGGATGATTTTTTTTACCCCAAATGAAAATAGCTTACAGCACCTGGTATTCCCAGGCGGTCTCCCATCCAAGTACTAACCAGGCCCGACCGTGCTTAGCTTCCGAGATCAGACGAGATCGGGCGTGTTCACGGTGGTGTGGCCTTAAGCAATTGCTCCTGGCACCAGACAGGACTTTAAACAGGAGAAAGGATGATTTTTTTTACCCCAAATGAAAATAGCTTACAGCACCTGGTATTCCCAGGCGGTCTCCCATCCAGGAACTAACCAGGCCCGACCGTGCTTAGCTTCCGAGATCAGACGAGATCGGGCGTGTTTGCAGTGGTGTGGCCGTAAGCAATTACTCCTGGCACCAGACAGGACTTTAAACAGGAGAAAGGATCATTTTTTTTACCCCAAATGAAAATAGATTACAGCACCTGGTATTCCCAGGCGGTCTCCCATCCAAGTACTAACCAGGCCCGACCGTGCTTAGCTTCCGAGATCAGACGAGTTCACGGTGGTGTGGCCGTAAGCAATTGCTCCTGGCACCAGACAGGACTTTAAACAGGAGAAAGGATGATTTTTTTTACCCCAAATGAAAATAGCTTACAGCACCTGGTATTCCCAGGCGGTCTCCAATCCAGGTACAAACCAGGCCCGACCGTGCTTAGCTTCCGAGATCAGACGAGATCGGGCGTATTCGCAGTGGTGTGGCCGTAAGCAATTGCTCCTGGCACCAGACAGGACTTTAAACAGGAGAAAGGATGATTTTTTTTACCCCAAATGAAAATAGCTTACAGCACCTGGTATTCCCAGGCGGTCTCCAATCCAGGTACTAACCAGGCCCGACCGTGCTTAGCTTCCGAGATCAGACGAGATCGGGCGTATTCGCAGTGGTGTGGCCGTAAGCAATTGCTCCTGGCACCAGACAGGACTTTAAACAGGAGAAAGGATCATTTTTTTTACCCCAAATGAAAATAGCTTACAGCACCTGGTATTCCCAGGCGGTCTCCCATCCAAGTACTAACCAGGCCCGACCGTGCTTAGCTTCCGAGATCAGACGAGATCGGGCGTGTTCACGGTGGTGTGGCCGTAAGCAATTGCTCCTGGCACCAGACAGGATTTTAAACAGGAGAAAGGATGATTTTTTTTACCCCAAATGAAAATAGCTTACAGAACCTGGTATTCCCAGGCGGTCTCCCATCCAGGTACTAACCAGGCCCGACCGTGCTTAGCTTTCGAGATCAGACGAGATCGGGCGTGTTCACGGTGGTGTGGCCGTAAGCAATTGCTCCTGGCACCAGACAGGACTTTAAACAGGAGAAAGGATGATTTTTTTTGCCCCAAATGAAAATAGCTTACAGCACCTGGTATTCCCAGGCGGTCTCCCATCCAAGTACTAACCAGGCCCGACCGTGCTTAGCTTCCGAGATCAGACGAGATCGGGCGTGCTCACGGTGGTGTGGCCGTAAGCAATTGCTCCTGGCACCAGACAGGACTTTAAACAGGAGAAAGGATCATTTTTTTTACCCCAAATGAAAATAGATTACAGCACCTGGTATTCCCAGGCGGTCTCCCATCCAAGTACTAACCAGGCCCGACCGTGCATAGCTTCCGAGATCAGACGAGATCGGGCGTGTT
>NC_140271.1:25531882-25544382 GCF_964030765.1 Micromesistius poutassou
CCAGGCCCGACCGTGCTTAGCTTCGGAGATCAGATGAGATCGGGCGTGTTCACAGTCGTGTGGCCGTAAGCATTTGCTCCTGGCACCAGACAGGACTTTAAACAGGAGAAAGGTTGATTTTTTTTACCCCAAATGAAAATAGCTTACAGCACCTGGTATTCCCAGGCGGTCTCCCATCCAGGTACTAACCAGTCCCGACCGTGCTTTGCTTCCGAGATCAGACGAGATCGGGCGTGTTTGCAGTGGTGTGGCCGTAAGCAATTACTCCTGGCACCAGACAGGACTTTAAACAGGAGAAAGGATCATTTTTTTTACCCCAAATGAAAATAGATTACAGCACCTGGTATTCCCAGGAGGTCTCCCATCCAAGTACTAACCAGGCCCGACCGTGCTTAGCTTCCGAGATCAGACGAGATCGGGGGTGTTCACGGTGGTGTGGCCGTAAGTAATTGCTCCTGGCACCAGACAGGACTTTTAACAGGAGAAAGGATGATTTTTTTTAGCCCAAATTAAAATAGCTTACAGCACCTGGTATTCCCAGGCGGTCTCCCATCCAAGTACTAACCAGGCCCGACCGTGCTTAGCTTCCGAGATCAGACGAGGTCGGGCGTGTTCACGGTGGTGTGGCCGTAAGCAATTGCTCCTGGCACCAGACAGGACTTTAAACAGGAGAAAGGATGATTTTTTTTACCCCAAATGAAAAAAGCTTACAGCACCTGGTATTCCCAGGCGGTCTCCCATCCAGGTACTAACCAGGCCCGACCGTGCTTAGCTTCCGAGATCAGACGAGATCGGGCGTGTTCGCAGTGGTGTGGCCGTAAGCAATTGCTCCTGGCACCAGACAGGACTTTAAACAGGAGAAAGGATCATTTTTTTTACCCCAAATGAAAATAGCTTACAGCACCTGGTATTCCCAGGCGGTCTCCCATCCAAGTACTAACCAGGCCCGACCGTGCTTAGCTTCCGAGATCAGATGAGATCGGGCGTGTTCACAGTGGTGTGGCCGTAAGCAATTGCACCTGGCACCAGACAGGACTTTAAACAGGAGAAAGGATGATTTTTTTTACCCCAAATGAAAATAGCTTACAGCACCTGGTATTCCCAGGCGGTCTCCCATCCAGGTACTAACCAGGCCCGACCGTGCTTAGCTTCCAAGATCAGAAGAGATCAGGCGTGTTTGCAGTGGTGTGGCCGTAAGCAATTACTCCTGGCACCAGACAGGACTTTAAACAGGAGAAAGGATCATTTTTTTTACCCCAAATGAAAATAGATTACAGCACCTGGTATTCCCAGGAGGTCTCCCATCCAAGTACTAACCAGGCCCGACCGTGCTTAGCTTCCGAGATCAGACGAGATCGGGCGTGTTCACGGTGGTGTGGCCGTAAGCAATTGCTCCTGGCACCAGACAGGACTTTTAACAGGAGAAAGGATGATTTTTTTTACCCCAAATGAAAATAGCTTACAGCACCTGGTATTCCCAGGCGGTCTCCCATCCAAGTACTAACTAGGCCCGACCGTGCTTAGCTTCCGAGATCAGACGAGATCGGGCGTGTTCACGGTGGTGTGGCCGTAAGCAATTACTTCTGGCACCAGACAGGACTTTAAACAGGAGAAAGGATGATTTTTTTTACCCCAAATGAAAATAGCTTACAGCACCTGGTATTCCCAGGCGGTCTCCCATCCAAGTACTAACCAGGCCCGACCGTGCTTAGCTTCCGAGATCAGACGAGATCGGGCGTGTTCGCAGTGGTGTGGCCGTAAGCAATTGCTCCTGGCACCAGACAGGACTTTAAACAGGAGAAAGGATGATTTTTTTTACCCCAAATGAAAATAGCTTACAGCACCTGGTATTCCCAGGCGGTCTCCCATCCAGGTACTAACCAGGCCCGACCGTGCTTAGCTTCCGAGATCAGACGAGATCGGGCGTGTTCACGGTGGTGTGGCCGTAAGCAATTGCTCCTGGCACCAGACAGGACTTTAAACAGGAGAAAGGATGATTTTTTTTACCCCAAATGAAAATAGCTTACAGCACCTGGTATTCCCAGGCGGTCTCCCATCCAGGTACTAACCAGGCCCGACCGTGCTTAGCTTCCGAGATCAGACGAGATCGGGCGTGTTTGCAGTGGTGTGGCCGTAAGCAATTACTCCTGGCACCAGACAGGACTTTAAACAGGAGAAAGGATCATTTTTTTTACCCCAAATGAAAATAGATTACAGCACCTGGTATTCCCAGGAGGTCTCCCATCCAAGTACTAACCAGGCCCGACCGTGCTTAGCTTCCGAGATCAGACGAGATCGGGCGTGTTCACGGTGGTGTGGCCGTAAGCAATTGCTCCTGGCACCAGACAGGACTTTTAACAGGAGAAAGGATGATTTTTTTTACCCCAAATGAAAATAGCTTACAGCACCTGGTATTCCCAGGCGGTCTCCCATCCAAGTACTAACCAGGCCCGACCGTGCTTAGCTTCCGAGATCAGACGAGATCGGGCGTGTTCACGGTGGTGTGGCCGTAAGCAATTACTCCTGGCACCAGACAGGACTTTAAACAGGAGAAAGGATGATTTTTTTTACCCCAAATGAAAATAGCTTACAGCACCTGGTATTCCCAGGCGGTCTCCCATCCAGGTACTAACCAGGACCGACCGTGCTTAGCTTCCGAGATCAGACGAGATCGGGCGTGTTCGCAGTGGTGTGGCCGTAAGCAATTGCTCCTGGCACCAGACAGGACTTTAAACAGGAGAAAGGATGATTTTTTTTACCCCAAATGAAAATAGCTTACAGCACCTGGTATTCCCAGGCGGTCTCCCATCCAGGTACTAACCAGGCCCGACCGTGCTTAGCTTCCGAGATCAGACGAGATCGGGCGTGTTCGCAGTGGTGTGGCCGTAAGCAATTGCTCCTGGCACCAGACAGGACTTTAAACAGGAGAAAGGATGATTTTTTTTACCCCAAATGAAAATAGCTTACAGCACCTGGTATTCCCAGGCGGTCTCCCATCCAAGTACTAACCAGGCCCGACCGTGCTTAGCTTCCGAGATCAGACGAGATCGGGCGTGTTCACGGTGGTGTGGCCGTAAGCAATTGCTCCTGGCACCAGACAGGACTTTAAACAGGAGAAAGGATGATTTTTTTTACCCCAAATGAAAATACCTTACAGCACCTGGTATTCCCAGGCGGTCTCCCATCCAGGTACTAACCAGGCCCGACCGTGCTTAGCTTCCGAGATCAGACGAGATCGGGCGTGTTCGCAGTGGTGTGGCCGTAAGCAATTGCTCCTGGCACCAGACAGGACTTTAAACATGAGAAAGGATCATTTTTTTTACCCCAAATGAAAATAGCTTACAGCACCTGGTATTCCCAGGCGGTATCCCATCCAAGTACTAACCAGGCCCGACCGTGCTTAGCTTCCGAGATCAGACGAGATCGGGCGTGTTCACGGTGGTGTGGCCGTAAGCAAATGCTCCTGGCACCAGACAGGACTTTAAACAGGAGAAAGGATGATTTTTTTTACCCCAAATGAAAATACCTTACAGCACCTGGTATTCCCAGGCGGTCTCCCATTCAGGTACTAACCAGGACCGACCGTGCTTAGCTTCCGAGATCAGACGAGATCGGGCGTGTTTGCAGTGGTGTGGCCGTAAGCAATTACTCCTGGCACCAGACAGGACTTTAAACAGGAGAAAGGATCATTTTTTTTACCCCAAATGAAAATAGATTACAGCACCTGGTATTCCCAGGCGGTCTCCCATCCAAGTACTAACCAGGCCCGACCGTGCTTAGCTTCCGAGATCAGACGAGATCGGGCGTGTTCACGGTGGTGTGGCCGTAAGCAATTGCTCCTTGCACCAGACAGGACTTTTAACAGGAGAAAGGATGATTTTTTTTACCCCAAATGAAAATAGCTTACAGCACCTGGTATTCCCAGGCGGTCTCCCATCCAAGTACTAACCAGGCCCGACCGTGCTTAGCTTCCGAGATCAGACGAGATCGGGCGTGTTCCCGGTGGTGTGGCCGTAAGCAATTGCTCCTGGCACCAGACAGGACTTTAAACAGGAGAAAGGATCATTTTTTTTACCCCAAATGAAAATAGCTTACAGCACCTGGTTTTCCCAGGAGGTCTCCCATCCAAGTACTAACCAGGCCCGTCCGTGCTTAGCTTCCGAGATCAGACGAGATCGGGCATGTTCACGGTGGTGTGGCCGTAAGCAATTGCTCCTGGCACCAGACAGGACTTTAAACAGGAGAAAGGATCATTTTTTTTACCCCAAATGAAAATACCTTACAGCACCTGGTATTCCCAGGCGGTCTCCCATCCAGGTACTAACCAGGCCCGACCGTGCTTAGCTTCCGAGATCAGACGAGATCGGGCGTGTTCGCAGTGGTGTGGCCGTAAGCAAGTGCTCCTTGCACCAGACAGGACTTTTAACAGGAGAAAGGATGATTTTTTTTACCCCAAATGAAAATAGCTTACAGCACCTGGTATTCCCAGGCGGTCACCCATCCAAGTACTAACCAGGCCCGACCGTGCTTAGCTTCCAAGATCAGATGAGATCGGGCGTGTTCGCAGTGGTGTGGCCGTAAGCAATTGCTGCTGGCACCAGACAGGACTTTTAACAGGAGAAAGGATGATTTTTTTTACCCCAAATGAAAATACCTTACAGCACCTGGTATTCCCAGGCGGTCTGCCATCCAGGTACTAACCAGGCCCGACCGTGCTTAGCTTCCGAGATCAGACGAGATCGGGCGTGTTCGCAGTGGTGTGGCCGTAAGCAAATGCTCCTGGCACCAGACAGGACTTTAAACAGGAGAAAGGATCATTTTTTTTACCCCAAATGAATATAGCTTACAGCACCTGGTATTCCCAGGCGGTCTCCCATCCAAGTACTAACCAGGCCCGACCGTGCTTAGCTTCCGAGATCAGACGAGATCGGGCATGTTCACGGTGGTGTGGCCGTAAGCAATTGCTCCTGGCACCAGACAGGACTTTAAACAGGAGAAAGGATCATTTTTTTTACCCCAAATGAAAATACCTTACAGCACCTGGTATTCCCAGGCGGTCTCCCATCCAGGTACTAACCAGGCCCGACCGTGCTTAGCTTCCGAGATCAGACGAGATCGGGCGTGTTCGCAGTGGTGTGGCCGTAAGCAAGTGCTCCTTGCACCAGACAGGACTTTTAACAGGAGAAAGGATGATTTTTTTTACCCCAAATGAAAATAGCTTACAGCACCTGGTATTCCCAGGCGGTCTCCCATCCAAGTACTAACCAGGCCCGACCGTGCTTAGCTTCCAAGATCAGATGAGATCGGGCGTGTTCGCAGTGGTGTGGCCGTAAGCAATTGCTGCTGGCACCAGACAGGACTTTAAACAGGAGAAAGGATCATTTTTTTTACCCCAAATGAAAATAGATTACAGCACCTGGTATTCCCAGGCGGTCTCCCATCCAAGTACTAACTAGGCCCGACCGTGCTTAGCTTCCGAGATCAGACGAGATCGGGCGTGTTCACGGTGGTGTGGCCGTAAGCAATTGCTCCTGGCACCAGACAGGACTTTTAACAGGAGAAAGGATCATTTTTTTTACCCCAAATGAAAATAGCTTACAGCACCTGGTATTCCCAGGCGGTCTCCCATCCAAGTACTAACCAGGCCCGACCGTGCTTAGCTTCCGAGATCAGACGAGATCGGGCGTGTTCACGGTGGTGTGGCCGTAAGCAATTGCTCCTGGCACCAGACAGGACTTTAAACAGGAGAAAGGATCATTTTTTTTACCCCAAATGAAAATAGCTTACAGCACCTGGTTTTCCCAGGCGGTCTCCCATCCAAGTACTAACCAGGCCCGTCCGTGCTTAGCTTCCGAGATCAGACGAGATTGGGCATGTTCACGGTGGTGTGGCCGTAAGCAATTGCTCCTGGCACCAGACAGGACTTTAAACAGGAGAAAGGATGATTTTTTTTACCCCAAATGAAAATACCTTACAGCACCTGGTATTCCCAGGCGGTCTCCCATCCAGGTACTAACCAGGCCCGACCGTGCTTAGCTTCCGAGATCAGACGAGATCGGGCGTGTTCGCAGTGGTGTGGCCGTAAGCAAATGCTCCTGGCACCAGACAGGACTTTAAACAGGAGAAAGGATCATTTTTTTTACCCCAAATGAATATAGCTTACAGCACCTGGTATTCCCAGGCGGTCTCCCATCCAAGTACTAACCAGGCCCGACCGTGCTTAGCTTCCGAGATCAGACGAGATCGGGCGTGTTCACGGTGGTGTGGCCGTAACCAAATGCTCCTGGCACCAGACAGGACTTTAAACAGGAGAAAGGATGATTTTTTTTACCCCAAATGAAAATAGCTTACAGCACCTGGTATTCCCAGGCGGTCTCCCATCCAAGTACTAACCAGGCCCGACTGTGCTTAGCTTCCAAGATCAGTTGAGATTGGGCGTGTTCCCAGTGGTGTGGCCGTAAGCAATTGCTGCTGGCACCAGACAGGACTTTAAACAGGAGAAAGGATCATTTTTTTTACCCCAAATGAAAATAGATTACAGCACCTGGTATTCCCAGGCGGTCTCCCATCCAAGTACTAACCAGGCCCGACCGTGCTTAGCTTCCGAGATCAGACGAGATCGGGCGTGTTCACGGTGGTGTGGCCGTAAGCAATTGCTCCTGGCACCAGACAGGACTTTAAACAGGAGAAAGGATGATTTTTTTTACCCCAAATGAAAATAACTTACAGCACCTGGTATTCCCAAGCGGTCTCCCATCCAGGTACTAACCAGGCCCGACCGTGCTTAGCTTCCGAGATCAGACGAGATCGGGCGTATTCGCAGTGGTGTGGCCCTAAGCAATTGCTACTGGCACCAGACAGGACTTTAAACAGGAGAAAGGATCATTTTTTTTACCCCAAATGAAAATAGCTTACAGCACCTGGTATTCCCAGGCGGTCTCCCATCCAGGTACTAACCAGGCCCGACCGTGCTTAGCTTCCGGGATCAGACGAGATCGGGCGTGTTCGCAGTGGTGTGGCCGTAAGCAATTGCTCCTGACACCAGACAGGACTTTAAACAGGATAAAGGATCATTTTTTTTACCCCAAATGAAAATAGATTACAGCACCTGGTATTCCCAGGCGGTCTCCCATCCAAGTACTAACCAGGCCCGACCGTGCTTAGCTTCCGAGATCAGACGAGATTGGGCGTGTTCACGGTGGTGTGGCCGTAAGCAATTGCTCCTGGCACCAGACAGGACTTTTAACAGGAGAAAGGATGATTTTTATTACCCCAACTGAAAATAGCTTACAGCACCTTGTATTCCCAGGCGGTCTCCCATCCAGGTACTAACCAGGCCCGACCGTGCTTAGCTTCCGAGATCAGACGAGATCGGGCGTGTTCACAGTGGTGTGGCCGTAAGCAATTACTCCTGGCACCAGACAGGACTTTAAACAGGAGAAAGGATCATTTTTTTTACCCCAAATGAAAATAGCTTACAGCACCTGGTATTCCCAGGCGGTCTCCCATCCAAGTACTAACCAGGCCCGTCCGTGCTTAGCTTCCGAGATCAGACGAGATCGGGCGTGTTCACGGTGGTGTGGCCGTAAGCAATTGCTCCTGGCACCAGACAGGACTTTAAACAGGAGAAAGGATGATTTTTTTTACCCCAAATGAAAATACCTTACAGCACCTGGTATTCCCAGGCGGTCTCCCATCCAGGTACTAACCAGGCCCGACCGTGCTTGGCTTCCGAGATCAGACGAGATCGGGCGTGTTCGCAGTGGTGTGGCCGTAAGCAATTGCTCCTGGCACCAGACAGGACTTTAAACAGGAGAAAGGATCATTTTTTTTACCCCAAATGAAAATAGCTTACAGCACCTGGTATTCCCAGGCGGTATCCCATCCAAGTACTAACCAGGCCCGACCGTGCTTAGCTTCCGAGATCAGACGAGATCGGGCGTGTTCACGGTGGTGTGGCCGTAAGCAAATGCTCCTGGCACCAGACAGGACTTTAAACAGGAGAAAGGATGATTTTTTTTACCCCAAATGAAAATACCTTACAGCACCTGGTATTCCCAGGCGGTCTCCCATTCAGGTACTAACCAGGACCGACCGTGCTTAGCTTCCGAGATCAGACGAGATCGGGCGTGTTTGCAGTGGTGTGGCCGTAAGCAATTACTCCTGGCACCAGACAGGACTTTAAACAGGAGAAAGGATCATTTTTTTTACCCCAAATGAAAATAGATTACAGCACCTGGTATTCCCAGGCGGTCTCCCATCCAAGTACTAACCAGGCCCGACCGTGCTTAGCTTCCGAGATCAGACGAGATCGGGCGTGTTCACGGTGGTGTGGCCGTAAGCAATTGCTCCTTGCACCAGACAGGACTTTTAACAGGAGAAAGGATGATTTTTTTTACCCCAAATGAAAATAGCTTACAGCACCTGGTATTCCCAGGCGGTCTCCCATCCAAGTACTAAGCAGGCCCGACCATGCTTAGCTTCCGAGATCAGACGAGATCGGGCGTGTTCACGGTGGTGTGGCCGTAAGCAATTGCTCCTGGCACCAGACAGGACTTTACACAGGAGAAAGGATCATTTTTTTTACCCCAAATGAAAATAGCTTACAGCACCTGTTTTTCCCAGGAGGTCTCCCATCCAAGTACTAACCAGGCCCGTCCGTGCTTAGCTTCCGAGATCAGACGAGATTGGGCATGTTCACGGTGGTGTGGCCGTAAGCAATTGCTCCTGGCACCAGACAGGACTTTAAACAGGAGAAAGGATCATTTTTTTTACCCCAAATGAAAATACCTTACAGCACCTGGTATTCCCAGGCGGTCTCCCATCCAGGTACTAACCAGGCCCGACCGTGCTTAGCTTCCGAGATCAGACGAGATCGGGCGTGTTCGCAGTGGTGTGGCCGTAAGCAAGTGCTCCTTGCACCAGACAGGACTTTTAACAGGAGAAAGGATGATTTTCTTTTACCCCAAATGAAAATAGCTTACAGCACCTGGTATTCCCAGGCGGTCTCCCATCCAAGTACTAACCAGGCCCGACCGTGCTTAGCTTCCAAGATCAGATGAGATCGGGCGTGTTCGCAGTGGTGTGGCCGTAAGCAATTGCTGCTGGCACCAGACAGGACTTTAAACAGGAGAAAGGATCATTTTTTTTACCCCAAATGAAAATAGATTACAGCACCTGGTATTCCCAGGCGGTCTCCCATCCAAGTACTAACCAGGCCCGACCGTGCTTAGCTTCCGAGATCAGACGAGATCGGGCGTGTTCACGGTGGTGTGGCCGTAAGCAATTGCTCCTGGCACCAGACAGGACTTTAAACAGGAGAAAGGATGATTTTTTTTACCCCAAATGAAAATAGCTTACAGCACCTGGTATTCCCAAGCGGTCTCCCATCCAGGTACTAACCAGGCCCGACCGTGCTTAGCTTCCGAGATCAGACGAGATCGGGCGTATTCGCAGTGGTGTGGCCGTAAGCAATTGCTCCTGGCACCAGACAGGACTTTAAACAGGAGAAAGGATCATTTTTTTTACCCCAAATGAAAATAGCTTACAGCACCTGGTATTCCCAGGCTGTCTCCCATCCAGGTACTAACCAGGCCCGACCGTGCTTAGCTTCCGAGATCAGACGAGATCGGGCGTGTTCGCAGTGGTGTGGCCGTAAGCAATTGCTCCTGGCACCAGACAGGACTTTAAACAGGATAAAGGATCATTTTTTTTACCCCAAATGAAAATAGATTACAGCACCTGGTATTCCCAGGCGGTCTCCCATCCAAGTACTAACCAGGCCCGACCGTGCTTAGCTTCCGAGATCAGACGAGATTGGGGGTGTTCACGGTGGCGTGGCCGTAAGCAATTGCTCCTGGCACCAGACAGGACTTTTAACAGGAGAAAGGATGATTTTTATTACCCCAAATGAAAATAGCTTACAGCACCTGGTATTCCCAGGCGGTCTCCCATCCAAGTACTAACCAGACCCGACCGTGCTTAGCTTCCGAGATCAGACGAGATCGGGCGTGTTCACGGTGGTGTGGCCGTAAGCAATTGCTCCTGGCACCAGACAGGACTTTAAACAGGAGAAAGGATCATTTTTTTTACCCCAAATGAAAATAGATTACAGCACCTGGTATTCCCAGGCGGTCTCCCATCCAAGTACTAACCAGGCCCGACCGTGCTTAGCTTCCGAGATCAGACGAGATCGGGCGTGTTCACGGTGGTGTGGCCGTAAGCAATTGCTCCTGGCACCAGACAGGACTTTAAACAGGAGAAAGGATCATTTTTTTTACCCCAAATGAAAATAGCTTACAGCACCTGGTATTTCCAGGCGGTCTCCCATCCAGGTACTAACCAGGCCCGACCGTGCTTAGCTTCCGAGATCAGATGAGATCGGGCGTGTTCGCAGTGGTGTGGCCGTAAGCAATAGCTCCTGGCACCAGACAGGACTTTTAACAGGAGAAAGGATGATTTTTTTTACCCCAAATGAAAATAGCTTACAGCACCTGGTATTCCCAGGCGGTCTCCCATCCAAGTACTAACCAGACCCGACCGTGCTTAGCTTCCGAGATCAGACGAGATCGGGCGTGTTCACGGTGGTGTGGCCGTAAGCAATTGCTCCTGGCACCAGACAGGACTTTAAACAGGAGAAAGGATCATTTTTTTTACCCCAAATGAAAATAGATTACAGCACCTGGTATTCCCAGGCGGTCTCCCATCCAAGTACTAACCAGGCCCGACCGTGCTTAGCTTCCGAGATCAGACGAGATCGGGCGTGTTCACGGTGGTGTGGCCGTAAGCAATTGCTCCTGGCACCAGACAGGACTTTAAACAGGAGAAAGGATCATTTTTTTTACCCCAAATGAAAATAGCTTACAGCACCTGGTATTTCCAGGCGGTCTCCCATCCAGGTACTAACCAGGCCCGACCGTGCTTAGCTTCCGAGATCAGATGAGATCGGGCGTGTTCGCAGTGGTGTGGACGTAAGCAATAGCTCCTGGCACCAGACAGGACTTTTAACAGGAGAAAGGATGATTTTTTTTACCCCAAATGAAAATAGCTTACAGCACCTGGTATTCCCAGGCGGTCTCCCATCCAGGTACTAACCAGGCCCGACCGTGCTTAGCTTCCGAGATCAGACGAGATCGGGCGTGTTCGCAGTGGTGTGGCCGTAAGCAATTGCTCCTGGCACCAGACAGGACTTTAAACAGGAGAAAGGATCATTTTTTTTACCCCAAATAAAAATAGATTACAGCACCTGGTATTCCCAGGCGGTCTACCATCCAAGTACTAACCAGGCCCGACCGTGCTTAGCTTCCGAGATCAGACGAGATCGGGCGTGTTCGCAGTGGTGTGGCCGTAAGCAATTGCTCCTGGCACCAGACAGGACTTTAAACAGGAGAAAGGATCATTTTTTTTACCCCAAATAAAAATAGATTACAGCACCTGGTATTCCCAGGCGGTCTACCATCCAAGTACTAACCAGGCCCGACCGTGCTTAGCTTCCGAGATCAGACGAGATCGGGCGTGTTCACGGTGGTGTGGCCGTAAGCAATTGCTCCTGGCACCAGACAGGACTTTAAACAGGAGAAAGGATCATTTTTTTTACCCCAAATGAAAATAGATTACAGCACCTGGTATTCCCAGGCGGTCTCCCATCCAAGTACTAACCAGGCCCGACCGTGCTTAGCTTCCGAGATCAGACGAGATCGGGCGTGTTCACGGTGGTGTGGCCGTAAGCAATTGCTCCTGGCACCAGACAGGACTTTAAACAGGAGAAAGGATCATTTTTTTTACCCCAAATGAAAATAGCTTACAGCACCTGGTATTTCCAGGCGGTCTCCCATCCAGGTACTAACCAGGCCCGACCGTGCTTAGCTTCCGAGATCAGACGAGATCGGGCGTGTTCACGGTGGTGTGGCCGTAAGCAATTGCTCCTGGCACCAGACAGGACTTTAAACAGGAGAAAGGATCATTTTTTTTACCCCAAATGAAAATACCTTACAGCACCTGGTATTCCCAGGCGGTCTCCCATTCAGGTACTAACCAGGCCCGACTGTGCTTAGCTTCCGAGATCAGACGAGATCGGGCGTGTTTGCAGTGGTGTGGCCGTAAGCAATTACGCCTGGCACCAGACAGGACTTTAAACAGGAGAAAGGATCATTTTTTTTACCCCAAATGAAAATAGATTACAGCACCTGGTATTCCCAGGCGGTCTCCCATCCAAGTACTAACCAGGCCCGACCGTGCTTAGCTTCCGAGATCAGACGAGATCGGGCGTGTTCACGGTGGTGTGGCCGTAAGCAATTGCTCCTTGCACCAGACAGGACTTTTAACAGGAGAAAGGATGATTTTTTTTACCCCAAATGAAAATAGCTTACAGCACCTGGTATTCCCAGGCGGTCTCCCATCCAAGTACTAACCAGGCCCGACCGTGCTTAGCTTCCGAGATCAGACGAGATCGGGCGTGTTCACGGTGGTGTGGCCGTAAGCAATTGCTCCTGGCACCAGAC
>NC_140271.1:25549382-25596882 GCF_964030765.1 Micromesistius poutassou
TGCTTAGCTTCCGAGATCAGACGAGATCGGGCGTGTTTGCAGTGGTGTGGCCGTAAGCAATTACTCCTGGCACCAGACAGGACTTTAAACAGGAAAAAGGATCATTTTTTTTACCCCAAATGAAAATAGATTACAGCACCTGGTATTCCCAGGCGGTCTCCCATCCAAGTACTAACCAGGCCCGACCGTGCTTAGCTTCCGAGATCAGACGAGATCGGGCGTGTTCACGGTGGTGTGGCCGTAAGCAATTGCTCCTTGCACCAGACAGGATGATTTTTTTTACCCCAAATGAAAATAGCTTACAGCACCTGGTTTTCCCAGGAGGTCTCCCATCCAAGTACTAACCAGGCCCGTCCGTGCTTAGCTTCCGAGATCAGACGAGATTGGGCATGTTCACGGTGGTGTGGCCGTAAGCAATTGCTCCTGGCACCAGACAGGACTTTAAACAGGAGAAAGGATGATTTTTTTTACCCCAAATGAAAATACCTTACAGCACCTGGTATTCCCAGGCGGTCTCCCATCCAGGTACTAACCAGGCCCGACCGTGCTTAGCTTCCGAGATCAGACGAGATCGGGCGTGTTCGCAGTGGTGTGGCCGTAAGCAAGTGCTCCTTGCACCAGACAGGACTTTTAACAGGAGAAAGGATGATTTTTTTTACCCCAAATGAAAATAGCTTACAGCACCTGGTATTCCCAGGCGGTCTCCCATCCAAGTACTAACCAGGCCCGACCGTGCTTCGCTTCCAAGATCAGATGAGATCGGGCGTGTTCGCAGTGGTGTGGCCGTAAGCAATTTCTGCTGGCACCAGACAGGACTTTAAACAGGAGAAAGGATCATTTTTTTTACCCCAAATGAAAATAGATTACAGCACCTGGTATTCCCAGGCGGTCTCCCATCCAAGTACTAACCAGGCCCGACCGTGCTTAGCTTCCGAGATCAGAGGAGATCGGGCGTGTTCACGGTGGTGTGGCCGTAAGCAATTGCTCCTGGCACCAGACAGGACTTTAAACAGGAGAAAGGATGATTTTTTTTACCCCAAATGAATATAGCTTACAGCACCTGTTATTCCCAAGCGGTCTCCCATCCAGGTACTAACCAGGCCCGACCGTGCTTAGCTTCCGAGATCAGACGAGATCGGGCGTATTCGCAGTGGTGTGGCCGTAAGCAATTGCTCCTGGCACCAGACAGGACTTTAAACAGGAGAAAGGATCATTTTTTTTACCCCAAATGAAAATAGCTTACAGCACCTGGTATTCCCAGGCGGTCTCCCATCCAGGTACTAACCAGGCCCGACCGTGCTTAGCTTCCGAGATCAGACGAGATCGGGCGTGTTCGCAGTGGTGTGGCCGTAAGCAATTGCTCCTGGCACCAGACAGGACTTTAAACAGGATAAAGGATCATTTTTTTTACCCCAAATGAAAATAGATTCCAGCACCTGGTATTCCCAGGCGGTCTCCCATCCAAGTACTAACCAGGCCCGACCGTGCTTAGCTTCCGAGATCAGACGAGATTGGGCGTGTTCACGGTGGTGTGGCCGTAAGCAATTGCTCCTGGCACCAGACAGGACTTTTAACAGGAGAAAGGATGATTTTTATTACCCCAAATGAAAATAGCTTACAGCACCTGGTATTCCCAGGCGGTCTCCCATCCAAGTACTAACCAGACCCGACCGTGCTTAGCTTCCGAGATCAGACGAGATCGGGCGTGTTCACGGTGGTGTGGCCGTAAGCAATTGCTCCTGGCACCAGACAGGACTTTAAACAGGAGAAAGGATCATTTTTTTTACCCCAAATGAAAATAAATTACAGCACCTGGTATTCCCAGGCGGTCTCCCATCCAAGTACTAACCAGGCCCGACCGTGCTTAGCTTCCGAGATCAGACGAGATCGGGCGTGTTCACGGTGGTGTGGCCGTAAGCAATTGCTCCTGGCACCAGACAGGACTTTAAACAGGAGAAAGGATCATTTTTTTTACCCCAAATGAAAATAGCTTACAGCACCTGGTATTTCCAGGCGGTCTCCCATCCAGGTACTAACCAGGCCCGACCGTGCTTAGCTTCCGAGATCAGATGAGATCGGGCGTGTTCGCAGTGGTGTGGCCGTAAGCAATAGCTCCTGGCACCAGACAGGACTTTTAACAGGAGAAAGGATGATTTTTTTTACCCCAAATGAAAATAGCTTACAGCACCTGGTATTCCCAGGCGGTCTCCCATCCAGGTACTAACCAGGCCCGACCGTGCTTAGCTTCCGAGATCAGACGAGATCGGGCGTGTTCGCAGTGGTGTGGCCGTAAGCAATTGCTCCTGGCACCAGACAGGACTTTAAACAGGAGAAAGGATCATTTTTTTTACCCCAAATAAAAATAGATTACAGCACCTGGTATTCCCAGGCGGTCTACCATCCAAGTACTAACCAGGCCCGACCGTGCTTAGCTTCCGAGATCAGACGAGATCGGGCGTGTTCACGGTGGTGTGGCCGTAAGCAATTGCTCCTGGCACCAGACAGGACTTTAAACAGGAGAAAGGATCATTTTTTTTACCCCAAATGAAAATAGATTACAGCACCTGGTATTCCCAGGCGGTCTCCCATCCAAGTACTAACCAGGCCCGACCGTGCTTAGCTTCCGGGATCAGACGAGATCGGGCGTGTTCACGGTGGTGTGGCCGTAAGCAATTGCTCCTGGCACCAGACAGGACTTTAAACAGGAGAAAGGATCATTTTTTTTACCCCAAATGAAAATAGCTTACAGCACCTGGTATTTCCAGGCGGTCTCCCATCCAGGTACTAACCAGGCCCGACCGTGCTTAGCTTCCGAGATCAGATGAGATCGGGCGTGTTCGCAGTGGTGTGGCCGTAAGCAATAGCTCCGGGCACCAGACAGGACTTTTAACAGGAGAAAGGATGATTTTTTTTACCCCAAATGAAAGTAGCTTACAGCATCTGGTATTCCCAGGCGGTCTCCCATCCAGGTACTAACCAGGCCCGACCGTGCTTAGCTTCCGAGATCAGACGAGATCGGGCGTGTTCACGGTGGTGTGGCCGTAAGCAATTGCTCCTGGCACCAGACAGGACTTTAAACAGGAGAAAGGATCATTTTTTTTACCCCAAATGAAAATAGATTACAGCACCTGGTATTCCCAGGCGGTCTCCCATCCAAGTACTAACCAGGCCCGACCGTGCTTAGCTTCCGAGATCAGACGAGATCGGGCGTGTTCACGGTGGTGTGGCCGTAAGCAATTGCTCCTGGCACCAGACAGGACTTTAAACAGGAGAAAGGATGATTTTTTTTACCCCAAATGAAAATAGCTTACAGCACCTGGTATTCCCAGGCGGTCTCCCATCCAGGTACTAACCAGGCCCGACCGTGCTTAGCTTCCGAGATCAGACGAGATCGGGCGTTTTTGCAGTGGTGTTGCCGTAAGCAATTACTCCTGGCACCAGACAGGACTTTAAACAGGAGAAAGGATCATTTTTTTTACCCCAAATGAAAATAGATTACAGCACCTGGTATTCCCAGGCGGTCTCCCATCCAAGTACTAACCAGGCCCGACCGTGCTTAGCTTCCGAGATCAGACGAGATCGGGCGTGTTCACGGTGGTGTGGCCGTAAGCAATTGCTCCTGGCACCAGACAGGACTTTAAACAGGAGAAAGGATGATTTTTTTTACCCCAAATGAAAGTAGCTTACAGCACCTGGTATTCCCAGGCGGTCTCCCATCCAGGTACTAACCAGGCCCGACCGTGCTTAGCTTCCGAGATCAGACGAGATCGGGCGTGTTCGCAGTGGTGTGGCCGTAAGCAATTGCTCCTGTCACCAGACAGGA
Organism: Micromesistius poutassou; assembly: GCF_964030765.1. Classification (NCBI taxonomy): domain Eukaryota; kingdom Metazoa; phylum Chordata; class Actinopteri; order Gadiformes; family Gadidae; genus Micromesistius; species Micromesistius poutassou. The sequence goes on from NC_140271.1 coordinate 25,553,206, forward strand.
CTTTAAACAGGAGAAAGGATGATTTTTTTTACCCCAAATGAAAATAGCTTACAGCACCTGGTATTTCCAGGCGGTCTCCCATCCAGGTACTAACCAGGCCCGACCGTGCTTAGCTTCCGAGATCAGACGAGATCGGGCATGTTTGCAGTGGTGTGGCCGTAAGCAATTACTCCTGGCACCAGACAGGACTTTTAACAGGAGAAAGGATGATTTTTTTTACCCCAAATGAAAATAGCTTACAGCACCTGGTATTCCCAGGCGGTCTCCCATCCAAGTACTAACCAGGCCCGACCGTGCTTAGCTTCCGAGATCAGACGAGATCGGGCGTGTTCACGGTGGTGTGGCCGTAAGCAAATGCTCCTGGCACCAGACAGGACTTTAAACAGGAGAAAGGATGATTTTTTTTACCCCAAATGAAAATAGCTTACAGCACCTGGTATTTCCAGGCGGTCTCCCATCCAGGTACTAACCAGGCCCGACCGTGCTTAGCTTCCGAGATCAGACGAGATCGGGCGTGTTTGCAGTGGTGTGGCCGTAAGCATTTACTCCTGGCACCAGACAGGACTTTAAACAGGAGAAAGGATCATTTTTTTTACCCCAAATGAAAATAGATTACAGCACCTGGTATTCCCAGGAGTTCTCCCATCCAAGTACAAAGCAGGCCCGACCGTGCTTAGCTTCCGAGATCAGACGAGATCGGGCGTGTTCACGGTGGTGTGGCCGTAAGCAATTGCTCCTGGCACCAGACAGGACTTTTAACAGGAGAAAGGATGATTTTTTTTACCCCAAATGAAAATAGCTTACAGCACCTGTTATTCCCAGGCGGTCTCCCATCCAAGTACTAACCAGGCCCGACCGTGCTTAGCTTCCGAGATCAGACGAGATCGGGCGTGTTCACGGTGGTGTGGCCGTAAGCAATTGCTCCTGGCACCAGACAGGACTTTAAACAGGAGAAAGGATGATTTTTTTCACCCCAAATGAAAATAGCTTACAGCACCTGGTATTCCCAGGCGGTCTCCCATCCAGGTACTAACCAGGCCCGACCGTGCTTAGCTTCCGAGATCAGACGAGATTGGGCGTGTTCGCAGTGGTGTGGCCGTAAGCAAATGCTCCTGGCACCAGACAGGACTTTAAACAGGAGAAAGGATGATTTTTTTTACCCCAAATGAAAATAGCTTACAGCACCTGGTATTCCCAGGCGGTCTCCCATCCAGGTACTAACCAGGCCCGACCGTGCTTAGCTTCCGAGATCAGACGAGATCGGGCGTGTTCGCAGTGGTGTGGCCGTAAGCAATTGCTCCTGGCACCAGAAAGGACTTTAAACAGGAGAAAGGATGATTTTTTTTACCCCAAATGAAAATAGCTTACAGCACCTGGTATTTCCAGGCGGTCTCCCATCCAGGTACTAACCAGGCCCGACCGTGCTTAGCTTCCGAGATCAGATGAGATCGGGCGTGTTCGCAGTGGTGTGGCCGTAAGCAATAGCTCCTGGCACCAGACAGGACTTTAAACAGGAGAAAGGATCATTTTTTTTACCCCAAATGAAAATAGATTACAGCACCTGGTATTCCCAGGCGGTCTCCCATCCAAGTACTAACCAGGCCCGACCGTGCTTAGCTTCCGAGATCAGATGAGATCGGGCGTGTTCACAGTCGTGTGGCCGTAAGCAATTGCTCCTGGCACCAGACAGGACTTTAAACAGGAGAAAGGATGATTTTTTTTACCCCAAATGAAAATAGAGTACAGCACCTGGTATTCCCAGGAGGTCTCCCATCCAAGTACTAACCAGGCCCGACCGTGCTTAGCTTCCGAGATCAGACGAGATCGGGCGTGTTCACGGTGGTGTGGCCGTAAGCAATTACTCCTGGCACCAGACAGGACTTTAAACAGGAGAAAGGATGATTTTTTTTACCCCAAATGAAAATAGCTTACAGCACCTGGTATTCCCAGGCGGTCTCCCATCCAGGTACTAACCAGGCCCGACCGTGCTTAGCTTCCGAGATCAGACGAGATCGGGCGTGTTTGCAGTGGTGTGGCCGTAAGCAATTACTCCTGGCACCAGACAGGACTTTAAACATGAGAAAGGATCATTTTTTTTACCCCAAATGAAAATAGATTACAGCACCTGGTATTCCCAGGAGGTCTCCCATCCAAGTACTAACCAGGCCCGACCGTGCTTAGCTTCCGAGATCAGACGAGATCGGGCGTGTTCACGGTGGTTTGGCCGTAAGCAATTGCTCCTGGCACCAGACAGGACTTTTAACAGGAGAAAGGATGATTTTTTTTACCCCAAATGAAAATAGCTTACAGCACCTGGTATTCCCAGGCGGTCTCCCATCCAAGTACTAACCAGGCCCGACCGTGCTTAGCTTCCGAGATCAGACGAGATCGGGCGTGTTCACGGTGGTGTGGCCGTAAGCAATTGCTCCTGGCACCAGACAGGACTTTAAACAGGAGAAAGGATCATTTTTTTTACCCCAAATGAAAATAGCTTACAGCACCTGGTATTCCCAGGCGGTCTCCCATCCAGGTACTAACCAGGCCCGACCGTGCTTAGCTTCCGAGATCAGACGAGATCGGGCGTGTTTGCAGTGGTGTGGCCGTAAGCAATTACTCCTGGCACCAGACAGGACTTTAAACAGGAGAAAGGATCATTTTTTTTACCCCAAATGAAAATAGATTACAGCACCTGGTATTCCCAGGAGGTCTCCCATCCAAGTACTAACCAGGCCCGACCGTGCTTAGCTTCCGAGATCAGACGAGATCGGGCGTGTTCACGGTGGTTTGGCCGTAAGCAATCGCTCCTGGCACCAGACAGGACTTTTAACAGGAGAAAGGATGATTTTTTTTACCCCAAATGAAAATAGATTACAGCACCTGGTATTCCCAGGAGGTCTCCCATCCAAGTACTAACCAGGCCCGACCGTGCTTAGCTTCCGAGATCAGACGAGATCGGGCGTGTTAACGGTGGTGTGGCCGTAAGCAATTTCTCCTGGCACCAGACAGGACTTTTACCAGGAGAAAGGATGATTTTTTTCACCCCAAATGTAAATAGCTTACAGCACCTGGTATTCCCAGGCGGTCTCCCATCCAAGTACTAACCAGGCCCGACCGTGCTTAGCTTCCGAGATCAGACGAGATCGGGCGTGTTCACGGTGGTGTGGCCGTAAGCAATTGCTCCTGGCACCAGACAGGACTTTAAACAGGAGAAAGGATGATTTTTTTTACCCCAAATGAAAATAGCTTACAGCACCTGGTATTCCCAGGCCGTCTCCCATCCAGGTACTAACCATGCCCGACCGTGCTCAGCTTCCGAGATCTGACGAGATCGGGCGTGATTGCAGTGGTGTGGCCGTAAGCATTTACTCCTGGCACCAGACAGGACTTTAAACAGGAGAAAGGATCATTTTTTTTACCCCAAATGAAAATAGATTACAGCACCTGGTATTCCCAGGCGGTCTCCCATACAAGTACTAACCAGGCCCGACCGTGCTTAGCTTCCGAGATCAGACGAGATCGGGCGTGTTCACGGTGGTGTGGCCGTAAGCAAATGCTCCTGGCACCAGACAGGACTTTTAACAGGAGAAAGGATGATTTTTTTTACCCCAAATGAAAATAGCTTACAGCACCTGGTATTCCCAGGCGGTCTCCCATCCAAGTACTAACCAGGCCCGACCGTGCTTAGCTTCCGAGATCAGACGAGATCGGGCGTGTTCACGGTGGTGTGGCCGTAAGCAAATGCTCCTGGCACCAGACAGGACTTTTAACAGGAGAAAGGATGATTTTTTTTACCCCAAATGAAAATAGCTTACAGCACCTGGTATTCCCAGGCGGTCTCCCATCCAAGTACTAACCAGGCCCGACCATGCTTAGCTTCCGAGATCAGACGAGATCGGGCGTGTTCACGGTGGTGTGGCCGTAAGCAATTGCTCCTGGCACCAGACAGGACTTTAAACAGGAGAAAGGATGATTTTTTTTACCCCAATTGAAAATAGCTTACAGCACCTGGTATTCCCAGGCGGTCTCCCATCCAGGTACTAAGCAGGCCCGACCGTGCTTAGCTTCCGAGATCAGATGAGATCGGGCGTGTTCGCAGTGGTGTGGCCGTAAGCAATTGCTCCTGGCACCAGACAGGACTTTAAACAGGAGAAAGGATGATTTTTTTTTACCCCAAATGAAAATAGCTTACAGCACCTGGTATTCCCAGGCGGTCTCCCATCCAAGTACTAACCAGGCCCGACCGTGCTTAGCTTCCGAGATCAGACGAGATCGGGCGTGTTCACGGTGGTGTGGCCGTAAGCGATTGCTCCTGGCACCAGACAGGACTTTAAACAGGAGAAAGGATGATTTTTTTTACCCCAAATGAAAATAGCTTACAGCACCTGGTATTCCCAGGCGGTCTCCCATCCAGGTACTAACCAGGCCCGACCGTGCTTAGCTTCCGAGATCAGACGAGATCGGGCGTGTTCGCAGTGGTGTGGCCGTAAGCAATTGCTCCCGGCACCAGACAGGACTTTAAACAGGAGAAAGGATCATTTTTTTTACCCCAAATGAAAATAGCTTACAGCACCTGGTATTCCCAGGCGGTCTCCCATCCAAGTACTAACCAGGCCCGTCCGTGCTTAGCTTCCGAGATCAGACGAGATCGGGCGTGTTCACGGTGGTGTGGCCGTAAGCAATTGCTCCTGGCACCAGACAGGACTTTAAACAGGAGAAAGGATGATTTTTTTTACCCCAAATGAAAATACCTTACAGCACCTGGTATTCCCAGGCGGTCTCCCATCCAGGTACTAACCAGGCCCGACCGTGCTTAGCTTCCGAGATCAGACGAGATCGGGCGTGTTTGCAGTGGTGTGGCCGTAAGCAATTACTCCTGGCACCAGACAGGACTTTAAACAGGAGAAAGGATGATTTTTTTTACCCCAAATGAAAATACCTTACAGCACCTGGTATTCCCAGGCGGTCTCCCATCCAGGTACTAACCAGGCCCGACCGTGCTTAGCTTCCGAGATCAGACGAGATCGGGCGTGTTTGCAGTGGTGTGGCCGTAAGCAATCACTCCTGGCACCAGACAGGACTTTAAACAGGAGAAAGGATCATTTTTTTTACCCCAAATGAAAATAGATTACAGCACCTAGTATTCCCAGGCGGTCTCCCATCCAAGTACTAACCAGGCCCGACCGTGCTTAGCTTCCGAGATCAGACGAGATCGGGCGTGTTCACGGTGGTGTGGCCGTAAGCAATTGCTCCTTGCACCAGACAGGACTTTTAACAGGAGAAAGGATGATTTTTTTTACCCCAAATGATAATAGCTTACAGCACCTGGTATCCCCAGGCGGTCTCCCATCCAGGTACTAACCAGGCCCGACCGTGCTTAGCTTCCGAGATCAGACGAGATCGGGCGTGTTTGCAGTGGTGTGGCCGTAAGCAATTACTCCTGGCACCAGACAGGACTTTAAACAGGAGAAAGGATCATTTTTTTTACCCCAAATGAAAATAGATTACAGCACCTGGTATTCCCAGGAGGTCTCCCATCCAAGTACTAACCAGGCCCGACCGTGCTTAGCTTCCGAGATCAGACGAGATCGGGCGTGTTCACGGTGGTGTGGCCGTAAGCAAATGCTCCTGGCACCAGACAGGACTTTTAACAGGAGAAAGGATGATTTTTTTTACCCCAAAATGAAAATAGCTTACAGCACCTGGTATTCCCAGGCGGTCTCCCATCCAAGTACTAACCAGGCCCGACCGTGCTTAGCTTCCGAGATCAGACGAGATCGGGCGTGTTCACGGTGGTGTGGCCGTAAGCAATTGCTCCTGGCACCAGACAGGACTTTAAACAGGAGAAAGGATGATTTTTTTTACCCCAATTGAAAATAGCTTACAGCACCTGGTATTCCCAGGCGGTCTCCCATCCAGGTACTAAGCAGGCCCGACCGTGCTTAGCTTCCGAGATCAGATGAGATCGGGCGTGTTCGCAGTGGTGTGGCCGTAAGCAATTGCTCCTGGCACCAGACAGGACTTTAAACAGGAGAAAGGATGATTTTTTTTACCCCAAATGAAAATAGCTTACAGCACCTGGTATTCCCAGGCGGTCTCCCATCCAAGTACTAACCAGGCCCGACCGTGCTTAGCTTCCGAGATCAGACGAGATCGGGCGTGTTCACGGTGGTGTGGCCGTAAGCGATTGCTCCTGGCACCAGATAGGACTTTAAACAGGAGAAAGGATGATTTTTTTTACCCCAAATGAAAATAGCTTACAGCACCTGGTATTCCCAGGCGGTCTCCCATCCAGGTACTAACCAGGCCCGACCGTGCTTAGCTTCCGAGATCAGACGAGATCGGGCGTGTTCGCAGTGGTGTGGCCGTAAGCAATTGCTCCTGGCACCAGACAGGACTTTAAAAAGGAGAAAGGATCATTTTTTTTACCCCAAATGAAAATAGCTTACAGCACCTGGTATTCCCAGGCGGTCTCCCATCCAAGTACTGACCAGGCCCGTCCGTGCTTAGCTTCCGAGATCAGACGAGATCGGGCGTGTTCACGGTGGTGTGGCCGTAAGCAATTGCTCCTGGCACCAGACAGGACTTTAAACAGGAGAAAGGATGATTTTTTTTACCCCAAATGAAAATACCTTACAGCACCTGGTATTCCCAGGCGGTCTCCCATCCAGGTACTAACCAGGCCCGACCGTGCTTAGCTTCCGAGATCAGACGAGATCGGGCGTGTTTGCAGTGGTGTGGCCGTAAGCAATTACTCCTGGCACCAGACAGGACTTTAAACAGGAGAAAGGATCATTTTTTTTACCCCAAATGAAAATAGATTACAGCACCTAGTATTCCCAGGCGGTCTCCCATCCAAGTACTAACCAGGCCCGACCGTGCTTAGCTTCCGAGATCAGTCGAGATCGGGCGTGTTCACGGTGGTGTGGCCGTAAGCAATTGCTCCTTGCACCAGACAGGACTTTTAACAGGAGAAAGGATGATTTTTTTTACCCCAAATGATAATAGCTTACAGCACCTGGTATCCCCAGGCGGTCTCCCATCCAGGTACTAACCAGGCCCGACCGTGCTTAGCTTCCGAGATCAGACGAGATCGGGCGTGTTTGCAGTGGTGTGGCCGTAAGCAATTACTCCTGGCACCAGACAGGACTTTAAACAGGAGAAAGGATCATTTTTTTTACCCCAAATGAAAATAGCTTACAGCACCTGGTATTTCCAGGCGGTCTCCCATCCAGGTACTAACCAGGCCCGACCGTGCTTAGCTTCCGAGATCAGATGAGATCGGGCGTGTTCGCAGTGGTGTGGCCGTAAGCAATAGCTCCTGGCACCAGACAGGACTTTAAACAGGAGAAAGGATCATTTTTTTTACCCCAAATGAAAATAGATTACAGCACCTGGTATTCCCAGGCGGTCTCCCATCCAAGTACTAACCAGGCCCGACCGTGCTTAGCTTCCGAGATCAGATGAGATCGGGCGTGTTCACAGTCGTGTGGCCGTAAGCAATTGCTCCTGGCACCAGACAGGACTTTAAACAGGAGAAAGGATGATTTTTTTTACCCCAAATGAAAATAGAGTACAGCACCTGGTATTCCCAGGAGGTCTCCCATCCAAGTACTAACCAGGCCCGACCGTGCTTAGCTTCCGAGATCAGACGAGATCGGGCGTGTTCACGGTGGTGTGGCCGTAAGCAATTACTCCTGGCACCAGACAGGACTTTAAACAGGAGAAAGGATGATTTTTTTTACCCCAAATGAAAATAGCTTACAGCACCTGGTATTCCCAGGCGGTCTCCCATCCAGGTACTAACCAGGCCCGACCGTGCTTAGCTTCCGAGATCAGACGAGATCGGGCGTGTTTGCAGTGGTGTGGCCGTAAGCAATTACTCCTGGCACCAGACAGGACTTTAAACAGGAGAAAGGATCATTTTTTTTACCCCAAATGAAAATAGATTACAGCACCTGGTATTCCCAGGAGGTCTCCCATCCAAGTACTAACCAGGCCCGACCGTGCTTAGCTTCCGAGATCAGACGAGATCGGGCGTGTTCACGGTGGTTTGGCCGTAAGCAATTGCTCCTGGCACCAGACAGGACTTTTAACAGGAGAAAGGATGATTTTTTTTACCCCAAATGAAAATAGCTTACAGCACCTGGTATTCCCAGGCGGTCTCCCATCCAAGTACTAACCAGGCCCGACCGTGCTTAGCTTCCGAGATCAGACGAGATCGGGCGTGTTCACGGTGGTGTGGCCGTAAGCAATTGCTCCTGGCACCAGACAGGACTTTAAACAGGAGAAAGGATCATTTTTTTTACCCCAAATGAAAATAGCTTACAGCACCTGGTATTCCCAGGCGGTCTCCCATCCAGGTACTAACCAGGCCCGACCGTGCTTAGCTTCCGAGATCAGACGAGATCGGGCGTGTTTGCAGTGGTGTGGCCGTAAGCAATTACTCCTGGCACCAGACAGGACTTTAAACAGGAGAAAGGATCATTTTTTTTACCCCAAATGAAAATAGATTACAGCACCTGGTATTCCCAGGAGGTCTCCCATCCAAGTACTAACCAGGCCCGACCGTGCTTAGCTTCCGAGATCAGACGAGATCGGGCGTGTTCACGGTGGTTTGGCCGTAAGCAATCGCTCCTGGCACCAGACAGGACTTTTAACAGGAGAAAGGATGATTTTTTTTACCCCAAATGAAAATAGATTACAGCACCTGGTATTCCCAGGAGGTCTCCCATCCAAGTACTAACCAGGCCCGACCGTGCTTAGCTTCCGAGATCAGACGAGATCGGGCGTGTTAACGGTGGTGTGGCCGTAAGCAATTTCTCCTGGCACCAGACAGGACTTTTACCAGGAGAAAGGATGATTTTTTTCACCCCAAATGTAAATAGCTTACAGCACCTGGTATTCCCAGGCGGTCTCCCATCCAAGTACTAACCAGGCCCGACCGTGCTTAGCTTCCGAGATCAGACGAGATCGGGCGTGTTCACGGTGGTGTGGCCGTAAGCAATTGCTCCTGGCACCAGACAGGACTTTAAACAGGAGAAAGGATGATTTTTTTTACCCCAAATGAAAATAGCTTACAGCACCTGGTATTCCCAGGCCGTCTCCCATCCAGGTACTAACCATGCCCGACCGTGCTCAGCTTCCGAGATCTGACGAGATCGGGCGTGATTGCAGTGGTGTGGCCGTAAGCATTTACTCCTGGCACCAGACAGGACTTTAAACAGGAGAAAGGATCATTTTTTTTACCCCAAATGAAAATAGATTACAGCACCTGGTATTCCCAGGCGGTCTCCCATCCAAGTACTAACCAGGCCCGACCGTGCTTAGCTTCCGAGATCAGACGAGATCGGGCGTGTTCACGGTGGTGTGGCCGTAAGCAAATGCTCCTGGCACCAGACAGGACTTTTAACAGGAGAAAGGATGATTTTTTTTACCCCAAATGAAAATAGCTTACAGCACCTGGTATTCCCAGGCGGTCTCCCATCCAAGTACTAACCAGGCTCGACCGTGCTTAGCTTCCGAGATCAGACGAGATCGGGCGTGTTCACGGTGGTGTGGCCGTAAGCAAATGCTCCTGGCACCAGACAGGACTTTTAACAGGAGAAAGGATGATTTTTTTTACCCCAAATGAAAATAGCTTACAGCACCTGGTATTCCCAGGCGGTCTCCCATCCAAGTACTAACCAGGCCCGACCATGCTTAGCTTCCGAGATCAGACGAGATCGGGCGTGTTCACGGTGGTGTGGCCGTAAGCAATTGCTCCTGGCACCAGACAGGACTTTAAACAGGAGAAAGGATGATTTTTTTTACCCCAATTGAAAATAGCTTACAGCACCTGGTATTCCCAGGCGGTCTCCCATCCAGGTACTAAGCAGGCCCGACCGTGCTTAGCTTCCGAGATCAGATGAGATCGGGCGTGTTCGCAGTGGTGTGGCCGTAAGCAATTGCTCCTGGCACCAGACAGGACTTTAAACAGGAGAAAGGATGATTTTTTTTTACCCCAAATGAAAATAGCTTACAGCACCTGGTATTCCCAGGCGGTCTCCCATCCAAGTACTAACCAGGCCCGACCGTGCTTAGCTTCCGAGATCAGACGAGATCGGGCGTGTTCACGGTGGTGTGGCCGTAAGCGATTGCTCCTGGCACCAGACAGGACTTTAAACAGGAGAAAGGATGATTTTTTTTACCCCAAATGAAAATAGCTTACAGCACCTGGTATTCCCAGGCGGTCTCCCATCCAGGTACTAACCAGGCCCGACCGTGCTTAGCTTCCGAGATCAGACGAGATCGGGCGTGTTCGCAGTGGTGTGGCCGTAAGCAATTGCTCCTGGCACCAGACAGGACTTTAAACAGGAGAAAGGATCATTTTTTTTACCCCAAATGAAAATAGCTTACAGCACCTGGTATTCCCAGGCGGTCTCCCATCCAAGTACTAACCAGGCCCGTCCGTGCTTAGCTTCCGAGATCAGACGAGATCGGGCGTGTTCACGGTGGTGTGGCCGTAAGCAATTGCTCCTGGCACCAGACAGGACTTTAAACAGGAGAAAGGATGATTTTTTTTACCCCAAATGAAAATACCTTACAGCACCTGGTATTCCCAGGCGGTCTCCCATCCAGGTACTAACCAGGCCCGACCGTGCTTAGCTTCCGAGATCAGACGAGATCGGGCGTGTTTGCAGTGGTGTGGCCGTAAGCAATTACTCCTGGCACCAGACAGGACTTTAAACAGGAGAAAGGATGATTTTTTTTACCCCAAATGAAAATACCTTACAGCACCTGGTATTCCCAGGCGGTCTCCCATCCAGGTACTAACCAGGCCCGACCGTGCTTAGCTTCCGAGATCAGACGAGATCGGGCGTGTTTGCAGTGGTGTGGCCGTAAGCAATCACTCCTGGCACCAGACAGGACTTTAAACAGGAGAAAGGATCATTTTTTTTACCCCAAATGAAAATAGATTACAGCACCTAGTATTCCCAGGCGGTCTCCCATCCAAGTACTAACCAGGCCCGACCGTGCTTAGCTTCCGAGATCAGACGAGATCGGGCGTGTTCACGGTGGTGTGGCCGTAAGCAATTGCTCCTTGCACCAGACAGGACTTTTAACAGGAGAAAGGATGATTTTTTTTACCCCAAATGATAATAGCTTACAGCACCTGGTATCCCCAGGCGGTCTCCCATCCAGGTACTAACCAGGCCCGACCGTGCTTAGCTTCCGAGATCAGACGAGATCGGGCGTGTTTGCAGTGGTGTGGCCGTAAGCAATTACTCCTGGCACCAGACAGGACTTTAAACAGGAGAAAGGATCATTTTTTTTACCCCAAATGAAAATAGATTACAGCACCTGGTATTCCCAGGAGGTCTCCCATCCAAGTACTAACCAGGCCCGACCGTGCTTAGCTTCCGAGATCAGACGAGATCGGGCGTGTTCACGGTGGTGTGGCCGTAAGCAAATGCTCCTGGCACCAGACAGGACTTTTAACAGGAGAAAGGATCATTTTTTTTACCCCAAAATGAAAATAGCTTACAGCACCTGGTATTCCCAGGCGGTCTCCCATCCAAGTACTAACCAGGCCCGACCGTGCTTAGCTTCCGAGATCAGACGAGATCGGGCGTGTTCACGGTGGTGTGGCCGTAAGCAATTGCTCCTGGCACCAGACAGGACTTTAAACAGGAGAAAGGATGATTTTTTTTACCCCAATTGAAAATAGCTTACAGCACCTGGTATTCCCAGGCGGTCTCCCATCCAGGTACTAAGCAGGCCCGACCGTGCTTAGCTTCCGAGATCAGATGAGATCGGGCGTGTTCGCAGTGGTGTGGCCGTAAGCAATTGCTCCTGGCACCAGACAGGACTTTAAACAGGAGAAAGGATGATTTTTTTTACCCCAAATGAAAATAGCTTACAGCACCTGGTATTCCCAGGCGGTCTCCCATCCAAGTACTAACCAGGCCCGACCGTGCTTAGCTTCCGAGATCAGACGAGATCGGGCGTGTTCACGGTGGTGTGGCCGTAAGCGATTGCTCCTGGCACCAGATAGGACTTTAAACAGGAGAAAGGATGATTTTTTTTACCCCAAATGAAAATAGCTTACAGCACCTGGTATTCCCAGGCGGTCTCCCATCCAGGTACTAACCAGGCCCGACCGTGCTTAGCTTCCGAGATCAGACGAGATCGGGCGTGTTCGCAGTGGTGTGGCCGTAAGCAATTGCTCCTGGCACCAGACAGGACTTTAAAAAGGAGAAAGGATCATTTTTTTTACCCCAAATGAAAATAGCTTACAGCACCTGGTATTCCCAGGCGGTCTCCCATCCAAGTACTGACCAGGCCCGTCCGTGCTTAGCTTCCGAGATCAGACGAGATCGGGCGTGTTCACGGTGGTGTGGCCGTAAGCAATTGCTCCTGGCACCAGACAGGACTTTAAACAGGAGAAAGGATGATTTTTTTTACCCCAAATGAAAATACCTTACAGCACCTGGTATTCCCAGGCGGTCTCCCATCCAGGTACTAACCAGGCCCGACCGTGCTTAGCTTCCGAGATCAGACGAGATCGGGCGTGTTTGCAGTGGTGTGGCCGTAAGCAATTACTCCTGGCACCAGACAGGACTTTAAACAGGAGAAAGGATCATTTTTTTTACCCCAAATGAAAATAGATTACAGCACCTAGTATTCCCAGGCGGTCTCCCATCCAAGTACTAACCAGGCCCGACCGTGCTTAGCTTCCGAGATCAGTCGAGATCGGGCGTGTTCACGGTGGTGTGGCCGTAAGCAATTGCTCCTTGCACCAGACAGGACTTTTAACAGGAGAAAGGATGATTTTTTTTACCCCAAATGATAATAGCTTACAGCACCTGGTATCCCCAGGCGGTCTCCCATCCAGGTACTAACCAGGCCCGACCGTGCTTAGCTTCCGAGATCAGACGAGATCGGGCGTGTTTGCAGTGGTGTGGCCGTAAGCAATTACTCCTGGCACCAGACAGGACTTTAAACAGGAGAAAGGATCATTTTTTTTACCCCAAATGAAAATAGATTACAGCACCTGGTATTCCCAGGAGGTCTCCCATCCAAGTACTAACCAGGCCCGACCGTGCTTAGCTTCCGAGATCAGACGAGATCGGGCGTGTTAACGGTGGTGTGGCCGTAAGCAATTTCTCCTGGCACCAGACAGGACTTTTACCAGGAGAAAGGATGATTTTTTTTACCCCAAATGAAAATAGCTTACAGCACCTGGTATTCCCAGGCGGTCTCCCATCCAAGTACTAACCAGGCCCGACCGTGCTTAGCTTCCGAGATCAGACGAGATCGGGCGTGTTCACGGTGGTGTGGCCGTAAGCAATTGCTCCTGGCACCAGACAGGACTTTAAACAGGAGAAAGGATGATTTTTTTTACCCCAAATGAAAATAGCTTACAGCACCTGGTATTCCCAGGCGGTCTCCCATCCAGGTACTAACCAGGCCCGACCGTGCTCAGCTTCCGAGATCTGACGAGATCGGGCGTGTTTGCAGTGGTGTGGCCGTAAGCAATTACTCCTGGCACCAGACAGGACTTTAAACAGGAGAAAGGATCATTTTTTTTACCCCAAATGAAAATAGATTACAGCACCTGGTATTCCCAGGCGGTCTCCCATCCAAGTACTAACCAGGCCCGACCGGGCTTAGCTTCCGAGATCAGACGAGATCGGGCGTGTTCACGGTGGTGTGGCCGTAAGCAATTGCTCCTGGCACCAGACAGGACTTTTAACAGGAGAAAGGATGATTTTTTTTACCCCAAATGAAAATAGCTTACAGCACCTGGAATTCCCAGGCGGTCTCCCATCCAAGTACTAACCAGGCCCGACCGTGCTTAGCTTCCGAGATCAGACGAGATCGGGCGTGTTCACGGTGGTGTGGCCGTAAGCAATTGCTCCTGGCACCAGACAGGACTTTAAACAGGAGAAAGGATGATTTTTTTTACCCCAATTGAAAATAGCTTACAGCACCTGGTATTCCCAGGCGGTCTCCCATCCAGGTACTAAGCAGGCCCGACCGTGCTTAGCTTCCGAGATCAGACGAGATCGGGCGTGTTCACGGTGGTGTGGCCGTAAGCAATTGCTCCTGGCACCAGACAGGACTTTAAACAGGAGAAAGGATGATTTTTTTTACCCCAAATGAAAATAGCTTACAGCACCTGGTATTCCCAGGCGGTCTCCCATCCAGGTACTAACCAGGCCCGACCGTGCTTAGCTTCCGAGATCAGACAAGATCGGGCGTGTTCGCAGTGGTGTGGCCGTAAGCAATTGCTCCTGGCACCAGACAGGACTTTAAACAGGAGAAAGGATCATTTTTTTTACCCCAAATGAAAATAGCTTACAGCACCTGGTTTTCCCAGGCGGTCTCCCATCCAAGTACTAACCAGGCCCGTCCGTGCTTAGCTTCCGAGATCAGACGAGATCGGGCGTGTTCACGGTGGTGTGGCCGTAAGCAATTGCTCCTGGCACGAGACAGGACTTTAAACAGGAGAAAGGATGATTTTTTTTACCCCAAATGAAAATACCTTACAGCACCTGGTATTCCCAGGCGGTCTCCCATCCAGGTACTAACCAGGCCCGACCGTGCTTAGCTTCCGAGATCAGACGAGATCGGGCGTGTTCGCAGTGGTGTGGCCGTAAGCAAGTGCTCCTGGCACCAGACAGGACTTTAAACAGGAGAAAGGATCATTTTTTTTACCCCAAATGAAAATAGCTTACAGCACCTGGTATTCCCAGGCGGTCTCCCATCCAAGTACTAACCAGGCCCGACCGTGCTAAGCTTCCGAGATCAGACGAGATCGGGCGTGTTCACGGTGGTGTGGCCGTAAGCAAATGCTCCTGGCACCAGACAGGACTTTAAACAGGAGAAAGGATGATTTTTTTTACCCCAAATGAAAATAGATTACAGCACCTGGTATTCCCAGGCGGTCTCCCATCCAAGTACTAACCAGGCCCGACCGTGCTTAGCTTCCGAGATCAGACGAGATCGGGCGTGTTCACGGTGGTGTGGCCGTAAGCAATTGCTCCTTGCACCAGACAGGACTTTTAACAGGAGAAAGGATGATTTTTTTTACCCCAAATGAAAATAGCTTACAGCACCTGGTATTCCCAGGCGGTCTCCCATCCAAGTACTAACCAGGCCCGACCGTGCTTAGCTTCCAAGATCAGATGAGATCGGGCGTGTTCGCAGTGGTGTGGCCGTAAGCAATTGCTGCTGGCACCAGACAGGACTTTAAACAGGAGAAAGGATCATTTTTTTTACCCCAAATGAAAATAGATTACAGCACCTGGTATTCCCAGGCGGTCTCCCATCCAAGTACTAACCAGGCCCGTCCGTGCTTAGCTTCCGAGATCAGACGAGATCGGGCGTGTTCACGGTGGTGTGGCCGTAAGCAATTGCTCCTGGCACCAGACAGGACTTTAAACAGGAGAAAGGATGATTTTTTTTACCCCAAATGAAAATACCTTACAGCATCTGGTATTCCCAGGCGGTCTCCCATCCAGGTACTAACCAGGCCCGACCGTGCTTAGCTTCCGAGATCAGACGAGATCGGGCGTATTCGCAGTGGTGTGGCCTTAAGCAAGTGCTCCTGGCACCAGACAGGACTTTAAACAGGAGAAAGGATCATTTTTTTTACCCCAAATGAAAATAGCTTACAGCACCTGGTATTCCCAGGCGGTCTCCCATCCAAGTACTAACCAGGCCCGACCGTGCTTAGCTTCCGAGATCAGACGAGATCGGGCGTGTTCACGGTGGTGTGGCCGTAAGCAATTGCTCCTTGCACCAGACAGGACTTTTAACAGGAGAAAGGATGATTTTTTTTACCCCAAATGAAAATAGCTTACAGCACCTGGTATTCCCAGGCGGTCTCCCATCCAAGTACTAACCAGGCCCGACCGTGCTTAGCTTCCAAGATCAGATGAGATCGGGCGTGTTCGCAGTGGTGTGGCCGTAAGCAATTGCTGCTGGCACCAGACAGGACTTTAAACAGGAGAAAGGATCATTTTTTTTACCCCAAATGAAAATAGATTACAGCACCTGGTATTCCCAGGCGGTCTCCCATCCAAGTACTAACCAGGCCCGTCCGTGCTTAGCTTCCGAGATCAGACGAGATCGGGCGTGTTCACGGCGGTGTGGCCGTAAGCAATTGCTCCTGGCACCAGACAGGACTTTAAACAGGAGAAAGGATGATTTTTTTTACCCCAAATGAAAATACCTTACAGCACCTGGTATTCCCAGGCGGTCTCCCATCCAGGTACTAACCAGGCCCGACCGTGCTTAGCTTCCGAGATCAGACGAGATCGGGCGTATTCGCAGTGGTGTGGCCTTAAGCAAGTGCTCCTGGCACCAGACAGGACTTTAAACAGGAGAAAGGATCATTTTTTTTACCCCAAATGAAAATAGCTTACAGCACCTGGTATTCCCAGGCGGTCTCCCATCCAAGTACTAACCAGGCCCGACCGTGCTTAGCTTCCGAGATCAGACGAGATCGGGCGTGTTCACGGTGGTGTGGCCGTAAGCAATTGCTCCTGGCACCAGACAGGACTTTAAACAGGAGAAAGGATGATTTTTTTTACCCCAAATGAAAATAGTTTACAGCACCTGGTATTCCCAGGCGGTCTCCCATCCAGGTACTAACCAGGCCCGACCGTGCTTAGCTTCCGAGATCGGATGAGATCGGGCGTTTTCGCAGTGGTGTGGCCGTAAGCAATTGCTCCTGGCAACAGACAGGACTTTAAACAGGAGAAAGGATCATTTTTTTTACCCCAAATGAAAATAGATTACAGCACCTGGTATTCCCAGGCGGTCTCCCATCCAAGTACTAACCAGCCCCGACCGTGCTTAGCTTCCGAGATCAGACGAGATCAGGCGTATTCGCAGTGGTGTGGCCGTAAGCAATTGCTCCTGGCACCAGACAGGACTTTAAACAGGAGAAAGGATGATTTTTTTTACCCCAAATGAAAATAGCTTACAGCACCTGGTATTTCCAGGCGGTCTCCCATCCAGGTACTAACCAGGCCCGACCGTGCTTAGCTTCCGAGATCAGA
The DNA here is from genome assembly GCF_964030765.1 of Micromesistius poutassou. Classification (NCBI taxonomy): domain Eukaryota; kingdom Metazoa; phylum Chordata; class Actinopteri; order Gadiformes; family Gadidae; genus Micromesistius; species Micromesistius poutassou. The sequence goes on from NC_140271.1 coordinate 25,570,257, forward strand.
TGAGATCGGGCGTGTTCGCAGTGGTGTGGCCGTAAGCAATAGCTCCTGGCACCAGACAGGACTTTAAACAGGAGAAAGGATCATTTTTTTTACCCCAAATGAAAATAGATTACAGCACCTGGTATTCCCAGGCGGTCTCCCATCCAAGTACTAACCAGGCCCGACCGTGCTTAGCTTCCGAGATCAGATGAGATCGGGCGTGTTCACAGTCGTGTGGCCGTAAGCAATTGCTCCTGGCACCAGACAGGACTTTAAACAGGAGAAAGGATGATTTTTTTTACCCCAAATGAAAATAGAGTACAGCACCTGGTATTCCCAGGAGGTCTCCCATCCAAGTACTAACCAGGCCCGACCGTGCTTAGCTTCCGAGATCAGACGAGATCGGGCGTGTTCACGGTGGTGTGGCCGTAAGCAATTACTCCTGGCACCAGACAGGACTTTAAACAGGAGAAAGGATGATTTTTTTTACCCCAAATGAAAATAGCTTACAGCACCTGGTATTCCCAGGCGGTCTCCCATCCAGGTACTAACCAGGCCCGACCGTGCTTAGCTTCCGAGATCAGACGAGATCGGGCGTGTTTGCAGTGGTGTGGCCGTAAGCAATTACTCCTGGCACCAGACAGGACTTTAAACAGGAGAAAGGATCATTTTTTTTACCCCAAATGAAAATAGATTACAGCACCTGGTATTCCCAGGAGGTCTCCCATCCAAGTACTAACCAGGCCCGACCGTGCTTAGCTTCCGAGATCAGACGAGATCGGGCGTGTTCACGGTGGTTTGGCCGTAAGCAATTGCTCCTGGCACCAGACAGGACTTTTAACAGGAGAAAGGATGATTTTTTTTACCCCAAATGAAAATAGCTTACAGCACCTGGTATTCCCAGGCGGTCTCCCATCCAAGTACTAACCAGGCCCGACCGTGCTTAGCTTCCGAGATCAGACGAGATCGGGCGTGTTCACGGTGGTGTGGCCGTAAGCAATTGCTCCTGGCACCAGACAGGACTTTAAACAGGAGAAAGGATCATTTTTTTTACCCCAAATGAAAATAGCTTACAGCACCTGGTATTCCCAGGCGGTCTCCCATCCAGGTACTAACCAGGCCCGACCGTGCTTAGCTTCCGAGATCAGACGAGATCGGGCGTGTTTGCAGTGGTGTGGCCGTAAGCAATTACTCCTGGCACCAGACAGGACTTTAAACAGGAGAAAGGATCATTTTTTTTACCCCAAATGAAAATAGATTACAGCACCTGGTATTCCCAGGAGGTCTCCCATCCAAGTACTAACCAGGCCCGACCGTGCTTAGCTTCCGAGATCAGACGAGATCGGGCGTGTTCACGGTGGTTTGGCCGTAAGCAATCGCTCCTGGCACCAGACAGGACTTTTAACAGGAGAAAGGATGATTTTTTTTACCCCAAATGAAAATAGATTACAGCACCTGGTATTCCCAGGAGGTCTCCCATCCAAGTACTAACCAGGCCCGACCGTGCTTAGCTTCCGAGATCAGACGAGATCGGGCGTGTTAACGGTGGTGTGGCCGTAAGCAATTTCTCCTGGCACCAGACAGGACTTTTACCAGGAGAAAGGATGATTTTTTTCACCCCAAATGTAAATAGCTTACAGCACCTGGTATTCCCAGGCGGTCTCCCATCCAAGTACTAACCAGGCCCGACCGTGCTTAGCTTCCGAGATCAGACGAGATCGGGCGTGTTCACGGTGGTGTGGCCGTAAGCAATTGCTCCTGGCACCAGACAGGACTTTAAACAGGAGAAAGGATGATTTTTTTTACCCCAAATGAAAATAGCTTACAGCACCTGGTATTCCCAGGCGGTCTCCCATCCAGGTACTAACCATGCCCGACCGTGCTCAGCTTCCGAGATCTGACGAGATCGGGCGTGATTGCAGTGGTGTGGCCGTAAGCATTTACTCCTGGCACCAGACAGGACTTTAAACAGGAGAAAGGATCATTTTTTTTACCCCAAATGAAAATAGATTACAGCACCTGGTATTCCCAGGCGGTCTCCCATCCAAGTACTAACCAGGCCCGACCGTGCTTAGCTTCCGAGATCAGACGAGATCGGGCGTGTTCACGGTGGTGTGGCCGTAAGCAAATGCTCCTGGCACCAGACAGGACTTTTAACAGGAGAAAGGATGATTTTTTTTACCCCAAATGAAAATAGCTTACAGCACCTGGTATTCCCAGGCGGTCTCCCATCCAAGTACTAACCAGGCCCGACCGTGCTTAGCTTCCGAGATCAGACGAGATCGGGCGTGTTCACGGTGGTGTGGCCGTAAGCAATTGCTCCTGGCACCAGACAGGACTTTAAACAGGAGAAAGGATGATTTTTTTTACCCCAATTGAAAATAGCTTACAGTATCTGGTATTCCCAGGCGGTCTCCCATCCAGGTACTAAGCAGGCCCGACCGTGCTTAGCTTCCGAGATCAGATGAGATCGGGCGTGTTCGCAGTGGTGTGGCCGTAAGCAATTGCTCCTGGCACCAGACAGGACTTTAAACAGGAGAAAGGATGATTTTTTTTTACCCCAAATGAAAATAGCTTACAGCACCTGGTATTCCCAGGCGGTCTCCCATCCAAGTACTAACCAGGCCCGACCGTGCTTAGCTTCCGAGATCAGACGAGATCGGGCGTGTTCACGGTGGTGTGGCCGTAAGCGATTGCTCCTGGCACCAGACAGGACTTTAAACAGGAGAAAGGATGATTTTTTTTACCCCAAATGAAAATAGCTTACAGCACCTGGTATTCCCAGGCGGTCTCCCATCCAGGTACTAACCAGGCCCGACCGTGCTTAGCTTCCGAGATCAGACGAGATCGGGCGTGTTCGCAGTGGTGTGGCCGTAAGCAATTGCTCCTGGCACCAGACAGGACTTTAAACAGGAGAAAGGATCATTTTTTTTACCCCAAATGAAAATAGCTTACAGCACCTGGTATTCCCAGGCGGTCTCCCATCCAAGTACTAACCAGGCCCGTCCGTGCTTAGCTTCCGAGATCAGACGAGATCGGGCGTGTTCACGGTGGTGTGGCCGTAAGCAATTGCTCCTGGCACCAGACAGGACTTTAAACAGGAGAAAGGATGATTTTTTTTACCCCAAATGAAAATACCTTACAGCACCTGGTATTCCCAGGCGGTCTCCCATCCAGGTACTAACCAGGCCCGACCGTGCTTAGCTTCCGAGATCAGACGAGATCGGGCGTGTTTGCAGTGGTGTGGCCGTAAGCAATTACTCCTGGCACCAGACAGGACTTTAAACAGGAGAAAGGATAATTTTTTTTACCCCAAATGAAAATAGATTACAGCACCTAGTATTCCCAGGCGGTCTCCCATCCAAGTACTAACCAGGCCCGACCGTGCTTAGCTTCCGAGATCAGACGAGATCGGGCGTGTTCACGGTGGTGTGGCCGTAAGCAATTGCTCCTTGCACCAGACAGGACTTTTAACAGGAGAAAGGATGATTTTTTTTACCCCAAATGATAATAGCTTACAGCACCTGGTATCCCCAGGCGGTCTCCCATCCAGGTACTAACCAGGCCCGACCGTGCTTAGCTTCCGAGATCAGACGAGATCGGGCGTGTTTGCAGTGGTGTGGCCGTAAGCAATTACTCCTGGCACCAGACAGGACTTTAAACAGGAGAAAGGATCATTTTTTTTTACCCCAAATGAAAATAGATTACAGCACCTGGTATTCCCAGGAGGTCTCCCATCCAAGTACTAACCAGGCCCGACCGTGCTTAGCTTCCGAGATCAGACGAGATCGGGCGTGTTCACGGTGGTGTGGCCGTAAGCAAATGCTCCTGGCACCAGACAGGACTTTTAACAGGAGAAAGGATGATTTTTTTTTCCCCAAATGAAAATAGCTTACAGCACCTGGTATTCCCAGGCGGTCTCCCATCCAAGTACTAACCAGGCCCGACCGTGCTTAGCTTCCGAGATCAGACGAGATCGGGCGTGTTCACGGTGGTGTGGCCGTAAGCAATTGCTCCTGGCACCAGACAGGACTTTAAACAGGAGAAAGGATGATTTTTTTTACCCCAATTGAAAATAGCTTACAGCACCTGGTATTCCCAGGCGGTCTCCCATCCAGGTACTAAGCAGGCCCGACCGTGCTTAGCTTCCGAGATCAGATGAGATCGGGCGTGTTCGCAGTGGTGTGGCCGTAAGCAATTGCTCCTGGCACCAGACAGGACTTTAAACAGGAGAAAGGATGATTTTTTTTACCCCAAATGAAAATAGCTTACAGCACCTGGTATTCCCAGGCGGTCTCCCATCCAAGTACTAACCAGGCCCGCCCGTGCTTAGCTTCCGAGATCAGACGAGATCGGGCGTGTTCACGGTGGTGTGGCCGTAAGCAATTGCTCCTGGCACCAGACAGGACTTTAAACAGGAGAAAGGATGATTTTTTTTACCCCAAATGAAAATACCTTACAGCACCTGGTATTCCCAGGCGGTCTCCCATCCAGGTACTAACCAGGCCCGACCGTGCTTAGCTTCCGAGATCAGACGAGATCGGGCGTGTTTGCAGTGGTGTGGCCGTAAGCAATCACTCCTGGCACCAGACAGGACTTTAAACAGGAGAAAGGATCATTTTTTTTACCCCAAATGAAAATAGATTACAGCACCTAGTATTCCCAGGCGGTCTCCCATCCAAGTACTAACCAGGCCCGACCGTGCTTAGCTTCCGAGATCAGACGAGATCGGGCGTGTTCACGGTGGTGTGGCCGTAAGCAATTGCTCCTTGCACCAGACAGGACTTTTAACAGGAGAAAGGATGATTTTTTTTACCCCAAATGATAATAGCTTACAGCACCTGGTATCCCCAGGCGGTCTCCCATCCAGGTACTAACCAGGCCCGACCGTGCTTAGCTTCCGAGATCAGACGAGATCGGGCGTGTTTGCAGTGGTGTGGCCGTAAGCAATTACTCCTGGCACCAGACAGGACTTTAAACAGGAGAAAGGATCATTTTTTTTACCCCAAATGAAAATAGATTACAGCACCTGGTATTCCCAGGAGGTCTCCCATCCAAGTACTAACCAGGCCCGACCGTGCTTAGCTTCCGAGATCAGACGAGATCGGGCGTGTTCACGGTGGTGTGGCCGTAAGCAAATGCTCCTGGCACCAGACAGGACTTTTAACAGGAGAAAGGATGATTTTTTTTACCCCAAAATGAAAATAGCTTACAGCACCTGGTATTCCCAGGCGGTCTCCCATCCAAGTACTAACCAGGCCTGACCGTGCTTAGCTTCCGAGATCAGACGAGATCGGGCGTGTTCACGGTGGTGTGGCCGTAAGCAATTGCTCCTGGCACCAGACAGGACTTTAAACAGGAGAAAGGATGATTTTTTTCACCCCAATTGAAAATAGCTTACAGCACCTGGTATTCCCAGGCGGTCTCCCATCCAGGTACTAAGCAGGCCCGACCGTGCTTAGCTTCCGAGATCAGATGAGATCGGGCGTGTTCGCAGTGGTGTGGCCGTAAGCAATTGCTCCTGGCACCAGACAGGACTTTAAACAGGAGAAAGGATGATTTTTTTTACCCCAAATGAAAATAGCTTACAGCACCTGGTATTCCCAGGCGGTCTCCCATCCAAGTACTAACCAGGCCCGACCGTGCTTAGCTTCCGAGATCAGACGAGATCGGGCGTGTTCACGGTGGTGTGGCCGTAAGCGATTGCTCCTGGCACCAGATAGGACTTTAAACAGGAGAAAGGATGATTTTTTTTACCCCAAATGAAAATAGCTTACAGCACCTGGTATTCCCAGGCGGTCTCCCATCCAGGTACTAACCAGGCCCGACCGTGCTTAGCTTCCGAGATCAGACGAGATCGGGCGTGTTCGCAGTGGTGTGGCCGTAAGCAATTGCTCCTGGCACCAGACAGGACTTTAAAAAGGAGAAAGGATCATTTTTTTTACCCCAAATGAAAATAGCTTACAGCACCTGGTATTCCCAGGCGGTCTCCCATCCAAGTACTGACCAGGCCCGTCCGTGCTTAGCTTCCGAGATCAGACGAGATCGGGCGTGTTCACGGTGGTGTGGCCGTAAGCAATTGCTCCTGGCACCAGACAGGACTTTAAACAGGAGAAAGGATGATTTTTTTTACCCCAAATGAAAATACCTTACAGCACCTGGTATTCCCAGGCGGTCTCCCATCCAGGTACTAACCAGGCCCGACCGTGCTTAGCTTCCGAGATCAGACGAGATCGGGCGTGTTTGCAGTGGTGTGGCCGTAAGCAATTACTCCTGGCACCAGACAGGACTTTAAACAGGAGAAAGGATCATTTTTTTTACCCCAAATGAAAATAGATTACAGCACCTAGTATTCCCAGGCGGTCTCCCATCCAAGTACTAACCAGGCCCGACCGTGCTTAGCTTCCGAGATCAGTCGAGATCGGGCGTGTTCACGGTGGTGTGGCCGTAAGCAATTGCTCCTGGCACCAGACAGGACTTTAAACAGGAGAAAGGATGATTTTTTTTACCCCAATTGAAAATAGCTTACAGCACCTGGTATTCCCAGGCGGTCTCCCATCCAGGTACTAAGCAGGCCCGACCGTGCTTAGCTTCCGAGATCAGACAAGATCGGGCGTGTTCGCAGTGGTGTGGCCGTAAGCAATTGCTCCTGGCACCAGACAGGACTTTAAACAGGAGAAAGGATCATTTTTTTTACCCCAAATGAAAATAGCTTACAGCACCTGGTTTTCCCAGGCGGTCTCCCATCCAAGTACTAACCAGGCCCGTCCGTGCTTAGCTTCCGAGATCAGACGAGATCGGGCGTGTTCACGGTGGTGTGGCCGTAAGCAATTGCTCCTGGCACGAGACAGGACTTTAAACAGGAGAAAGGATGATTTTTTTTACCCCAAATGAAAATACCTTACAGCACCTGGTATTCCCAGGCGGTCTCCCATCCAGGTACTAACCAGGCCCGACCGTGCTTAGCTTCCGAGATCAGACGAGATCGGGCGTGTTCGCAGTGGTGTGGCCGTAAGCAAGTGCTCCTGGCACCAGACAGGACTTTAAACAGGAGAAAGGATCATTTTTTTTACCCCAAATGAAAATAGCTTACAGCACCTGGTATTCCCAGGCGGTCTCCCATCCAAGTACTAACCAGGCCCGACCGTGCTAAGCTTCCGAGATCAGACGAGATCGGGCGTGTTCACGGTGGTGTGGCCGTAAGCAAATGCTCCTGGCACCAGACAGGACTTTAAACAGGAGAAAGGATGATTTTTTTTACCCCAAATGAAAATAGATTACAGCACCTGGTATTCCCAGGCGGTCTCCCATCCAAGTACTAACCAGGCCCGACCGTGCTTAGCTTCCGAGATCAGACGAGATCGGGCGTGTTCACGGTGGTGTGGCCGTAAGCAATTGCTCCTTGCACCAGACAGGACTTTTAACAGGAGAAAGGATGATTTTTTTTACCCCAAATGAAAATAGCTTACAGCACCTGGTATTCCCAGGCGGTCTCCCATCCAAGTACTAACCAGGCCCGACCGTGCTTAGCTTCCAAGATCAGATGAGATCGGGCGTGTTCGCAGTGGTGTGGCCGTAAGCAATTGCTGCTGGCACCAGACAGGACTTTAAACAGGAGAAAGGATCATTTTTTTTACCCCAAATGAAAATAGATTACAGCACCTGGTATTCCCAGGCGGTCTCCCATCCAAGTACTAACCAGGCCCGTCCGTGCTTAGCTTCCGAGATCAGACGAGATCGGGCGTGTTCACGGTGGTGTGGCCGTAAGCAATTGCTCCTGGCACCAGACAGGACTTTAAACAGGAGAAAGGATGATTTTTTTTACCCCAAATGAAAATACCTTACAGCATCTGGTATTCCCAGGCGGTCTCCCATCCAGGTACTAACCAGGCCCGACCGTGCTTAGCTTCCGAGATCAGACGAGATCGGGCGTATTCGCAGTGGTGTGGCCTTAAGCAAGTGCTCCTGGCACCAGACAGGACTTTAAACAGGAGAAAGGATCATTTTTTTTACCCCAAATGAAAATAGCTTACAGCACCTGGTATTCCCAGGCGGTGTCCCATCCAAGTACTAACCAGGCCCGACCGTGCTTAGCTTCCGAGATCAGACGAGATCGGGCGTGTTCGCAGTGGTGTGGCCGTAAGCAAGTGCTCCTGGCACCAGACAGGACTTTAAACAGGAGAAAGGATCATTTTTTTTACCCCAAATGAAAATAGCTTACAGCACCTGGTATTCCCAGGCGGTCTCCCATCCAAGTACTAACCAGGCCCGACCGTGCTAAGCTTCCGAGATCAGACGAGATCGGGCGTGTTCACGGTGGTGTGGCCGTAAGCAAATGCTCCTGGCACCAGACAGGACTTTAAACAGGAGAAAGGATGATTTTTTTTACCCCAAATGAAAATAGATTACAGCACCTGGTATTCCCAGGCGGTCTCCCATCCAAGTACTAACCAGGCCCGACCGTGCTTAGCTTCCGAGATCAGACGAGATCGGGCGTGTTCACGGTGGTGTGGCCGTAAGCAATTGCTCCTTGCACCAGACAGGACTTTTAACAGGAGAAAGGATGATTTTTTTTACCCCAAATGAAAATAGCTTACAGCACCTGGTATTCCCAGGCGGTCTCCCATCCAAGTACTAACCAGGCCCGACCGTGCTTAGCTTCCAAGATCAGATGAGATCGGGCGTGTTCGCAGTGGTGTGGCCGTAAGCAATTGCTGCTGGCACCAGACAGGACTTTAAACAGGAGAAAGGATCATTTTTTTTACCCCAAATGAAAATAGATTACAGCACCTGGTATTCCCAGGCGGTCTCCCATCCAAGTACTAACCAGGCCCGTCCGTGCTTAGCTTCCGAGATCAGACGAGATCGGGCGTGTTCACGGTGGTGTGGCCGTAAGCAATTGCTCCTGGCACCAGACAGGACTTTAAACAGGAGAAAGGATGATTTTTTTTACCCCAAATGAAAATACCTTACAGCATCTGGTATTCCCAGGCGGTCTCCCATCCAGGTACTAACCAGGCCCGACCGTGCTTAGCTTCCGAGATCAGACGAGATCGGGCGTCTTCGCAGTGGTGTGGCCTTAAGCAAGTGCTCCTGGCACCAGACAGGACTTTAAACAGGAGAAAGGATCATTTTTTTTACCCCAAATGAAAATAGCTTACAGCACCTGGTATTCCCAGGCGGTCTCCCATCCAAGTACTAACCAGGCCCGACCGTTCTTAGCTTCCGAGATCAGACGAGATCGGGCGTGTTCACGGTGGTGTGGCCGTAAGCAATTGCTCCTTGCACCAGACAGGACTTTTAACAGGAGAAAGGATGATTTTTTTTACCCCAAATGAAAATAGCTTACAGCACCTGGTATTCCCAGGCGGTCTCCCATCCAAGTACTAACCAGGCCCGACCGTGCTTAGCTTCCAAGATCAGATGAGATCGGGCGTGTTCGCAGTGGTGTGGCCGTAAGCAATTGCTGCTGGCACCAGACAGGACTTTAAACAGGAGAAAGGATCATTTTTTTTACCCCAAATGAAAATAGATTACAGCACCTGGTATTCCCAGGCGGTCTCCCATCCAAGTACTAACCAGGCCCGTCCGTGCTTAGCTTCCGAGATCAGACGAGATCGGGCGTGTTCACGGCGGTGTGGCCGTAAGCAATTGCTCCTGGCACCAGACAGGACTTTAAACAGGAGAAAGGATGATTTTTTTTACCCCAAATGAAAATACCTTACAGCACCTGGTATTCCCAGGCGGTCTCCCATCCAGGTACTAACCAGGCCCGACCGTGCTTAGCTTCCGAGATCAGACGAGATCGGGCGTATTCGCAGTGGTGTGGCCTTAAGCAAGTGCTCCTGGCACCAGACAGGACTTTAAACAGGAGAAAGGATCATTTTTTTTACCCCAAATGAAAATAGCTTACAGCACCTGGTATTCCCAGGCGGTCTCCCATCCAAGTACTAACCAGGCCCGACCGTGCTTAGCTTCCGAGATCAGACGAGATCGGGCGTGTTCACGGTGGTGTGGCCGTAAGCAATTGCTCCTGGCACCAGACAGGACTTTAAACAGGAGAAAGGATGATTTTTTTTACCCCAAATGAAAATAGTTTACAGCACCTGGTATTCCCAGGCGGTCTCCCATCCAGGTACTAACCAGGCCCGACCGTGCTTAGCTTCCGAGATCGGATGAGATCGGGCGTGTTCGCAGTGGTGTGGCCGTAAGCAATTGCTCCTGGCAACAGACAGGACTTTAAACAGGAGAAAGGATCATTTTTTTTACCCCAAATGAAAATAGATTACAGCACCTGGTATTCCCAGGCGGTCTCCCATCCAAGTACTAACCAGCCCCGACCGTGCTTAGCTTCCGAGATCAGACGAGATCAGGCGTATTCGCAGTGGTGTGGCCGTAAGCAATTGCTCCTGGCACCAGACAGGACTTTAAACAGGAGAAAGGATCATTTTTTTTACCCCAAATGAAAATAGCTTACAGCACCTGGTATTCCCAGGCGGTCTCCCATCCAAGTACTAACCAGGCCCGACCGTGCATAGCTTCCGAGATCAGACGAGATTGGGCGTGTTCACGGTGGTGTGGCCGTAAGCAATTGCTCCTGGCACCAGACAGGACTTTAAACAGGAGAAAGGATGATTTTTTTTACCCCAAATGATAATAGCTTACAGCACCTGGTATTCCCAGGCGGTCTCCCATCCAGGTACTAACCAGGCCCGACCGTGCTTAGCTTCCGAGATCAGACGAGATCGGGCGTGTTTGCAGTGGTGTGGCCGTAAGCAATTACTCCTGGCACCAGACAGGACTTTAAACAGGAGAAAGGATCATTTTTTTTACCCCAAATGAAAATAGATTACAGCACCTGGTATTCCCAGGAGGTCTCCCATCCAAGTACTAATCAGGCCCGACCGTGTTTAGCTTCCGAGATCAGACGAGATCGGGCGTGTTAACGGTGGTGTGGCCGTAAGCAATTTCTCCTGGCACCAGACAGGACTTTTACCAGGAGAAAGGATGATTTTTTTTACCCCAAATGAAAATAGCTTACAGCACCTGGTATTCCCAGGCGGTCTCCCATCCAAGTACTAACCAGGCCCAACCGTGCTTAGCTTCCGAGATCAGACGAGATCGGGCGTGTTCACGGTGGTGTGGCCGTAAGCAATTGCTCCTGGCACCAGACAGGACTTTAAACAGGAGAAAGGATGATTTTTTTTACCCCAAATGAAAATAGCTTACAGCACCTGGTATTCCCAGGCGGTCTCCCATCCAGGTACTAACCAGGCCCGACCGTGCTCAGCTTCCGAGATCTGACGAGATCGGGCGTGTTTGCAGTGGTGTGGCCGTAAGCAATTACTCCTGGCACCAGACAGGACTTTAAACAGGAGAAAGGATCATTTTTTTTACCCCAAATGAAAATAGATTACAGCACCTGGTATTCCCAGGCGGTCTCCCATCCAAGTACTAACCAGGCCCGACCGTGCTTAGCTTCCGAGATCAGACGAGATCGGGCGTGTTCACGGTGGTGTGGCCGTAAGCAATTGCTCCTGGCACCAGACAGGACTTTTAACAGGAGAAAGGATGATTTTTTTTACCCCAATTGAAAATAGCTTACAGCACCTGGTATTCCCAGGCGGTCTCCCATCCAGGTACTAAGCAGGCCCGACCGTGCTTAGCTTCCGAGATCAGATGAGATCGGGCGTTTTCGCAGTGGTGTGGCCGTAAGCAATTGCTCTTGGCACCAGACAGGACTTTAAACAGGAGAAAGGATCATTTTTTTTACCCCAAATGAAAATAGATTACAGCACCTGGTATTCCCAGGCGGTCTCCCATCCAAGTACTAACCAGGCCCGACCGTGCTTAGCTTCCGAGATCAGACGAGATCGGGCCTGTTTGCAGTGGTGTGGCCGTAAGCAATTACTCCTGGCACCAGACAGGACTTTAAACAGGAGAGAGGATCATTTTTTTTACCCCAAATGAAAATAGATTACAGCACCTGGTATTCCCAGGCGGTCTCCCATCCAAGTACTAACCAGGCCCGACCGTGCTTAGCTTCCGAGATCAGACGAGATCGGGCGTGTTTGCAGTGGTGTGGCCGTAAGCAATTACTCCTGGCACCAGACAGGACTTTAAACAGGAGAAAGGATCATTTTTTTTACCCCAAATGAAAATAGATTACAGCACCTGGTATTCCCAGGCGGTCTCCCATCCAAGTACTAACCAGGCCCGACCGTGCTTAGCTTCCGAGATCAGACGAGATCGGGCGTGTTCACGGTGGTGTGGCCGTAAGCAAATGCTCCTGGCACAAGACAGGACTTTAAACAGGAGAAAGGATCATTTTTTTTACCCCAAATGAAAATAGATTACAGCACCTGGTATTCCCAGGCGGTCTCCCATCCAAGTACTAACGAGGCCCGACCGTGCTTAGCAACCGAGATCAGACGAGATCAGGCGTATTCGCAGTGGTGTGGCCGTAAGCAATTGGTCCTGGCACCAGACAGGACTTTAAACAGGAGAAAGGATCATTTTTTTTACCCCAAATGAAAATAGCTTACAGCACCTGGTATTCCCAGGCGGTCTCCCATCCAAGTACTAACCAGGCCCGACCGTGCTTAGCTTCCGAGATCAGACGAGATCGGGCGTGTTCACGGTGGTGTGGCCGTAAGCAATTGCTCCTGGCACCAGACAGGACTTTAAACAGGAGAAAGGATGATTTTTTTTACCCCAAATGAAAATAGCTTACAGCACCTGGTATTCCCAGGCGGTCTCCCATCCAGGTACTAACCAGGCCCGACCGTGCTTAGCTTCCGAGATCAGACGAGATCGGGCGTGTTCGCAGTGGTGTGGCCGTAAGCAATTGCTCCTGGCACCAGACAGGACTTTAAACAGGAGAAAGGATCATTTTTTTTACCCCAAATGAAAATAGCTTACAGTACCTGGTATTCCCAGGCGGTCTCCCATCCAAGTACTAACCAGGCCCGTCCGTGCTTAGCTTCCGAGATCAGACGAGATCGGGGGTGTTCACGGTGGTGTGGCCGTAAGCAAATGCTCCTGGCACCAGACAGGACTTTAAACAGGAGAAAGGATGATTTTTTTTACCCCAAATGAAAATACCTTACAGCACCTGGTATTCCCAGGCGGTCTCCCATCCAGGTACTAACCAGGCCCGACCGTGCTTAGCTTCCGAGATCAGACGAGATCGGGCGTGTTTGCAGTGGTGTGGCCGTAAGCAATTACTCCTGGCACCAGACAGGACTTTAAACAGGAGAGAGGATCATTTTTTTTACCCCAAATGAAAATAGATTACAGCACCTGGTATTCCCAGGCGGTCTCCCATCCAAGTACTAACCAGGCCCGACCATGCTTAGCTTCCGAGATCAGACGAGATCGGGCGTGTTCACGGTGGTGTGGCCGTAAGCAATTGCTCCTGGCACCAGACAGGACTTTTAACAGGAGAAAGGATGATTTTTTTTACCCCAAATGAAAATAGCTTACAGCACCTGGTATTCCCAGGCGGTCTCCCATCCAAGTACTAACCAGGCCCGACCGTGCTTAGCTTCCGAGATCAGACGAGATCGGGCGTGTTCACGGTGGTGTGGCCGTAAGCAATTGCTCCTGGCACCAGACAGGACTTTAAACAGGAGAAAGGATGATTTTTTTTACCCCAATTGAAAATAGCTTACAGCACCTGGTATTCCCAGGCGGTCTCCCATCCAGGTACTAAGCAGGCCCGACCGTGCTTAGCTTCCGAGATCAGATGAGATCGGGCGTGTTCGCAGTGGTGTGGCCGTAAGCAATTGCTCCTGGCACCAGACAGGACTTTAAACAGGAGAAAGGATCATTTTTTTTACCCCAAATGAAAATAGATTACAGCACCTGGTATTCCCAGGCGGTCTCCCATCCAAGTACTAACGAGGCCCGACCGTGCTTAGCTTCCGAGATCAGACGAGATCAGGCGTATTCGCAGTGGTGTGGCCGTAAGCAGTTGCTCCTGGCACCAGACAGGACTTTAAACAGGAGAAAGGATCATTTTTTTTACCCCAAATGAAAATAGCTTACAGCACCTGGTATTCCCAGGCGGTCTCCCATCCAAGTACTAACCAGGCCCGACCGTGCTTAGCTTCCGAGATCAGACGAGATCGGGCGTGTTCACGGTGGTGTGGCCGTAAGCAATTGATCCTGGCACCAGACAGGACTTTAAACAGGAGAAAGGATCATTTTTTTTACCCCAAATGAAAATAGCTTACAGCACCTGGTATTCCCAGGCGGTCTCCCATCCAAGTACTAACCAGGCACGTCCTTGCTTAGCTTCCGAGATCAGACGAGATCGGGCGTGTTCACGGTGGTGTGGCCGTAAGCAATTGCTCCTGGCACCAGACAGGACTTTAAACAGGAGAAAGGATGATTTTTTTTACCCCAAATGAAAATACTTTACAGCACCTGGTATTCCCAGGCGGTCTCCCATCCAGGTACTAACCAGGCCCGACCGTGCTTAGCTTCCGAGATCAGACGAGATCGGGCGTGTTTGCAGTGGTGTGGCCGTAAGCAATTACTCCTGGCACCAGACAGGACTTTAAACAGGAGAAAGCATCATTTTTTTTACCCCAAATGAAAATAGATTACAGCACCTAGTATTCCCAGGCGGTCTCCCATCCAAGTACTAACCAGGCCCGACCGTGCTTAGCTTCCGAGATCAGACGAGATCGGGCGTGTTCACGGTGGTGTGGCCGTAAGCAATTGCTCCTTGCACCAGACAGGACTTTTAACAGGAGAAAGGATGATTTTTTTTACCCCAAGTTAAAATAGATTACAGCACCTGGTATTCCCAGTCGGTCTCCAATCCAAGTACTAACCAGGCCCGACCGTGCTTAGCTTCCGAGATCAGACGAGATCAGGCGTATTCGCAGTGGTGTGGCCGTAAGCAATTGCTCCTGGCACCAGACAGGACTTTAAACAGGAGAAAGGATCATTTTTTTTACCCCAAATGAAAATAGCTTACAGCACCTGGTATTCCCAGGCGGTCTCCCATCCAAGTACTAACCAGGCCCGACCGTGCATAGCTTCCGAGATCAGACGAGATCGGGCGTGTTCACGGTGGTGTGGCCGTAAGCAATTGCTCCTGGCACCAGACAGGACTTTAAACAGAAGAAAGGATGATTTTTTTTACCCCAAATGAAAATAGCTTACAGCACCTGGTATTCCCAGGCGGTCTCCCATCCAGGTACTAACCAGGCCCGACCGTGCTTAGCTTCCGAGATCAGACGAGATCGGGCGTGTTCACGGTGGTGTGGCCGTAAGCAATTGCTCATGGCACCAGACAGGTCTTTAAACAGGAGAAAGGATCATTTTTTTTACCCCAAATGAAACTAGCTTTCAACACCTGGTATTCCCAGGCGGTCTCCCATCCAAGTACTAACCAGGCCCAACCGTGCATAGCTTCCGAGATCAGACGAGATCGGGCGTGTTCACGGTGGTGTGGCCGTAAGCAATTGCTCCTGGCACCAGACAGGACTTTAAACAGGAGAAAGGATGATTTTTTTTACCCCAAATGAAAATAGCTTACAGCACCTGGTATTCCCAGGCGGTCTCCCATCCAGGTACTAACCAGGCCCGACCGTGCTTAGCTTCCGAGATCAGACGAGGTCGGGCGTGTTTGCAGTGGTGTGGCCGTAAGCAATTACTCCTGGCACCAGACAGGACTTTAAACAGGAGAAAGGATGATTTTTTTTACCCCAAATTAAAATACCTTACAGCACCTGGTATTCCCAGGCGGTCTCCCATCCAGGTACTAAGCAGGCCCGACCGTGCTTAGCTTCAGAGATCAAACGAGATCGGGCGTGTTCGCAGTGGTGTGGCCGTAAGCAATTACTCCTGGCACCAGACAGGTCTTTAAACAGGAGAAAGGATGATTTTTTTTACCCCAAATGAAAATAGCTTACAGCACCTGGTATTCCCAGGCTGTCTCCCATCCAGGTACTAACCAGGCCCGACCGTGCTTAGCTTCCGAGATCAGACGAGATCGGGCGTGTTCTCAGTGGTGTGGCCGTAGGCAATTGCTCCTGGCACCAGACAGGACTTTAAACAGGAGAAAGGATCATTTTTTTTACCCCAAATGAAAATAGATTACAGCACCTGTTATTCCCAGGCGGTCTCCCATCCAAGTACTGACCAGGCCCGACCGTGCTTAGCTTCCGAGATCAGACGAGATCAGGCGTATTCGCAGTGGTGTGGCCGTAAGCAATTGCTCCTGGCACCAGACAGGACTTTAAACAGGAGAAAGGATGATTTTTTTTACCCCAAATGAAAATAGCTTACAGCACCTGGTATTCCCAGGCGGTCTCCCATCCAGGTACTAACCAGGCCCGACCGTGCTTAGCTTCCGAGATCAGACGAGATCGGGCGTGTTCTTAGTGGTGTGGCCGTAGGCAATTGCTCCTGGCACCAGACAGGACTTTAAACAGGAGAAAGGATCATTTTTTTTACCCCAAATGAAAATAGATTACAGCACCTGGTATTCCCAGGCGGTCTCCCATCCAAGTACTGACCAGGCCCGACCGTGCTTAGCTTCCGAGATCAGACGAGATCAGGCGTATTCGCAGTGGTGTGGCCATAAGCAATTGCTCCTGGCACCAGACAGGACTTTAAACAGGAGAAAGGATCATTTTTTTTACCCCAAATGAAACTAGCTTTCAGCACCTGGTATTCCCAGGCGGTCTCCCATCCAAGTACTAACCAGGCCCAACCGTGCATAGCTTCCGAGATCAGACAAGATCGGGCGTGTTCACGGTGGTGTGGCCGTAAGCAATTGCTCCTGGCACCAGACAGGACTTTAAACAGGAGAAAGGATGATTTTTTTTACCCCAAATGAAAATAGCTTACAGCACCTGGTATTCCCAGGCGGTCTCCCATCCAGGTACTAACCAGGCCCGACCGTGCTTAGCTTCCGAGATCAGACGAGATCGGGCGTGTTTGCAGTGGTGTGGCCGTAAGGAATTACTCCTGGCACCAGACAGGACTTTAAACAGGAGAAAGGATCATTTTTTTTACCCCAAATGAAAATAGATTACAGCACCTGGTATTCCCAGGAGGTCTCCCATCCAAGTACTAACCAGGCCCGACCGTGCTTAGCTTCCGAGATCAGACGAGATCGGGCGTGTTCACGGTGGTGTGGCCGTAAGCAATTGCTCATGGCACCAGACAGGACTTTAAACAGGAGAAAGGATCATTTTTTTTTACCCCAAATGAAAATAGATTACAGCACCTCGTATTCCCAGGCGGTCTCCCATCCAAGTACTAACCAGGCCCGACCGTGCTTAGCCTCCGAGATCAGACGAGATCGGGCGTGTTCACGGTGGTGTGGCCGTAAGCAATTGCTCCTGGCACCAGACAGGACTTTAAACAGGAGCAAGGATGATTTTTTTTACCCCAAATTAAAATACCTTACAGCACCTGGTATTCCCAGGCGGTCTCCCATCCAGGTACTAACCAGGCCCGACCGTGCTTAGCTTCAGAGATCAGACGAGATCGGGCGTGTTCGCAGTGGTGTGGCCGTAAGCAATTGCTCCTGGCACCAGACAGGTCTTTAAACAGTTGAAAGGATGATTTTTTTTACCCCAAATGAAAATAGCTGACAGCACCTGGTATTCCCAGGCTGTCTCCCATCCAGGTACTAACCAGGCCCGACCATGCTTAGCTTCCGAGATCAGACGAGATCGGGCGTGTTCGCAGTGGTGTGGCCGTAGGCAATTGCTCCTGGCACCAGACAGGACTTTAAACAGGAGAAAGGATCATTTTTTTTACCCCAAATGAAAATAGATTACAGCACCTGGTATTCCCAGGCGGTCTCCCATCCAAGTACTAACCAGGCCCGACCGTGCTTAGCTTCCGAGATCAGACGAGATCAGGCGTATTCGCAGTGGTGTGGCCGTAAGCAATTGCTCCTGGCACCAGACAGGACTTTAAACAGGAGAAAGGATCATTTTTTTTACCCCAAATGAAAATAGCTTTCAGCACCTGGTATTCCCAGGCGGTCTCCCATCCAAGTACTAACCAGGCCCGACCGTGCATAGCTTCCGAGATCAGACGAGATCGGGCGTGTTCACGGTGGTGTGGCCGTAAGCAATTGCTCCTGGCACCAGACAGGACTTTAAACAGGAGAAAGGATGATTTTTTTTACCCCAAATGAAAATACATTACAGCACCTGGTATTCCCAGGCGGTCTCCCATCCAGGTACTAACCAGGCCCGACCGTGCTTAGCTTCCGAGATCAGACGAGATCGGGCGTGTTTGCAGTGGTGTGGCCGTAAGCAATTACTCCTGGCACCAGACAGGACTTTAAACAGGAGAAAGGATCATTTTTTTTACCCCAAATGAAAATAGATTACAGCACCTAGTATTCCCAGGCGGTCTCCCATCCAAGTACTAACCAGGCCCGACCGTGCTTAGCTTCCGAGATCAGACGAGATCGGGCGTGTTCACGGTGGTGTGGCCGTAAGCAATTGCTCCTTGCACCAGACAGGACTTTTAACAGGAGAAAGGATGATTTTTTTTACCCCAAATGATAATAGCTTACAGCACCTGGTATCCCCAGGCGGTCTCCCATCCAGGTACTAACCAGGCCCGACCGTGCTTAGCTTCCGAGATCAGACGAGATCGGGCGTGTTTGCAGTGGTGTGGCCGTAAGCAATTACTCCTGGCACCAGACAGGACTTTAAACAGGAGAAAGGATCATTTTTTTTACCCCAAATGAAAATAGATTACAGCACCTGGTATTCCCAGGAGGTCTCCCATCCAAGTACTAACCAGGCCCGACCGTGCTTAGCTTCCGAGATCAGACGAGATCGGGCGTGTTAACGGTGGTGTGGCCGTAAGCAATTTCTCCTGGCACCAGACAGGACTTTTACCAGGAGAAAGGATGATTTTTTTTACCCCAAATGAAAATAGCTTACAGCACCTGGTATTCCCAGGCGGTCTCCCATCCAAGTACTAACCAGGCCCGACCGTGCTTAGCTTCCGAGATCAGACGAGATCGGGCGTGTTCACGGTGGTGTGGCCGTAAGCAATTGCTCCTGGCACCAGACAGGACTTTAAACAGGAGAAAGGATGATTTTTTTTACCCCAAATGAAAATAGCTTACAGCACCTGGTATTCCCAGGCGGTCTCCCATCCAGGTACTAACCAGGCCCGACCGTGCTCAGCTTCCGAGATCTGACGAGATCGGGCGTGTTTGCAGTGGTGTGGCCGTAAGCAATTACTCCTGGCACCAGACAGGACTTTAAACAGGAGAAAGGATCATTTTTTTTACCCCAAATGAAAATAGATTACAGCACCTGGTATTCCCAGGCGGTCTCCCATCCAAGTACTAACCAGGCCCGACCGTGCTTAGCTTCCGAGATCAGACGAGATCGGGCGTGTTCACGGTGGTGTGGCCGTAAGCAATTGCTCCTGGCACCAGACAGGACTTTTAACAGGAGAAAGGATGATTTTTTTTACCCCAAATGAAAATAGCTTACAGCACCTGGTATTCCCAGGCGGTCTCCCATCCAAGTACTAACCAGGCCCGACCGTGCTTAGCTTCCGAGATCAGACGAGATCGGGCGTGTTCACGGTGGTGTGGCCGTAAGCAATTGCTCCTGGCACCAGACAGGACTTTAAACAGGAGAAAGGATGATTTTTTTTACCCCAATTGAAAATAGCTTACAGCACCTGGTATTCCCAGGCGGTCTCCCATCCAGGTACTAAGCAGGCCCGACCGTGCTTAGCTTCCGAGATCAGACGAGATCGGGCGTGTTCACGGTGGTGTGGCCGTAAGCAATTGCTCCTGGCACCAGACAGGACTTTAAACAGGAGAAAGGATGATTTTTTTTACCCCAAATGAAAATAGCTTACAGCACCTGGTATTCCCAGGCGGTCTCCCATCCAGGTACTAACCAGGCCCGACCGTGCTTAGCTTCCGAGATCAGACAAGATCGGGCGTGTTCGCAGTGGTGTGGCCGTAAGCAATTGCTCCTGGCACCAGACAGGACTTTAAACAGGAGAAAGGATCATTTTTTTTACCCCAAATGAAAATAGCTTACAGCACCTGGTTTTCCCAGGCGGTCTCCCATCCAAGTACTAACCAGGCCCGTCCGTGCTTAGCTTCCGAGATCAGACGAGATCGGGCGTGTTCACGGTGGTGTGGCCGTAAGCAATTGCTCCTGGCACCAGACAGGACTTTAAACAGGAGAAAGGATGATTTTTTTTACCCCAAATGAAAATACCTTACAGCACCTGGTATTCCCAGGCGGTCTCCCATCCAGGTACTAACCAGGCCCGACCGTGCTTAGCTTCCGAGATCAGACGAGATCGGGCGTGTTCGCAGTGGTGTGGCCGTAAGCAAGTGCTCCTGGCACCAGACAGGACTTTAAACAGGAGAAAGGATCATTTTTTTTACCCCAAATGAAAATAGCTTACAGCACCTGGTATTCCCAGGCGGTCTCCCATCCAAGTACTAACCAGGCCCGACCGTGCTAAGCTTCCGAGATCAGACGAGATCGGGCGTGTTCACGGTGGTGTGGCCGTAAGCAAATGCTCCTGGCACCAGACAGGACTTTAAACAGGAGAAAGGATGATTTTTTTTACCCCAAATGAAAATAGATTACAGCACCTGGTATTCCCAGGCGGTCTCCCATCCAAGTACTAACCAGGCCCGACCGTGCTTAGCTTCCGAGATCAGACGAGATCGGGCGTGTTCACGGTGGTGTGGCCGTAAGCAATTGCTCCTTGCACCAGACAGGACTTTTAACAGGAGAAAGGATGATTTTTTTTACCCCAAATGAAAATAGCTTACAGCACCTGGTATTCCCAGGCGGTCTCCCATCCAAGTACTAACCAGGCCCGACCGTGCTTAGCTTCCAAGATCAGATGAGATCGGGCGTGTTCGCAGTGGTGTGGCCGTAAGCAATTGCTGCTGGCACCAGACAGGACTTTAAACAGGAGAAAGGATCATTTTTTTTACCCCAAATGAAAATAGTTTACAGCACCTGGTATTCCCAGGCGGTCTCCCATCCAGGTACTAACCAGGCCCGACCGTGCTTAGCTTCCGAGATCAGATGAGATCGGGCGTGTTCGCAGTGGTGTGGCCGTAAGCAATTGCTCCTGGCAACAGACAGGACTTTAAACAGGAGAAAGGATCATTTTTTTTACCCCAAATGAAAATAGATTACAGCACCTGGTATTCCCAGACGGTCTCCCATCCAAGTACTAACCAGCCCCGACCGTGCTTAGCTTCCGAGATCAGACGAGATCAGGCGTATTCGCAGTGGTGTGGCCGTAAGCAATTGCTCCTGGCACCAGACAGGACTTTAAACAGGAGAAAGGATCATTTTTTTTACCCCAAATGAAAATAGCTTACAGCACCTGGTATTCCCAGGCGGTCTCCCATCCATGTACTAACCAGGCCCGACCGTGCATAGCTTCCGAGATCAGACGAGATTGGGCGTGTTCACGGTGGTGTGGCCGTAAGCAATTGCTCCTGGCACCAGACAGGACTTTAAACATGAGAAAGGATGATTTTTTTTACCCCAAATGATAATAGCTTACAGCACCTGGTATTCCCAGGCGGTCTCCCATCCAGGTACTAACCAGGCCCGACCGTGCTTAGCTTCCGAGATCAGACGAGATCGGGCGTGTTTGCAGTGGTGTGGCCGTAAGCAATTACTCCTGGCACCAGACAGGACTTTAAACAGGAGAAAGGATCATTTTTTTTACCCCAAATGAAAATAGATTACAGCACCTGGTATTCCCAGGAGGTCTCCCATCCAAGTACTAACCAGGCCCGACCGTGTTTAGCTTCCGAGATCAGACGAGATTGGGCGTGTTCACGGTGGTGTGGCCGTAAGCAATTGCTCCTGGCACCAGACAGGACTTTAAACAGGAGAAAGGATGATTTTTTTTACCCCAAATGATAATAGCTTACAGCACCTGGTATTCCCAGGCGGTCTCCCACCCAGGTACTAACCAGGCCCGACCGTGCTTAGCTTCCGAGATCAGACGAGATCGGGCGTGTTTGCAGTGGTGTGGCCGTAAGCAATTACTCCTGGCACCAGACAGGACTTTAAACAGGAGAAAGGATCATTTTTTTTACCCCAAATGAAAATAGATTACAGCACCTGGTATTCCCAGGAGGTCTCCCATCCAAGTACTAACCAGGCCCGACCGTGTTTAGCTTCCGAGATCAGACGAGATCGGGCGTGTTAACGGTGGTGTGGCCGTAAGCAATTTCTCCTGGCACCAGACAGGACTTTTACCAGGAGAAAGGATGATTTTTTTTACCCCAAATGAAAATAGCTTACAGCACCTGGTATTCCCAGGCGGTCTCCCATCCAAGTACTAACCAGGCCCGACCGTGCTTAGCTTCCGAGATCAGACGAGATCGGGCGTGTTCACGGTGGTGTGGCCGTAAGCAATTGCTCCCGGCACCAGACAGGACTTTAAACAGGAGAAAGGATGATTTTTTTTACCCCAAATGAAAATACCTTACAGCACCTGGTATTCCCAGGCGGTCTCCCATCCAGGTACTAACCAGGCCCGACCGTGCTTAGCTTCCGAGATCAGACGAGATCGGGCGTATTCGCAGTAGTGTGGCCGTAAGCAAGTGCTCCTGGCACCAGACAGGACTTTAAACAGGAGAAAGGATGATTTTTTTTACCCCAAATGAAAATAGCTTACAGCACCTGGTATTCCCAGGCGGTCTCCCATCCAAGTACTAACCAGGCCCGACCGTGCTTAGCTTCCGAGATCAGACGAGATCGGGCGTGTTCACGGTGGTGTGGCCGTAAGCAATTGCTCCTGGCACCAGACAGGACTTTAAACAGGAGAAAGGATGATTTCTTTTACCCCAAATGAAAATAGTTTACAGCACCTGGCATTCCCAGGCGGTCTCCCATCCAGGTACTAACCAGGCCCGACCGTGCTTAGCTTTCGAGATCAGATGAGATCGGGCGTGTTCGCAGTGGTGTGGCCGTAAGCAATTGCTCCTGGCAACAGACAGGACTTTAAACAGGAGAAAGGATCATTTTTTGTACCCCAAATGAAAACAGATTACAGCACCAGGTATTCCCAGGCGGTCTCCCATCCAAGTACTAACCAGCCCCGACCGTGCTTAGCTTCCGAGATCAGACGAGATCAGGCGTATTCGCAGTGGTGTGGCCGTAAGCAATTGCTCCTGGCACCAGACAGGACTTTAAACAGGAGAAAGGATCATTTTTTTTACCCCAAATGAAAATAGCTTACAGCACCTGGTATTCCCAGGCGGTCTCCCATCCAAGTACTAACCAGGCCCGACCGTGCATAGCTTCCGAGATCAGACGAGATTGGGCGTGTTCACGGTGGTGTGGCCGTAAGCAATTGCTCCTGGCACCAGACAGGACTTTAAACAGGAGAAAGGATGATTTTTTTTACCCCAAATGATAATAGCTTACAGCACCTGGTATTCCCAGGCGGTCTCCCATCCAGGTACTAACCAGGCCCGACCGTGCTTAGCTTCCGAGATCAGACGAGATCGGGCGTGTTTGCAGTGGTGTGGCCGTAAGCAATTACTCCTGGCACCAGACAGGACTTTAAACAGGAGAAAGGATCATTTTTTTTACCCCAAATGAAAATAGATTACAGCACCTGGTATTCCCAGGAGGTCTCCCATCCAAGTACTAACCAGGCCCGACCGTGTTTAGCTTCCGAGATCAGACGAGATCGGGCGTGTTAACGGTGGTGTGGCCGTAAGCAATTTCTCCTGGCACCAGACAGGACTTTTACCAGGAGAAAGGATGATTTTTTTTACCCCAAATGAAAATAGCTTACAGCACCTGGTATTCCCAGGCGGTCTCCCATCCAAGTACTAACCAGGCCCGACCGTGCTTAGCTTCCGAGATCAGACGAGATCGGGCGTGTTCACGGTGGTGTGGCCGTAAGCAATTGCTCCTGGCACCAGACAGGACTTTAAACAGGAGAAAGGATGATTTTTTTTACCCCAAATGAAAATAGCTTACAGCACCTGGTATTCCCAGGCGGTCTCCCATCCAGGTACTAACCAGGCCCGACCGTGCTCAGCTTCCGAGATCTGACAAGATCGGGCGTGTTTGCAGTGGTGTGGCCGTAAGCAAATACTCCTGGCACCAGACAGGACTTTAAACAGGAGAAAGGATCATTTTTTTTACCCCAAATGAAAATAGATTACAGCACCTGGTATTCCCAGGCGGTCTCCCATCCAAGTACTAACCAGGCCCGACCGTGCTTAGCTTCCGAGATCAGACGAGATCGGGCGTGTTCACGGTGGTGTGGCCGTAAGCAATTGCTCCTGGCACCAGACAGGACTTTTAACAGGAGAAAGGATGATTTTTTTTACCCCAAATGAAAATAGCTTACAGCACCTGGTATTCCCAGGCGGTCTCCCATCCAAGTACTAACGAGGCCCGACCGTGCTTAGCTTCCGAGATCAGACGAGATCAGGCGTATTCGCAGTGGTGTGGCCGTAAGCAATTGCTCCTGGCACCAGACAGGACTTTAAACAGGAGAAAGGATCATTTTTTTTACCCCAAATGAAAATAGCTTACAGCACCTGGTATTCCCAGGCGGTCTCCCATCCAGGTACTAACCAGGCCCGACCGTGCTTAGCTTCCGAGATCAGACGAGATCGGGCGTGTTTGCAGTGGTGTGGCCGTAAGCAATTACTCCTGGCACCAGACAGGACTTTAAACAGGAGAGAGGATCATTTTTTTTACCCCAAATGAAAATAGATTACAGCACCTGGTATTCCCAGGCGGTCTCCCATCCAAGTACTAACCAGGCCCGACCGTGCTTAGCTTCCGAGATCAGACGAGATCGGGCGTGTTCACGGTGGTGTGGCCGTAAGCAATTGCTCCTGGCACCAGACAGGACTTTTAACAGGAGAAAGGATGATTTTTTTTACCCCAAATGAAAATAGCTTACAGCACCTGGTATTCCCAGGCGGTCTCCCATCCAAGTACTAACCAGGCCCGACCGTGCTTAGCTTCCGAGATCAGACGAGATCGGGCGTGTTCACGGTGGTGTGGCCGTAAGCAATTGCTCCTGGCACCAGACAGGACTTTAAACAGGGGAAAGGATGATTTTTTTTACCCCAATTGAAAATAGCTTACAGCACCTGGTATTCCCAGGCGGTCTCCCATCCAGGTACTAAGCAGGCCCGACCGTGCTTAGCTTCCGAGATCAGATGAGATCGGGCGTGTTCGCAGTGGTGTGGCCGTAAGCAATTGCTCCTGGCACCAGACAGGACTTTAAACAGGAGAAAGGATCATTTTTTTTACCCCAAATGAAAATAGATTACAGCACCTGGTATCCCAGGCGGTCTCCCATCCAAGTACTAACGAGGCCCGACCGTGCTTAGCTTCCGAGATCAGACGAGATCAGGCGTATTCGCAGTGGTGTGGCCGTAAGCAGTTGCTCCTGGCACCAGACAGGACTTTAAACAGGAGAAAGGATCATTTTTTTTACCCCAAATGAAAATAGCTTACAGCATCTGGTATTCCCAGGCGGTCTCCCATCGAAGTACTAACCAGGCCCGACCGTGCTTAGCTTCCGAGATCAGACGAGATCGGGCGTGTTCCCGGTGGTGTGGCCGTAAGCAATTGCTCCTGGCACCAGACAGGACTTTAAACAGGAGAAAGGATGATTTTTTTTACCCCAAATGAAAGTAGCTTACAGCACCTGGTATTCCCAGGCGGTCTCCCATCCAGGTACTAACCAGGCCCGACCGTGCTTCGCTTCCGAGATCAGACGAGATCGGGCGTGTTCGCAGTGGTGTGGCCGTAAGCAATTGCTCCTGGCACCAGACAGGACTTTAAACAGGAGAAAGGATGATTTTTTTTACCCCAAATGAAAATAGATTACAGCACCTGGTATTCCCAGGCGGTCTCCCATCCAAGTACTAACCAGGCCCGACCGTGCTTAGCTTCCGAGATCAGACGAGATCGGGCGTGTTCCCGGTGGTGTGGCCGTAAGCAATTGCTCCTGGCACCAGTCAGGACTTTAAACAGGAGAAAGGATGATTTTTTTTACCCCAAATGAAAATAGCTTACAGCACCTGGTATTCCCAGGCGGTCTCCCATCCAGGTACTAACCAGGCCCGACCGTGCGTAGCTTCCGAGATCAGACGAGATCGGGCGTGTTCGCAGTGGTGTGGCCGTAAGCAATTGCTCCAGGCACCAGACAGGACTTTAAACAGGAGAAAGGATAATTTTTTTTTACCCGAAATGAAAATTGATTACAGCACCTGGTATTCCCAGGCGGTCTCCCATCCAAGTACTAACCAGCCCCGACGGTGCTTAGCTTCCGAGATCAGACGAGATCGGGCGTGTTCACGGTGGTGTGGCCGTAAGCAATTGCTCCTGGCACCAGACAGGACTTTAAACAGGACAAAGGATCATTTTTTTTACCCCAAATGAAAATAGATTACAGCACCTGGTATTCCCAGGCGGTCTCCCATCGAAGTACTAACCAGGCCCGACCGTGCTTAGCTTCCGAGATCAGACGAGATCGGGCGTGTTCACGGTGGTGTGGCCGTAAGCAATTGCTCCTGGCACCAGACAGGACTTTAAACAGGAGAAAGGATGATTTTTTTTACCCCAAATGAAAATAGCTTACA
>NC_140271.1:25601882-25661882 GCF_964030765.1 Micromesistius poutassou
GCTCCTGGCACCAGACAGGACTTTAAACATGAGAAAGGATCATTTTTTTTACCCCAAATGAAAATAGCTTTCAGCACCTGGTATTCCCAGGCGGTCTCCCATCCAAGTACTAACCAGGCCCGACCGTGCATAGCTTCCGAGATCAGACGAGATCGGGCGTGTTCACGGTGGTGTGGCCGTAAGCAATTGCTCCTGGCACCAGACAGGACTTTAAACAGGAGAAAGGATGATTTTTTTTACCCCAAATGAAAATAGCTTACAGCACCTGGTATTCCCAGGCGGTCTCCCATCCAGGTACTAACCAGGCCCGACCGTGCTTAGCTTCCGAGATCAGACGAGATCGGGCGTGTTTGCAGTGGTGTGGCCGTAAGCAATTACTCCTGGCACCAGACAGGACTTTAAACAGGAGAAAGGATCATTTTTTTTACCCCAAATGAAAATAGATTACAGCACCTGGGGCCGTATTCACAAAGCTTTTTATCTTACCGCTAGGAGTGCTCCTAACTCGCGCTAAAACATTTCACGTGGGAGTTTTTTCTTAAAAGTTATTCACAAAGCCGCTGAGACCTACTCATACTAAGGATAAATCACTAAGAGTGAACTAAGAGTAACGCCCCCTAACTTAAATTTACAATTAACAAAGGCTACAGTGATATGAAACTGAAATTTTATTTGTTGGAGGAGGATCTGCACCAAAGCCGTTGTCCCCGGTTGCATCAGTGGTGTACGCCGTCCTAGGGTCTGACACCAGCATAACTGGCCTTGAGGGTGCAGCTGATCCTGCAGCCGAGTTGCTGAAGGAGATTGAGGGGTACGCATGCAATGATTGCAATAGGCTACATGAAAAGCTTTTCTGTTTAATATTTACAGAAGAATTACAATGTGCAACCCACTTCCCAAAAACGTGTTACAAATTATATATATATTTCTTCCCCACAGGAGAAATCAAGATGAAACTCCATCAACCTCATCTCATCACACAGCTCTTCCTCTTCTCCCCCTCCAGCTCTTCCTCTGCCAGCTGCACCTCCTCTCCCAGCTCTTCCTCTGCCAGCTCTTCCTCTCCCAGCTCTTCCTCTTCCAACTGGCCCTCTTTGTGCACCCCCTGCCTCTCCTCTCCCTCCTGCTGCTGGTTCCAGTTCACTGGTGGACAAGAAATTGAATATGGAAATTAGGGTTCTAAAAAGGCAGAGAAGGGTCCTAAAAGCGAAAGAGCGGCTATTACAGCTGAAGACAGAATATTACATTCTCAAGATTGAAAAATTGAAAGAAAACGAATGTGAATAAATACATGTTCTCAACTACACAAATGTGTGTTGACTGATTTGTGCCAAGGTGTTTACCTGAAATGTGTATTCACAAAGTGATCCCTAAATGCCAGTCCACTCTGTTCCGCACTGCCGAATTCATTGTCGTGGTCATCGCCATCATCAGCGTGGTCATCGTCATCTTCATCATCATCAGCATCTGGCTGTGGAATGTTCCTCCGCTTGCAGAGGTTGTGGAGAATGGCACATACAGTGATGACTGTACTTGCCCTCTCTGGGCTGAGACGTATTTCGCCGTGCAGGACATGAAAACGACGTTTCATCTGCCCAAATCCTCTCTCCACAACATTTCGTGTATTTTTGTGTGCTCTAACATATATGAAGGAAAACAGCAAACAATAATAAATATGGATTCAACAAATAAAAGGCGACAAAGAGCCAATACGATGTTTTTAACGCATAAGACTAAGCGTAATCTGCGTAATCACTTACATGTTATACTTTAACTGTGCTCCCGGTTGTGGATTCAGATAGGGTGTCAAGAGCCACGTCTTGCAGGGATAGCCACTGTCACCCAGCAAGTGACACCCAACTGGTACATGGTGCCTCTCAAAAAGCTGCCTCAGACCACTCTCCATTAAAATACGCGAATCATGCGTAGATCCAGGCCACTTCGCTACAACATCCAGTATGTTGAAATTTGCATCAAAAACAATCTGTGTGTTGATGGAATGAAGTTTCTTTCTATTGACGAAGACATCCTCATCTTTTGATGGCGCAATTATTTTGATGTGCGTCCCGTCAATAGCACCGACCACACCGGGCATACCTGCAATTGCCATGAAGTTGGCTTTGATCCTGTGTAGTTCTTGATTGTCCAAAGGAAACCGGATAAACTGTTGGATGATATGTGGTCTACAGAGCGCGTTGATGGTTTGGTTTATGGCACGGCTGACTGATGGTTGCGATATTCCCAAATCATCGGCATTGCAAAGTTGCATTTTCCCTGTTGCTAAATAACGTAGTGTTGTCAAACATTTTATTTCCGGACTAATCGGGTTATTCCTGTTAGTCGGGGATGTTATTGCATCCCGCACTAATTCCACAACAACTTTGATCCCCTCACGATTTAGCCTATATCTCTTCATCAATTCGCTGTCCTCCATTGTCTCCAAAACATTTCGTCGCGCAGCCATTTTCCGATTCTTTGTGAATAGGTCTTAGTGAGTTAGGAGTCCTCTCGAGGACTTTTAAGCTCTCCTAGACTTAGGTGCTACTTTTAGGCCTAAAATACTTTGTGAATTGCTCTTAGTAAAAAAAGTTAGGAGTCCTAAATTTAAGACTGACACGCCCATTATTTTTAGGAGTTACTCCTAAATTCGCCACTTATGACCTACTTTTAGCCCTAAGATTCTTTGTGAATACGGCCCCTGGTATTCCCAGGAGGTCTCCCATCCAAGTACTAACAAGGCCCGACCGTGCTTAGCTTCCGAGCTCAGACGAGATCGGGCGTGTTCACGGTGGTGTGGCCGTAAGCAATTGCTCCTGGCACCAGACAGGACTTTTAACAGGAGAAAGGATGATTTTTTTTACCCCAAATGAAAATAGCTTACAGCACCTGGTATTCCCAGGAGGTCTCCCATCCAGGTACTAACAAAGCCCGACCGTGCTTAGCTTCCGAGATCAGACGAGATCGGGCGTGTTTTTTTTTTTTTTTTTATTCGCACAAAATATATACATACACCATCATACATAAATAACACAAATAAAACAAGCAAGATACTTCAGATCCATTTCAAACCAAAATAACTACAAACAATACTGGGTTAGCCGGGATGCTTTTGTAACAACTTTCAATACACTGGCCTCTCAACAAAATCATGAAAAAGTTGTGAACTTAAAACACTAATTGACAGAACAAAAAATAGTAATCAGTCACCCTGCTGACCACTTAGCCGCATCTCCAGCCCGTAGGCGCCCCCTTCGATTCATCCGAAATCCAACTCCACTTCCCCATCGTCTCTAGGCACAACAAAAGTGCTCCCCTCCACAAACCCTCCGAGGAACTCCTCTTCCCCAATATAACTATAAACCATATTCACATCTCTTCTCATTATACTTTTAAAAACACTCCATACCTCAACGCTCTTCTTCTCATAATGGGCCAAATTCCTCCTGAGCTTGACAGCAAACCTTGCGTGGCTTAAAACATAATTTAACAGATTAACATTGCAACCTTCCACCTTACTTGTCACCCCAAACAGCCACAACTCTATCCATTCCTTTCTCTCCACAAACCCTCCACCCCAACATCTGTTTATTAATCCTTTAATTTTCACAAAGTATCCCTCCAACTCACAACATTCAACAAACTCATGCATACACGTTTCCACCCCCACTCCGCACACATCACATTCCTTCCTCACATTCACATCAAACCTGCTGATTATTAAATTGTTAAACACCCTATTGTGCCGTAAAAGGAAATCAAAATTTTCACATTCAATACAGTTCCATTTCACTCTTAAATTCATCCATATTCCCCCTACATCCATATCAATCATCACTCTAACCCATACTTTCTCTGCAGCCGGTCTCCTCACATTCTCCCCTCTTAAACATCTATATATTACTCTCGTTTTCACACTCTTCAGACTCACCCTCCTTTCTCCTTCCCCCACATACATTTCTATCTCTCCTTCTCCATTCATCACAGCCTCTCTCTCAATCATCCCAACCCATTCTCTCGGCATACCCTCCTTGATCCTTTCCAACACTCCCTGTGCCGTACCCAGCCATATTTCATCCCCTCTTTCCCTCACCTCATCGACCATTACCTGTGCCCTCATGAATCCAGGTACATACTCATAAACTAAATCCTTCACCTTCCTAACCCCTGCTCTCCAAATCACCCTGTTATAAATTGTGTTCCCTTCAAATGTGATTTTTGGATTTAAAAACACTGGTTGCTCCCATACCTGCTTAACATCCTTACACTCATACTTCACACATTTCACAAACTCTCCCCACGCTCCCAACACCTCCTTATAAAACTCAGACACTCCAACCAACATACCTTTCTTTAGTTCCATATACACTCCACTCTCTCCACACCCACCACACTTGTTAATTGCTTCCCTAAAAAACACCTTCCATATATGATCCCTCTTGTCCTTTAAATATCTCACCACCATTTTCACCCTGAGTGCTTTCTTTTTCCTATCTAAATTAATCAATTTTAACCCACCATCCTCATACTCATTTTCCATCACCTCCCTAGCTATCCTAACTCCCTTCCCACCCCACACAAACTCATTCACCATTCTCTCCACCTCCTTCAAAACTCTATCAGGCACATCCAAAACATTCATTGCATACACAAGCTTGCTCATTACCAGCGCATTCACAACTGTCACCTTCCCCTTCAGCTTCAACCCTCTAAGTTTCCAAAACCCTAACGTCTTCCTAATCCCATTCATTATCCCTTCAAACTGCATATCTCTCCCTTCTTTATCCTCTATCCCTAAGTTCACACCTAACACCCTAAAATAATCCTTTTTCTCTTTCAATCCTATCTCCCTCCTACCTGCTCTCTCCACACCTACATACATGATTTCTGACTTTTCTATGTTTATTTTTGCCCCTGATGCCCTGCCATATAACTCTACACTACCTAAAACCTCAGCTACACTTTCCCTGTCCCTTACTGTAACTGTCGTGTCGTCCGCATACTGAAATAATAAACTAACCCGCCCCTCTGGCAACTCTATACCCCTGATCCTATCATTTTTCTTAAGCAGTGCCGCTAGCGGCTCTGCCGACAAGGAGTACAGCAGGGCCGACAGCGGACAGCCTTGCCTAACCGACCTTTCTAATCTAAATGCGTCCGTGACTATCCCATTGATTTTAACACAACTCACTGCCCTGTCGTACATTCTCTTTATCCACCCTACCAACCTGTGCCCAAAACCAAATTTACCTAACACTCTATATAAATAATCATGATCCACCCTATCAAATGCTTTGTTCAGATCTATACTTACGACTATCCCCCCTTTATCTCTCTTCATAAATTCAATTGTGTCCCTGATACTGTTTATTGTGTCCGCTATGTCCCTACCTGGTATACTATATGCCTGCGTGCTTCCCACCACCTTCCCTATTACCTGTTTGATCCTGTTGGCTAACACCCTTGCTAAAACTTTGTAATCACCATTCAGCATACTAAGTGGCCTATAATTCTGTAGCTTAACCCTGCTCCCTTTCTTGTGTATCATCGTTACTATCCCTGTCGACATGCTCAGCGGCATCTCGCCCTTCTCCTCTATCCATCTAAATAACCTCTCTAGCACTGGCACTAATTCCTCCCTAAACTCAACATAAAATTCACCAATTAACCCATCTATCCCTGGACTCTTATTTCTCCCTAGCCCACCTATCGCTTCATTTATTTCACCCGTCCCTATTCCTGTCTCACACATCTCCCTATCGTCATCGCTCACCCTAGCTTTCACACTATCCAACACCTGCATCATACTCTCCTCATCCACTTCTTCTTTTCTAAATAAATCCCTATAAAAATCTTCTACTCTTTCAACTATCCCTACAAAATCAGTAATCATCTCCCCTTCCTTTCCTTCCACCTTTTCTAAATAATTCTTCTTCTGCTTCGTCTTTTCTAATCCTAAAAAAAATCCTGTACATTTTTCTCCCTCAATCACATATCTAGCCCTACTTCTGACTATTGCACCCATACACCTCCTCTGTTCTATCTCCTTCAGTTCATCCTTCATTGTGATATACTTCCCCAAATCATAGCCTGCCTCCTCATCCGCTCTCTTTGCCTCTCTAGCTAAATCTCCCTTTAACCTCCTCTCTCTCTCTCTCTGTATCATATTCCTGCCTCTGCTATAACCCATACTCAATTCTTTTATCTCTCCTTTCAAACTCTCCCACCACCTCCCAATGTCCTCCTCATACATTCTCTCATTCTTCCTCCTCAATATACATTCTCTCACTTTCCTTTTGTACTTTTCTTCTCTCAGCAGCTCACCATTCATACACCACACGCCTCCCCCTCTCCTCTCAAACCCCTGACCTAAGTTAAACCCTAACACCATGTGATCACTGAGCGCAGTAACCTTGTACTCAATTCTCCCTATCCTACCTGCAATGCCATTTGTACTCAAGACTAAATCTAACCTACTCTGCTTTAACACTCCTCTCACCACTTGCCTCCTTGAAAAAACCCTCCCCTCAGGATTCCTTTCTCTCCACACATCCATTAAACCATTCACTCTCATCACCTCTTTCAACACACCTCTTGACGAGTCATTCCTAAAACACACACTTGCAGAAACATCCAACCTCCCACACCACACGTTAAAATCACCCACCACCAAACAGTTTTCCACACACATTCCCCCCAATCCCTCAAAAAAAACCCTCCTCTCCTTCTCCTCATTCGGCGCATACACATTCAACAATCGACATATTTTACCCAAGTACTCAAAGGTAATTCCTATCACCCTCCCATCACCATCATCCACACACTTCGTCACATTCTCAACCACTCCCCTTTTCACTAAAATTGCTACCCCTCTAGATTTAACACCACCATTATTCACATACATGTCCCCCATCCATTCTCTCTCAACCACTCTCATAACCTCCTCATCCCAATGTGTCTCTTGTAAACATATTATGTCAGCCTCACACACCATCAAGGTTTGCTGCCTCCTGTTCCTGTCCCTTAGCCCGTTAGCGTTAAGAGAAGATATTCTGATCATTAAAAGTATACATGAGAAGAGATTCCACACGTTATGTTCTTAATTCACACTTTTTTTCCCCTTATCTTCTCTCTCCTTCCTCCCCGATGGTCTTTTCCTATTTCCACCCACCACCTCCATGTTTTCCTCCCCTCTGTCTGATATATCCAAACCCACCCACCTCCTGCTTTCTGTCGTATCCGAAGCCCTCCACCCCCACTTATTCCCCCTTGCCTCCGACCTTCCCTCTCCCTGTCCCACCACAGTCATTCCACTCTTTTCCCCGTTCTTCTCCCCTCCTTTCGCTCCCTCACCCACGCTTCTCCGCTCCTCTCGTTCGTCCGTCCCTCTCACCGCACTGTCCACGCTGTAGCCGTTCTCCTCCCTTTCCTTCTCTCCTCCCGTCTCCGTTGTCTCTTCCGCTGCCGTCTCGTCCTCTGCCTCTCCATCCTGCTCCTCGTCCTCGTCCATCTCCTCTCCTTCCCCGCCGACTCCCACGCCACTTCCTTCCGAATCAGTCGCCTCCGCTCCGCTGCCGCCTTCTCCGCCCTCTCCTCTCGGTCGCTCCTCCTCCTCGTCGACGTCCGTCTCCCGGCCCCCGCCTTCTCCTCCTTGTCGCCTCTGTTCCTCGTCTGTGCCACACTCTCTTGCGTAGTGCCCCTGTCCATGGCACCTGTGACATCTAAACTCCGGGCAGTCCCTCAGGATGTGCCCCGGTTGGATACACATCCTGCATACCCTCTCCTGTCTGTCGTGAATCACCCGAAAGTATTGGGGACCCGTAGCTGTACTGAACTTTGTTGAGTACGGCAACGACCTGACCAAGTCATTGAACTTCACTTTTAAAAACCTGGTCCCGTCTGCAATGTTCGTGCCCGGCCACATTCTCCTTTTGATCGGTGAGGCAGCTGAGACCCCCCACCCCTGTAGCTTCAGCAAAACGTCATTGTCCGTGGTGTACGCCGGAAGCTCCAGGAATGACACCACCGTTTCGTCACTTGTGAGCTCTTTAGCGACTATCCTGACCCCTTTTATTTTGAAGCCATCCATGAGTTTATTTTTCCCGCTGAGATATCCCATTGTTAATTCATACTTCCTCATCCCGGTTTTACGGCACGCCATCAACTCCCCACACACCTCCCTCGTCGCTTTTAACAGCTCCATCACCGTTATTGTATCCTCACCGATCAGTTCCACACTCACGGTCAGTTCCTTCTCATACTTGTTATCTCCCGCCTCTTCTCCCCTCTGGTCTTTCTTTCCGCCATCTTCTCCATCCAAGCCTTTTCCGTTTCCATTTTCCGTTTCCATTATGTCCGTCCGTGTTATGTTCCTTCCCCAAACAAATGGGAGGATTATCTTCATTTTCATTTTCTTCGATACACCTCCCCCAAACAGTGAGGCACTGTTTGGGGGAGGTGTATCGAAGAAAATCAAAAAACAAACAGAAAAAAAGGCACTTAAGCACGCTTAGAGGTAGCACAAACACTCAGCTGCTCTCTGCTCTCTTCCTGCTTCCTGCTTGCGCACCTGAAACCAACTAGCTCCGACACTGTAGGGGGCGTCAGGGTGGTGTGGCCGTAAGCAATAGCTCCTGGCACCAGACAGGACTTTAAACAGGAGAAAGGATGATTTTTTTTACCCCAAATGAAAATAGCTTACAGCACCTGGTATTCCCAGGCGGTCTCCCAACCAGGTACTAACCATGCCCGACCGTGCTTAGCTTCCGAGATCAGACGAGATCGGGCGTGTTCGCAGTGGTGTGGCTGTAAGCAATTGCTCCTGGCACCAGACAGGACTTTAAACAGGAGAAAGGATCATTTTTTTTACCCCAAATGAAAATAGATTACAGCACCTGGTATTCCCAGGCGGTCTCCCATCCAAGTACTAACCAGGCCCGACCGTGCTTAACTTCCGAGATCAGACGAGATCGGGCGTGTTCACGGTGGTGTGGCCGTAAGCAATTGCTCCTGGCACCAGACAGGACTTTAAACAGGAGAAAGGATGATTTTTTTTTACCCCAAATGAAAATAGCTTTCAGCACCTGTTATTCCCAGGCGGTCTCCCATCCAGGTACTAACCAGGCCCGACCGTGCTTAGCTTCCGAGATCAGACGATATCGGGCGTTTTCGCAGTGGTGTGGCCGTAAGCAATTGCTCCTAGCACCAGACAGGACTTTAAACAGGAGAAAGGATCATTTTTTTTACCCCAAATGAAAATAGATTACAGCACCTGGTATTCCCAGGCGGTCTCCCATCCAAGTACTAACCAGTCCCCACGGTGCTTAGCTTCCGAGATCAGACGAGATCGGGCGTGTTCGCAGTGGTGTGGCCGTAAGCAATTGCTCCGGGCACCAGACAGGACTTTAAACAGGAGAAAGGATGATTTTTTTTACCCCAAATGAAATTAGATTACAGCACCTGGTATTCCCAGGCGGTCTCCCATCCAGGTACTAACCAGGCCCGACCGTGCTTAGCTTCCGAGATCAGACGAGATCGGGCGTGTTCGCAGTGGTGTGGCCGTAAGCAATTGCTCCTGGCACCAGACAGGACTTTAAACAGGAGAAAGAATGATTTTTTTTACCCCAAATGAAAATAGCTTACAGCACCTGGTATTCCCAGGCGGTCTCCCATCCAAGTACTAACCAGGCCCGACCGTACTTAGCTTCCGAGATCAGACGAGATCGGGCGTGTTCACGGTGGTGTGGGCATAAGCAATTGCTCAGGGCACCAGACAGGACTTTAAACAGGAGAAAGGATGATTTTTTTTACCCCAAAATAAAATAGCTTACAGCACCTGGTATCCCCAGGCGGTCTCCCATCCAGGTACTGACCAGGACCGACCGTGCTTAGCTTCTGAGATCAGACGAGATCGGGCGTGTTCACGGTGGTGTGGCCGTAAGCAATTGCTCCTGGCACCAGACAGGACTTTAAACAGGAGAAAGGATGATTTTTTTTACCTCAAATGAAAATAGATTACATCACCTGGTATTCCCAGGCGGTCTCCCATCCAAGTACTAACCAGGCCCGACCGTGCTTAGCTTCCGAGATCAAACGAGATCGGGCGTGTTCACAGTGATGTGGCCGTAAGCAATTGCTCCTGGCACCAGACAGGACTTTAAACAGGAGAAAGGATGATTTTTTTTACCCCAAATGAAAATAGAGTACAGCACCTGGTATTCCCATCCAAGTACTAACCAGGCCTGACCGTGCTTAGCTTCCGAGATCAGACGAGATCGGGCGTGTTCACGGTGGTGTGGCCGTAAGCAATTGCTCCTGGCACCAGACAGGACTTTAAACATGAGAAAGGATGATTTTTTTTACCCCAAATGAAAATAGCTTACAGCACCTGGTATTCCCAGGCGGTCTCCCATCCAGGTACTAACCAGGCCCGACCGTACTTAGCTTCCGAGATCAGACGAGATCGGGCGTGTTCGCAGTGGTGTGGCCGTAAGCAATTGCTCCTAGCACCAGACAGGACTTTAAACAGGAGAAAGGATCATTTTTTTTACCCCAAATGAAAATAGATTACAGCACCTGGTATTCCCAGGCGGTATCCCATCCAAGTACTAACCAGGCCCGACCGTGTTTAGCTTCCGAGATCAGACGAGATCGGGCGTGTTCGCAGTTGTGTGGCCGTAAGCAATTGCTCCTGGCACCAGACAGGACTTTAAACAGGAGAAAGGTTCATTTTTTTTTTACCCCAAATGAAAATAGATTACAGCACCTGGTATTCCCAGGCGGTCTCCCATCCAAGTACTAACCAGACCCGACCGTGCTTAGCTTCCGAGATCAGACGAGATCGGGCGTGTTCACGGTGGTGTGGCCGGAAGCAATTTCTCCTGGCACCAGACAGGACTTTAAACATGAGAAAGGATGATTTTTTTTACCCCAAATGAAAATAGCTTACAGCACCTGGTATTCCCAGGCGGTCTCCCATCCAGGTACTAACCAGGCCCGACCGTGCTTAGCTTCCGAGATCAGACGAGATCGGGTGTGTTCACGGTGGTGTGGCCGTAAGCAATTGCTCCTGGCACCAGACAGGACTTTAAACAGGAGAAAGGATGATTTTTTTTACCCCAAATGAAAATAGCTTACAGCACCTGGTATTCCCAGGCGGTCTCCCATCCAAGTACTAACCAGGCACGACCGTACTTAGCTTCCGAGATCAGACGAGATCGGGCGTGTTCACGGTGG
Organism: Micromesistius poutassou; assembly: GCF_964030765.1. Lineage (NCBI taxonomy): Eukaryota > Metazoa > Chordata > Actinopteri > Gadiformes > Gadidae > Micromesistius > Micromesistius poutassou. Next base: position 25,613,115 of record NC_140271.1, read on the forward strand.
TGTGGGCATAAGCAATTGCTCAGGGCACCAGACAGGACTTTAAACAGGAGAAAGGATGATTTTTTTTACCCCAAAATAAAATAGCTTACAGCACCTGGTATCCCCAGGCGGTCTCCCATCCAGGTACTGACCAGGACCGACCGTGCTTAGCTTCTGAGATCAGACGAGATCGGGCGTGTTCACGGTGGTGTGGCCGTAAGCAATTGCTCCTGGCACCAGACAGGACTTTAAACAGGAGAAAGGATGATTTTTTTTACCTCAAATGAAAATAGATTACATCACCTGGTATTCCCAGGCGGTCTCCCATCCAAGTACTAACCAGGCCCGACCGTGCTTAGCTTCCGAGATCAAACGAGATCGGGCGTGTTCGCAGTGATGTGGCCGTAAGCAATTGCTCCTGGCACCAGACAGGACTTTAAACAGGAGAAAGGATGATTTTTTTTACCCCAAATGAAAATAGAGTACAGCACCTGGTATTCCCATCCAAGTACTAACCAGGCCTGACCGTGCTTAGCTTCCGAGATCAGACGAGATCGGGCGTGTTCACGGTGGTGTGGCCGTAAGCAATTGCTCCTGGCACCAGACAGGACTTTAAACATGAGAAAGGATGATTTTTTTTACCCCAAATGAAAATAGCTTACAGCACCTGGTATTCCCAGGCGGTCTCCCATCCAGGTACTAACCAGGCCCGACCGTACTTAGCTTCCGAGATCAGACGAGATCGGTCGTGTTCGCAGTGGTGTGGCCGTAAGCAATTGCTCCTAGCACCAGACAGGACTTTAAACAGGAGAAAGGATCATTTTTTTTACCCCAAATGAAAATAGATTACAGCACCTGGTATTCCCAGGCGGTATCCCATCCAAGTACTAACCAGGCCCGACCGTGTTTAGCTTCCGAGATCAGACGAGATCGGGCGTGTTCGCAGTTGTGTGGCCGTAAGCAATTGCTCCTGGCACCAGACAGGACTTTAAACAGGAGAAAGGTTCATTTTTTTTTTACCCCAAATGAAAATAGATTACAGCACCTGGTATTCCCAGGCGGTCTCCCATCCAAGTACTAACCAGACCCGACCGTGCTTAGCTTCCGAGATCAGACGAGATCGGGCGTGTTCACGGTGGTGTGGCCGGAAGCAATTTCTCCTGGCACCAGACAGGACTTTAAACATGAGAAAGGATGATTTTTTTTACCCCAAATGAAAATAGCTTACAGCACCTGGTATTCCCAGGCGGTCTCCCATCCAGGTACTAACCAGGCCCGACCGTGCTTAGCTTCCGAGATCAGACGAGATCGGGTGTGTTCACGGTGGTGTGGCCGTAAGCAATTGCTCCTGGCACCAGACAGGACTTTAAACAGGAGAAAGGATGATTTTTTTTACCCCAAATGAAAATAGATAAACAGCACCTGGTATTCCCAGGCGGTCTCCCATCCAAGTAGTAACCAGGCCCGACCGTGCTTAGCTTCCGAGATCAGACGAGATCGGGCGTGTTCACGGTGGTGTGGCCGTAAGCAATTACTCCTGGCACCAGACAGGACTTTAAACAGGAGAAAGGATGATTTTTTTTACCCCAAATGAAATTAGCTTACAGCACCTGGTATTCCCAGGCGGTCTCCCATCCAGGTACTAACAAGGCCCGACCGTGCTTAGCTTCCGAGATCAGACGAGATCGGGCGTGTTCACAGTGGTGTGGCCGTAAGCAATTGCTCCTGGCACCAGACAGGACTTTAAACAGGAGAAAGGATGATTTTTTTTATCCCAAATGAAAATAGCTTACAGCACCTGGTATTCCCAGGCGGTCTCCCATCCAGGTATTAACCATGCCCGACCGTGCTTCGCATCCGAGATCAGACAAGATCGGGCATGTTCGCAATGGTGTGGCCGTAAGCAATTGCTCCTGGCACCAGACAGGACTTTAAACGGGAGAAAGGATCATTTTTTTTATCCCAAATGAAAATATATTACAGCACCTGGTATTCCCAGGCGGTCTCCCCTCCAAGTACTAACCAGGCCCGACCGTGCTTAGCTTCCGAAATCAGACGAGATCGGGCGTGTTCACAGTGGTGTGGCCGTAAGCAATTGCTCCTGGCACCAGACAGGACTTTAAACAGGAGAAAGGATGATTTTTTTTTCCCCAAATGAAAATAGCTTACAGCACCTGGTTTTCCCAGGCGGTCTCCCATCTAGGTACTAACCAGGCCCGACCGTGCTTTGCTTCCGAGATCAGACGAGATCGGGCGTTTTCGCAGTGGTGTGGCCGTAAGCAATTACTCCTGGCACCAGACAGGACTTTAAACAGGAGAAAGGATCATTTTTTTTACCCCAAATGAAAATAGATTACAGCACCTGGTATTCCCAGGCGGTCTCCCATCCAGGTACTAACCAGGCCCGACCGTGCTTAGCTTCCGAGATCAGACGAGATCGGGCGTGTTCGCAGTGGTGTGGCCGTAAGCAATTGCTCCTGGCACCAGACAGGACTTTAAACAGGAGAAAGGATGATTTTTTTTACCCCAAATGAAAATAGAGTACAGCACCTGGTATTCCCATCCAAGTACTAACCAGGCCTGACCGTGCTTAGCTTCCGAGATCAGACGAGATCGGGCGTGTTCACGGTGGTGTGGCCGTAAGCAATTGCTCCTGGCACCAGACAGGACTTTAAACATGAGAAAGGATGATTTTTTTTACCCCAAATGAAAATAGCTTACAGCACATGGTATTCCCAGGCGGTCTCCCATCCAGGTACTAACCAGGCCCGACCGTGTTTAGCTTCCGAGATCAGACGAGATCGGGCGTGTTCGCAGTTGTGTGGCCGTAAGCAATTGCTCCTGGCACCAGACAGGACTTTAAACAGGAGAAAGGTTCATTTTTTTTTTACCCCAAATGAAAATAGATTACAGCACCTGGTATTCCCAGGCGGTCTCCCATCCAAGTACTAACCAGACCCGACCGTGCTTAGCTTCCGAGATCAGACGAGATCGGGCGTGTTCACGGTGGTGTGGTCGGAAGCAATTTCTCCTGGCACCAGACAGGACTTTAAACATGAGAAAGGATGATTTTTTTTACCCCAAATGAAAATAGCTTACAGCACCTGGTATTCCCAGGCGGTCTCCCATCCAGGTACTAACCAGGCCCGACCGTGCTTAGCTTCCGAGATCAGACGAGATCGGGCGTGTTCACGGTGGTGTGGCCGTAAGCAATTGCTCCTGGCACCAGACAGGACTTTAAACAGGAGAAAGGATGATTTTTTTTACCCCAAATGAAAATAGATAAACAGCACCAGGTATTCCCAGGCGGTCTCCCATCCAGGTATTAACCATGCCCGACCGTGCTTCGCATCCGAGATCAGACAAGATCGGGCATGTTCGCAATGGTGTGGCCGTAAGCAATTACTCCTGGCACCAGACAGGACTTTAAACGGGAGAAAGGATCATTTTTTTTACCCCAAATGAAAATATATTACAGCACCTGGTATTCCCAGGCGGTCTCCCCTCCAAGTACTAACCAGGCCCGACCGTGCTTAGCTTCCGAGATCAGACAAGATCGGGCGTGTTCACGGTGGTGTGGCCGAAATCAATTGCTCCTGGCACCAGACAGGACATTAAACAGGAGAAAGGATGATTTTTTTTACCCCAAATGAAAATAGCTTACAGCACCTGGTATTCCCAGGCGGTCTCCCATCCAGGTACTAACCAGGCCCGACCGTGCTTAGCTTCCGAGATCAGACGAGATCGGGCGTGTTCGCAGTGGTCTGGCCGTAACTAATTACTCCTGGCACCAGACAGGACTTTAAACAGGAGAAAGGATCATTTTTTTTACCCCAAATGAAAATAGCTTACAGCACCTGGTATTCCCAGGCGGTCTCCCATCCAGGTACTAACCAGGCCCGACCGTGCTTAGCTTCCGAGATCAGACGAGATCGGGCCTGTTCGCAGTGGTGTGGCCGTAAGCAATTGCTCCTAGCACCAGACAGGACTTTAAACAGGAGAAAGGATGATTTTTTTTACCCCAAATGAAAATAGCTTACAGCACCTGGTATTCCCAGGCGGTCTCCCATCCAGGTACTAACCAGGCCCGACCGTGCTTAGCTTCCGAGATCAGACGAGATCGGGCGTGTTCGCAGTGGTCTGGCCGTAACTAATTACTCCTGGCACCAGACAGGACTTTAAACAGGAGAAAGGATGATTTTTTTTACCCCAAATGAAAATAGCTTACAGCACCTGGTATTCCCAGGCGGTCTCCCATCCAGGTACTAACCAGGCCCGACCGTGCTTAGCTTCCGAGATCAGACGAGATCGGGCGTGTTCGCAGTGGTGTGGCCGTAAGCAATTGCTCCTAGCACCAGACAGGACTTTAAACAGGAGAAAGGATCATTTTTTTTACCCCAAATGAAAATAGATTACAGCACCTGGTATTCCCAGGCGGTATCCCATCCAAGTACTAACCAGGCCCGACCGTGTTTAGCTTCCGAGATCAGACGAGATCGGGCGTGTTCGCAGTTGTGTGGCCGTAAGCAATTGCTCCTGGCACCAGACAGGACTTTAAACAGGAGAAAGGTTCATTTTTTTTTTACCCCAAATGAAAATAGATTACAGCACCTGGTATTCCCAGGCGGTCTCCCATCCAAGTACTAACCAGACCCGACCGTGCTTAGCTTCCGAGATCAGACGAGATCGGGCGTGTTCACGGTGGTGTGGTCGGAAGCAATTTCTCCTGGCACCAGACAGGACTTTAAACATGAGAAAGGATGATTTTTTTTACCCCAAATGAAAATAGCTTACAGCACCTGGTATTCCCAGGCGGTCTCCCATCCAGGTACTAACCAGGCCCGACCGTGCTTAGCTTCCGAGATCAGACGAGATCGGGCGTGTTCACGGTGGTGTGGCCGTAAGCAATTGCTCCTGGCACCAGACAGGACTTTAAACAGGAGAAAGGATGATTTTTTTTACCCCAAATGAAAATAGATAAACAGCACCAGGTATTCCCAGGCGGTCTCCCATCCAAGTAGTAACCAGGCCCGACCGTGCTTAGCTTCCGAGATCAGACGAGATCGGGCGTGTTCACGGTGGTTTGGCCGTAAGCAATTACTCCTGGCACCAGACAGGACTTTAAACAGGAGAAAGGATGATTTTTTTTACACCAAATGAAAATAGCTTACAGCACCTGGTATTCCCAGGCGGTCTCCCATCCAGGTACTAACAAGGCCCGACCGGGCTTAGCTTCCGAGATCAGACGAGATCGGGCGTGTTCACAGTGGTGTGGCCGTAAGCAATTGCTCCTGGCACCAGACAGGACTTTAAACAGGAGAAAGGATGATTTTTTTTACCCCAAATGAAAATAGCTTACAGCACCTGGTATTCCCAGGCGGTCTCCCATCCAGGTATTAACCATGCCCGACCGTGCTTCGCATCCGAGATCAGACAAGATCGGGCATGTTCGCAATGGTGTGGCCGTAAGCAATTACTCCTGGCACCAGACAGGACTTTAAACGGGAGAAAGGATCATTTTTTTTACCCCAAATGAAAATATATTACAGCACCTGGTATTCCCAGGCGGTCTCCCCTCCAAGTACTAACCAGGCCCGACCGTGCTTAGCTTCCGAGATCAGACAAGATCGGGCGTGTTCACGGTGGTGTGGCCGAAATCAATTGCTCCTGGCACCAGACAGGACTTTAAACAGGAGAAAGGATGATTTTTTTTACCCCAAATGAAAATAGCTTACAGCACCTGGTATTCCCAGGCGGTCTCCCATCCAGGTACTAACCAGGCCCGACCGTGCTTAGCTTCCGAGATCAGACGAGATCGGGCGTGTTCGCAGTGGTCTGGCCGTAACTAATTACTCCTGGCACCAGACAGGACTTTAAACAGGAGAAAGGATCATTTTTTTTACCCCAAATGAAAATAGATTATAGCACCTGGTATTCCCAGGCGGTCTCCCATCCAAGTACTAACCATGCCCGACCGTGCTTAGCTTCCGAAATCAGACGAGATCGGGCGTGTTCACAGTGGTGTGGCCGTAAGCAATTGCTCCTGGCACCAGACAGGACTTTAAACAGGAGAAAGGATGATTTTTTTTACCCCAAATGAAAATAGCTTATACCACCTGGTATTCCCAGGCGGTCTCCCATCTAGGTACTAACCAGGCCCGACCGTGCTTAGCTTCCGAGATCAGACGAGATCGGGCGTGTTCGCAGTGGTGTGGCCGTAAGCAATTACTCCTGGCACCAGACAGGACTTTAAACAGGAGAAAGGATCATTTTTTTTACCCCAAATGAAAATAGATTACAGCACCTGGTATTCCCAGGCGGTCTCCCATCCAGGTACTAACCAGGCCCGACCGTGCTTAGCTTCCGAGATCAGACGAGATCGGGCGTGTTCGCGGTGGTGTGGCCGTAAGCAATTACTCCTGGCACCAGACAGGACTTTAAACAGGAGAAAGGATGATTTTTTTTACCCCAAATGAAAATAGAGTACAGCACCTGGTATTCCCATCCAAGTACTAACCAGGCCTGACCGTGCTTAGCTTCCGAGATCAGACGAGATCGGGCGTGTTCACGGTGGTGTGGCCGTAAGCAATTGCTCCTGGCACCAGACAGGAGTTTAAACAGGAGAAAGGATGATTTTTTTTACCCCAAATGAATACAGCACCTGATATTCCCAGGCGGTCTCCCATCAAGGTTCTAACCAGGCCCGACCGTGCTTAGCTTCCGAGATCAGACGTGTTCTCAGTGGTGTGACCGTAATCAATTGCTCCTGGCACCAGACAGGACTTTAAACAGGAGAAAGGATCATTTTTTTTACCGCAAATGAAATCAGATTACAGCACCTGGTATTCCCAGGCGGTCTCCCATCCAAGTACTAACCAGGCCCGACCGTGCTTAGCTTCCGAGATCAGACCAGATCGGGCGTGTTCACGGTGGTGTGGCCATAAGCAATTGCTCCTGGCACCAGACAGGAGTTTAAACAGGAGAAAGGATGATTTTTTTTACCCCAAATGAATACAGCACCTGATATTCCCAGGCGGTCTCCCATCAAGGTTCTAACCAGGCCCGACCGTGCTTAGCTTCCGAGATCAGACGAGATCGGGCGTGTTCCCGGTGGTGTGGCCGTAAGCAATAGCTCCTGGCACCAGACAGGACTTTAAACAGGAGAAAGGATGAATTTTTTTACCCCAAATGAATACAGCACCTGGTATTCCCAGGCGGTCTCCCATCCAAGTACTAACCAGGACCGACCGTGCTTAGCTTCCGAGATCAGACGAGATCGGGCGTGTTCCCGGTGGTGTGGCCGTAAGCAATAGCTCCTGGCACCAGACAGGACTTTAAACAGGAGAAAGGATGATTTTTTTTACCCTAAATGAAAATAGTTTACAGCACCTGGTATTCCTAGGGGGTCTCCCATCCAGGTACTAACCAGGCCCGACCGTTCTTAGCTTCCGAGATCAGACGAGATCGGGCGTGTTCGCAGTGGTGTGGCCGTAAGCAATTCCTCCTGGCACCAGACAAGACTTTAAACAGGAGAAAGGATGATTTTTTTTACCCCAAATGAAAATAGCTTACAGCACCTAGTATTCCCAGGCGGTCTCCCATCCAGGTACTAACCAGGCCCGACCGTGCTTAGCTTCCGAGATCAGACGAGATCGGGCGTGTTCACGGTGGTGTGGCCGTAAGCAATTGCTCCTGGCACCAGACAGGACTTTAAACAGGAGAAAGGATGATTTTTTTTACCCCTAATGAAAATAGCTTACAGCACCTGGTATTCCCAGGCGGTCTCCCATCCAGGTACTAACCAGGCCCGACCGTGCTTAGCTTCCGAGATCAGACGAGATCGGGCGTGTTCACGGTGGTGTGGCCGTAAGCAAATGCTCCTGGCACCAGACAGGACTTTAAACAGGAGAAAGGATCATTTTTTTTACCCCAAATGAAAATAGATTACAGCACCTGGTATTCCCAGGCGGTCTCCCATCCAAGTACTAACCAAGCCCGACCGTGGTTAGCTTCCGAGATCAGATGAGATCGGGCGTGTTCACGGTGGTGTGGCCGTAAGCAATTGCTCCTGGCACTAGACAGGACTTTAAACAGGAGAAAGGATCATTTTTTTTACCCCAAATGAAAATAGCTTACAGCACCTGGCATTCCCAGGCGGTCTCCCATCCAAGTACTAACCAGGCCCGACCGTGCTTCGCTTCCGAGATCAGACGAGATTGGGCGTGTTCCCGGTGGTGTGGCCGTAAGCAATTGCTCCTGGCACCAGACAGGACTTTAAACAGGAGAAAGGATGATTTTTTTTACCCCAAATGAAAATAGCTTACAGCACCTGGTATTCCTAGGCGGTCTCCCATCCAGGTACTAACCAGGCCCGACCGTTCTTAGCTTCCGAGATCAGACGAGATCGGGCGTGTTCACGGTGGTGTGGCCGTAAGCAATTGCTCCTGGCAGCAGACAGGACTTTAAACAGGAGAAAGGATCATTTTTTTTACCCCAAATGAAAATAGCTTACAGCACCTGGTATTCCCAGGCGGTCTCCCATCCAGGTACTAACCAGGCCCGACTGTGCTTAGCTTCCGAGTTCAGACGAGATCGGGCGTGTTCACGGTGGTGTGGCCGTAATCAATTGCTCCTGGCACCAGACAGGACTTTAAACAGGAGAAAGGATCATTTTTTTTACCCCAAATGAAAATAGATTACAGCACCTGGTATTCCCAGGCGGTCTCCCATCCAAGTCCTAACCAAGCCCGACCGTGCTTAGCTTCCGAAATCAGACGAGATTGGGCGTGTTCACGGTGGTGTGACCGTAAGCAATTGCTCCTGGCACTAGACAGGACTTTAAACAGGAGAAAGGATGATTTTTTTTACCCCAAATGAAAATAGCTTACAGCACCTGGTATTCCCAGGCGGTCTCCCATCCAAGTACTAACCAGGCCCGACCGTGCTTAGCTTCCGAGATCAGACGAGGTCGGGCGTGTTCACGGTGTTGTGGCCGTAAACAATTGCGCCTGGCACCAGAGAGGACTTTAAACAGGAGAAAGGATGATTTTTTTTACCCCAAATGAAAATAGCTTACAGCACCTGGTATTCCTACGGGGTCTCCCATCCAGGTACTAACCAGGCCCGACCGTGCTTAGCTTCCGAGATCAGATGAGATCGGACGTGTTCGCAGTGGTATGGCCGTAAGCAATTGCTCCTAGCACCAGACAGGACTTTAAACGGGAGAAAGGATCATTTTTTTTACCCCAAATGAAAATAGATAACAACACCTGGTATTCCCAGGCGGTCTCCCATCCAGGTACTAACCAGGCCCGACCGTGCTTAGCTTCCGAGATCAGACGAGATCGGGCATGTTCGCAGTGGTGTGGCCGTAAGCAATTGCTCCTGGCACCAGACAGGACTTTAAACAGGAGAAAGGATCATTTTTTTTACCCCAAATGAAAATAGATTATAGCACCTGGTATTCCCAGGCGGTCTCCCATCCAAGTAGTAACCAGGCCCGACCGTGCTTAGCTTCCGAAATCAGACGAGATCGGGCGTGTTCACAGTGGTGTGGCCGTAAGCAATTGCTCCTGGCACCAGACAGGACTTTAAACAGGAGAAAGGATCATTTTTTTTACCCCAAATGAAAATAGATTACAGCACCTGGTATTCCCAGGCGGTCTCCCATCCAAGTACTAACCACGCCCGACCATGCTTAGCTTCCGAGATCAGACGAGATCAGGCGTGTTGACAGTGGTGTGGCCGTAAGCAATTACTCCTGGCACCAGACAGGACTTTAAACAGGAGAAAGGATCATTTTTTTTACCCCAAATGAAAATAGATTACAGCACCTGGTATTCCCAGGCGGTCTCCCATCCAAGTACTAACCACGCCCGACCGTGCTTAGCTTCCGAGATCAGACGAGATCAGGCGTGTTCACAGTGGTGTGGCCGTAAGCAATTGCTCCTGGCACCAGACAGGACTTTAAACAGGAGAAAGGATGATTTTTTTTACCCCAAATGAAAATAGCTTACAGCACCTGGTATTCCCAGGCGGTCTCCCATCCAGGTACTAACCAGGCCCGACCGTGCTTAGCTTCCGAGATCAGACGAGATTGGGCGTGTTCGCAGTGGTGTGGCCGTAAGCAATTGCTCCTGGCACCAGACAGGACTTTAAACGGGAGAAAGGATGATTTTTTTTACCCCAAATGAAAATAGCTTACAGTACCTAGTATTCCCAGGCGGTCTCCCATCCAGGTACTAACCAGGCCCGACCGTGCTTAGCTTCCGAGATCAGACGAGATCGGGCGTGTTCGCAGTGGTGTGGCCGTAAGCAATTACTCCTGGCACCAGACAGGACTTTAAACAGGAGAAAGGATCATTTTTTTTACCCCAAATGAAAATAGATTACAGCACCTGGTATTCCCAGGCGGTCTCCCATCCAGGCACTAACCAGGCCCGACCGTGCTTAGCTTCCGAGATCAGACGAGATCGGGCGTGTTCGCAGTGGTGTGGCCGTAAGCAATTGCTCCTGGCACCAGACAGGACTTTAAACAGGAGAAAGGATGATTTTTTTTACCCCAAATGAAAATAGAGTACAGCACCTGGTATTCCCATCCAAGTACTAACCAGGCCTGACCGTGCTTAGCTTCCGAAATCAGACGAGATCGGGCGTGTTCTCGGTGGTGTGGCCGTAAGCAATTGCTCCTGGCACCAGACAGGACTTTAAACATGAGAAAGGATGATTTTTTTTACCCCAAATGAAAATAGCTTACAGCACCTGGTATTCCCAGGCGGTCTCCCATCCAGGTACTATCCAGGCCCGACCGTGCTTAGCTTCCGAGATCAGACGAGATCGGGTGTGTTCGCAGTGGTGTGGCCGTAAGCAATTCCTCCTGGCACCAGACAGGACTTTAAACAGGAGAAAGGATCATTTTTTTTACCCCAAATGAAAATAGATTACAGCACCTGGCATTCCCAGGCGGTCTCCCATCCAGGTACTAACCAGGCCCGACTGTTCTTAGCTTCCGAGATCAGACGAGATCGGGCGTATTCACGGTGGTGTGGCCGTAAGCAATTGCTCCTGGCACCAGACAGGACTTTAAACAGGAGAAAGGATGATTTTTTTTACCCCAAATGAAAATAGCTTACAGCACCTGGTATTCCCAGGCGGTCTCCCATCCAGGTACTAACCAGGCCGGACCGTGCTTAGCTTCCGAGATCAGAGGAGATCAGGCGTGTTCGCATTGGTGTGGCCGTAAGCAATTGCTCCTGGCACCAGACAGGACTTTAAACAGGAGAAAGGATCTTTTTTTTTTTACCCCAAATGAAAATAGATTACAGAACCTGGTATTCCCAGGCGGTCTCCCATCCAAGTACTAACCAGGCCTGAACGTCCATAGCTTCCGAGATCAGACGAGATCGGGCGTGTTCGCAGTGGTGTGGCCGTAAGCAATTGCTCCGGGCACCAGACAGGACTTTAAACAGGAGAACGGATCATTTTTTTTACCCCAAATGAAAATGGAATACTGCACCTGGTATTCCCAGGCGGTCTCCCATCCAGGTACTAACCAAGCCCGATCGTGCTTAGCTTCCGAGATCAGACGAGATCGGGCGTGTTCGCAGTGGTGTGGCCGTAAGCAATTTCTCCTGGCACCAGACAGGACTTTAAACAGGAGAAAGGATGATTTTTTTTACCCCAAATGAAAATAGCTTACAGCACCTGGTATTCCCAGGCGGGCTCCCATCCAGGTACTAACCAGGCCCGACCGTGCTTCGCTTCCGAGATCAGACGAGATCGGGCGTATTCACAGTGGTGTGGCCGTAAGCATTTGCTCCTGGCACCAGACAGGACTTTAAACAGGAGAAAGGATCATTTTTTTTACCCCAAATGAAAATAGATTACAGCACCTGTTGTTCCCAGGCGGTCTCCCATCCAAGTACTAACCAGGCCCGACCGTGCTTAGCTTCCGAGATCAGACGAGAACGGGCATGTTCACGGTGGTGTGGCCGTAAGCAATTGCACCTAGCACCAGACAGGACTTTAAACAGGAGAAAGGATGATTTTTTTTACCCCAAATGAAAATAGCTTACAGCACCTGGTATTCCCAGGCGGTCTCCCATCCAGGTACTAACCAGGCCCGACCGTGCTTAGCTTCCGAGATCAGACGAGATCGGGCGTGTTCGCAGTGGTGTGGCCGTAAGCAATTGCTCCGGGCACCAGACAGGACTTTAAACAGGAGAACGGATCATTTTTTTTACCCCAAATGAAAATAGAATAAGGCACCTGGTATTCCCAGGCGGTCTCCCATCCAGGTGCTAACCAAGCCCGACCGTGCTTAGCTTCCGAGATCAGACGAGATCGGGCGTGTTCGCAGTGGTGTGGCCGTAAGCAATTTCTCCTGGCACCAGACAGGACTTTAAACAGGAGAAAGGATGATTTTTTTTACCCCAAATGAAAATAGCTTACAGCACCTGGTATTCCCAGGCGGGCTCCCATCCAGGTACTAACCAGGCCCGACCGTGCTTCGCTTCCGAGATCAGACGAGATCGGGCGTGTTCGCAGTGGTGTGGCCGTAAGCAATTGCTCCTGGCACCAGACAGGACTTTAAACAGGAGAAAGGATCATTTTTTTTACCCCAAATGAATACAGCACCTGATATTCCCAGGCGGTCTCCCATCAAGGTTCTAACCAGGCCCGACCGTGCTTAGCTTCCGAGATCAGACGAGATCAGGCGTGTTCACAGTGGTGTGGCCGTAAGCAATTGCTCCTGGCACCAGACAGGACTTTAAACAGGAGAAAGGATGATTTTTTTTACCCCAAATGAAAATAGCTTACAGCACCTGGTATTCCCAGGCGGTCTCCCATCCAGGTACTAACCAGGCCCGACCGTGCTTAGCTTCCGAGATCAGACGAGATCAGGCGTGTTCGCAGTGGTGTGACCGTAAGGAATTGCTCCTGGCACCAGACAGGACTTTAAACAGGAGAAAGGATCATTTTTTTTAACCCAAATGAAGATAGATTACAGCACCTGGTATTCCCAGGCTGTCTCCCATCCAAGTACTAACCAGGCCCGACCGTGCTTAGCTTCCGAGATCAGACGAGATCGGGCGTGTTCACGGTGGTGTGGCCGTAAGCAATTGCTCCTGGCACCAGACAGGACTTTAAACAGGAGAAAGGATGATTTTTTTTACCCCAAATGAAAATAGCTTACAGCACCTGGTATTCCCAGGCGGTCTCCCATCCAGGTACTAACCAGGCCCGACCGTGCTTAGCTTCCGAGATCAGACGAGATCGGGCGTGTTCACGGTGGTGTGGCCGTAAGCAATTGCTCCTGGCACCAGACAGGAGTTTAAACAGGAGAAAGGATGATTTTTTTTACCCCAAATGAATACAGCACCTGATATTCCCAGGCGGTCTCCCATCAAGGTTCTAACCAGGCCCGACCGTGCTTAGCTTCCGAGATCAGACGTGTTCTCAGTGGTGTGACCGTAATCAATTGCTCCTGGCACCAGACAGGACTTTAAACAGGAGAAAGGATCATTTTTTTTACCCCAAATGAAATTAGATTACAGCACCTGGTATTCCCAGGCGGTCTCCCATCAAGGTTCTAACCAGGCCCGACCGTGCTTAGCTTCCGAGATCAGACGAGATCGGGCGTGTTCCCGGTGGTGTGGCCGTAAGCAATAGCTCCTGGCACCAGACAGGACTTTAAACAGGAGAAAGGATGATTTTTTTTACCCCAAATGAATACAGCACCTGGTATTCCCAGGCGGTCTCCCATCCAAGTACTAACCAGGACCGACCGTGCTTAGCTTCCGAGATCAGACGAGATCGGGCGTGTTCCCGGTGGTGTGGCCGTAAGCAATAGCTCCTGGCACCAGACAGGACTTTAAACAGGAGAAAGGATGATTTTTTTTACCCTAAATGAAAATAGTTTACAGCACCTGGTATTCCTAGGGGGTCTCCCATCCAGGTACTAACCAGGCCCGACTGTTCTTAGCTTCCGAGATCAGACGAGATCGGGCGTGTTCGCAGTGGTGTGGCCGTAAGCAATTCCTCCTGGCACCAGACAAGACTTTAAACAGGAGAAAGGATGATTTTTTTTACCCCAAATGAAAATAGATTACAGCACCTGGTATTCCCAGGCGGTCTCCCATCGAAGTACTAACCAGGCCCGACCGTGCTTAGCTTCCGAGATCAGACGAGATCGGGCGTGTTCCCGGTGGTGCGGCCGTAAGCAATTGCTCCTGGCACCAGACAGGACTTTAAACAGGAGAAAGGATGATTTTTTTTACCCCAAATGAAAATAGCTTACAGCACCTAGTATTCCCAGGCGGTCTCCCATCCAGGTACTAACCAGGCCCGACCGTGCTTAGCTTCCGAGATCAGACGAGATCGGGCGTGTTCACGGTGGTGTGGCCGTAAGCAATTGCTCCTGGCACCAGACAGGACTTTAAACAGGAGAAAGGATGATTTTTTTTACCCCTAATGAAAATAGCTTACAGCACCTGGTATTCCCAGGCGGTCTCCCATCCAGGTACTAACCAGGCCCGACCGTGCTTAGCCTCCGAGATCAGACGAGATCGGGCGTGTTCACGGTGGTGTGGCCGTAAGCAAATGCTCCTGGCACCAGACAGGACTTTAAACAGGAGAAAGGATCATTTTTTTTACCCCAAATGAAAATAGATTACAGCACCTGGTATTCCCAGGCGGTCTCCCATCCAAGTACTAACCAAGCCCGACCGTGGTTAGCTTCCGAGATCAGGTGAGATCGGGCGTGTTCACGGTGGTATGGCCGTAAGCAATTGCTCCTGGCACTAGACAGGACTTTAAACAGGAGAAAGGATGATTTTTTTTACCCCAAATGAAAATAGCTTACAGCACCTGGTATTCCCAGGCGGTCTCCCATCCAAGTACTAACCAGGCCCGACCGTGCTTCGCTTCCGAGATCAGACGAGATTGGGCATGTTCCCGGTGGTGTGGCCGTAAGCAATTGCTCCTGGCACCAGACAGGACTTTAAACAGGAGAAAGGATGATTTTTTTTACCCCAAATGAAAATAGCTTACAGCACCTGGTATTCCTAGGCGGTCTCCCATCCAGGTACTAACCAGGCCCGACCGTTCTTAGCTTCCGAGATCAGACGAGATCGGGCGTGTTCACGGTGGTGTGGCCGTAAGCAATTGCTCCTGGCACCAGACAGGACTTTAAACAGGAGAAAGGATCATTTTTTTTACCCCAAATGAAAATAGCTTACAGCACCTGGTATTCCCAGGCGGTCTCCCATCCAGGTACTAACCAGTCCCGACTGTGCTTAGCTTCCGAGTTCAGACGAGATCGGGCGTGTTCACGGTGGTGTGGCCGTAATCAATTGCTCCTGGCACCAGACAGGACTTTAAACAGGAGAAAGGATCATTTTTTTTACCCCAAATTAAAATAGATTACAGCACCTGGTATTCCCAGGCGGTCTCCCATCCAAGTCCTAACCAAGCCCGACCGTGCTTAGCTTCCGAAATCAGACGAGATTGGGCGTGTTCACGGTGGTGTGACCGTAAGCAATTGCTCCTGGCACTAGACAGGACTTTAAACAGGAGAAAGGATGATTTTTTTTACCCCAAATGAAAATAGCTTACAGCACCTGGTATTCCCAGGCGGTCTCCCATCCAAGTACTAACCAGGCCCGACCGTGCTTAGCTTCCGAGATCAGACGAGGTCGGGCGTGTTCACGGTGTTGTGGCCGTAAACAATTGCGCCTGGCACCAGAGAGGACTTTAAACAGGAGAAAGGATGATTTTTTTTACCCCAAATGAAAATAGCTTACAGCACCTGGTATTCCTACGGGGTCTCCCATCCAGGTACTAACCAGGCCCGACCGTGCTTAGCTTCCGAGATCAGATGAGATCGGACGTGTTCGCAGTGGTGTGGCCGTAAGCAATTGCTCCTAGCACCAGACAGGACTTTAAACGGGAGAAAGGATCATTTTTTTTACCCCAAATGAAAATAGATAACAACACCTGGTATTCCCAGGCGGTCTCCCATCCAAGTACTAACCAGGCCCGACCGTGCTTAGCTTCCGAGATCAGACGAGATCGGGCGTGTTCACGGTGGTGTGGCCTTAAGCAATTACTCCTGGCACCAGACAGGACTTTAAACAGGAGAAAGGATGATTTTTTTTACCCCAAATGAAAATAGCTTACAGCACCTGGTATTCCCAGGCGGTCTCCCATCCAGGTACTAACCAGGCCCGACCGTGCTTAGCTTCCGAGATCAGACGAGATCGGGCATGTTCGCAGTGGTGTGGCCGTAAGCAATTGCTCCTGGCACCAGACAGGACTTTAAACAGGAGAAAGGATCATTTTTTTTACCCCAAATGAAAATAGATTACAGCACCTGGTATTCCCAGGCGGTCTCCCATCCAAGTACTAACCAGGCCCGACCGTGCTTAGGTTCCGAGATCAGACGTGATCGGGCGTGTTCCCGGTGGTGTGGCCGTAAGCAATTACTCCTGGCACCAGACAGGACTTTAAACAGGAGAAAGGATCATTTTTTTTACCCAAAATGAAAATAGATTACAGCACCTGGTATTCCCAGGCGGTCTCCCATCCAAGTACTAACCATGCCCGACCGTGCTTAGCTTCCGAGATCAGACGAGATCGGGCGTGTTCACGGTGGTGTGGCCGTAAGCAATTGCTCCTGGCACCAGACAGGACTTTAGACAGGATAAAGGATGATTTTTTTTACCCCAAATGAAAATAGATTACAGCACCTGGTATTCCCAGGCGGTCTCCCATCCAAGTACTAACCAGGCCCGACCGTGCTTAGCTTCCGAGATCAGACGAGATCGTGCGTGTTCACGGTGGTGTGGCCGTAAGCAATTGCTCCTGGCACCAGACAGGACTTTAAACAGGAGAAAGGATGATTTTTTTTACCCCAAATGAAAATAGCTTACAGCACCTGGTATTCCCAGGCGGTCTCTCATCCAGGTACTTACCAGGCCCGCCCGTGCTTAGCTTCCGAGATCAGACGAGATCGTGCGTGTTCACGGTGGTGTGGCCGTAAGCAATTGCTCCTGGCACCAGACAGGACTTTAAACAGGAGAAAGGATGATTTTTTTTACCCCAAATGAAAATAGCTTACAGCACCTGGTATTCCCAGGCGGTCTCCCATCCAGGTACTAACCAGGCCCGCCCGTGCTTAGCTTCCGAGATCAGACGAGATCGGGCGTGTTCGCAGTGGTGTGGCCGTAAGCAATTGCTCCTGGCACCAGACAGGACTTTAAACAGGAGAAAGGATCATTTTTTTTACCCCAAATGAATACAGCACCTGATATTCCCAGGCGGTCTCCCATCCAGGTACTAACCAGGCCCGACCGTGCTTAGCTTCCGAGATCAGACGAGATCGGGCGTGTTCGCAGTGGTGTGGCCGTAAGGAATTGCTCCTGGCACCAGACAGGACTTTAAACAGGAGAAAGGATCATTTTTTTTACCCCAAATGAATTCAGCACCTGATATTCCCAGGCGGTCTCCCATCCAGGTACTAACCAGGCCCGACCGTGCTTAGCTTCCGAAATCAGACGAGATCGGGCGTGTTCACGGTGGTGCGGCCGTAAGCAATTGCTCCTGGCACCAGACAGGACTTTAAACAGGAGAAAGGATCATTTTTTTTACCCCAAATGAATACAGCACCTGATATTCCCAGGCGGTCTCCCATCCAGGTACTAACCAGGTCCGACCGTGCTTAGCTTCCGAGATCAGACGAGATCGGGCGTGTTCGCAGTGGTGTGGCCGTAAGGAATTGCTCCTGGCACCAGACAGTACTTTAAACAGGAGAAAGGATCATTTTTTTTACCCCAAATGAAAATAGCTTACAGCACCTGGTATTCCCAGGCGGTCTCCCATCCAAGTACTAACCAGGCCCGACCGTGCTTAGCTTCCGAGATCAGACGAGGTCGGGCGTGTTCACGGTGTTGTGGCCGTAAACAATTGCGCCTGGCACCAGAGAGGACTTTAAACAGGAGAAAGGATGATTTTTTTTACCCCAAATGAAAATAGCTTACAGCACCTGGTATTCCTACGGGGTCTCCCATCCAGGTACTAACCAGGCCCGACCGTGCTTAGCTTCCGAGATCAGATGAGATCGGACGTGTTCGCAGTGGTGTGGCCGTAAGCAATTGCTCCTAGCACCAGACAGGACTTTAAACGGGAGAAAGGATCATTTTTTTTACCCCAAATGAAAATAGATAACAACACCTGGTATTCCCAGGCGGTCTCCCATCCAAGTACTAACCAGGCCCGACCGTGCTTAGCTTCCGAGATCAGACGAGATCGGGCGTGTTCACGGTGGTGTGGCCTTAAGCAATTACTCCTGGCACCAGACAGGACTTTAAACAGGAGAAAGGATGATTTTTTTTACCCCAAATGAAAATAGCTTACAGCACCTGGTATTCCCAGGCGGTCTCCCATCCAGGTACTAACCAGGCCCGACCGTGCTTAGCTTCCGAGATCAGACGAGATCGGGCATGTTCGCAGTGGTGTGGCCGTAAGCAATTGCTCCTGGCACCAGACAGGACTTTAAACAGGAGAAAGGATCATTTTTTTTACCCCAAATGAAAATAGATTACAGCACCTGGTATTCCCAGGCGGTCTCCCATCCAAGTACTAACCAGGCCCGACCGTGCTTAGGTTCCGAGATCAGACGTGATCGGGCGTGTTCCCGGTGGTGTGGCCGTAAGCAATTACTCCTGGCACCAGACAGGACTTTAAACAGGAGAAAGGATCATTTTTTTTACCCAAAATGAAAATAGATTACAGCACCTGGTATTCCCAGGCGGTCTCCCATCCAAGTACTAACCATGCCCGACCGTGCTTAGCTTCCGAGATCAGACGAGATCGGGCGTGTTCACGGTGGTGTGGCCGTAAGCAATTGCTCCTGGCACCAGACAGGACTTTAAACAGGATAAAGGATGATTTTTTTTACCCCAAATGAAAATAGATTACAGCACCTGGTATTCCCAGGCGGTCTCCCATCCAAGTACTAACCAGGCCCGACCGTGCTTAGCTTCCGAGATCAGACGAGATCGTGCGTGTTCACGGTGGTGTGGCCGTAAGCAATTGCTCCTGGCACCAGACAGGACTTTAAACAGGAGAAAGGATGATTTTTTTTACCCCAAATGAAAATAGCTTACAGCACCTGGTATTCCCAGGCGGTCTCTCATCCAGGTACTTACCAGGCCCGCCCGTGCTTAGCTTCCGAGATCAGACGAGATCGTGCGTGTTCACGGTGGTGTGGCCGTAAGCAATTGCTCCTGGCACCAGACAGGACTTTAAACAGGAGAAAGGATGATTTTTTTTACCCCAAATGAAAATAGCTTACAGCACCTGGTATTCCCAGGCGGTCTCCCATCCAGGTACTAACCAGGCCCGCCCGTGCTTAGCTTCCGAGATCAGACGAGATCGGGCGTGTTCGCAGTGGTGTGGCCGTAAGCAATTGCTCCTGGCACCAGACAGGACTTTAAACAGGAGAAAGGATCATTTTTTTTACCCCAAATGAATACAGCACCTGATATTCCCAGGCGGTCTCCCATCCAGGTAATAACCAGGCCCGACCGTGCTTAGCTTCCGAGATCAGACGAGATCGGGCGTGTTCGCAGTGGTGTGGCCGTAAGGAATTGCTCCTGGCACCAGACAGGACTTTAAACAGGAGAAAGGATCATTTTTTTTACCCCAAATGAATTCAGCACCTGATATTCCCAGGCGGTCTCCCATCCAGGTACTAACCAGGCCCGACCGTGCTTAGCTTCCGAAATCAGACGAGATCGGGCGTGTTCACGGTGGTGCGGCCGTAAGCAATTGCTCCTGGCACCAGACAGGACTTTAAACAGGAGAAAGGATCATTTTTTTTACCCCAAATGAATACAGCACCTGATATTCCCAGGCGGTCTCCCATCCAGGTACTAACCAGGCCCGACCGTGCTTAGCTTCCGAGATCAGACGAGATCGGGCGTGTTCGCAGTGTTGTGGCCGTAAGGAATTGCTCCTGGCACCAGACAGTACTTTAAACAGGAGAAAGGATCATTTTTTTTACCCCAAATGAATACAGCACCTGAGATTCCCAGGCGGTCTCCCATCCAGGTACTAACCAGGCCCGACCGTGCTTAGCTTCCGAAATCAGACGAGATCGGGCGTGTTCGCGGTGGTGTGGCCGTAAGCAATTGCTCCTGGCACCAGACAGGACTTTAAACAGGAGAAAGGATGATTTTTTTTACCCCAAATGAAAATAGCTTACAGCACCTGGTATTCCCAGGCGGTCTCCCATCCAGGGACTAACCAGGCCCGACCGTGCTTAGCTTCCGAGATCAGACGAGATCGGGCGTGTTCGCAGTGGTGTGGCCGTAAGCAATTACTCCTGGCACCAGACAGGACTTTAAACAGGAGAAAGGATAATTTTTTTTACCCCAAATGAAAATAGCTTACAGCACCTGGTATTCCCAGGCGGTCTCCCATCCAGGTACTAACCATGCCCGACCGTGCTTAGCTTCCGAGATCAGACGAGATCGGGCATGTTCGCAATGGTGTGGCCGTAAGCAATTGCTCCTGGCACCAGACAGGACTTTAAACAGGAGAAAGGATCATTTTTTTTACCCCAAATGAAAATATATTACAGCACCTGGTATTCCCAGGCGGTCTCCTTTCCAAGTACTAACCAGGCCCGACCGTGCTTAGCTTCCGAGATCAGACGAGATCGGGCGTGTTCACGGTGGTGTGGCCGAAAGCAATTGCTCCTGGCACCAGACAGGACTTTAAACAGGAGAAAGGATCATTTTTTTTACCCCAAATGAAAATAGCTTACAGCACCGGGTATTCCCAGGCGGTCTCCCATCCAGGTACTAACCATGCCCGACCATGCTTAGCTTCTGAGATCAGACGAGATCGGGCATGTTCGCAGTGGTGTGGCCGTAACTAATTACTCCAGGCACCAGACAGGACTTTAAACAGGAGAAAGGATCATTTTTTTTACCCCAAATGAAAATAGATTATAGCACCTGGTATTCCCAGGCGGTCTCCCATCCAAGTACTAACCAGGCCCGACCGTGCTTAGCTTCCGAAATCAGACGAGATCGGGCGTGTTCGCGGTGGTGTGGCCGTAAGCAATTACTCCTGGCACGAGACAGGACTTTAAACAGGAGAAAGGATAATTTTTTTTACCCCAAATGAAAATAGATTACAGCACCTGGTATTCCCAGGCGGTCTCCCCTCCAAGTACTAACCAGGCCCGACCGTGCTTAGCTTCCGAGATCAGACGAGATCGGGCGTGTTCACGGTGGTGTGGCCGAAAGCAATTGCTCCTGGCACCAGACAGGACTTTAAACAGGAGAAAGGATGATTTTTTTTACCCCAAATGAAAATAGCTTACAGCACCTGGTATTCCCAGGCGGTCTCCCATCCAGGTACTAACCAGGCCCGACCGTGCTTAGCTTCCGAGATCAGACGAGATCGGGCGTGTTCACGGTGGTGTGGCCTTAAGCAATTACTCATGGCACCAGACAGGACTTTAAACAGGAGAAAGGATGATTTTTTTTACCCCAAATGAAAATAGATTACAGCACCTGGTATTCCCAGGCGGTCTCCCATCCAAGTACTAACCAGGCCCGACCGTGCTTAGCTTCCGAGATCAGACGAGATCGGGCGTGTTCACGGTGGTGTGGCCTTAAGCAATTGCACCTGGCACCAGACAGGACTTTAAACAGGAGAAAGGATGATTTTTTTTTACCACAAATGAAAATAGATTACAGCTCCTGGTATTCCCAGGCGGTCTCCCATCCAAGTACTAACCAGGCCCGACCGTGCTTAGCTTCCGAGATCAGACGAGATCGGGCGTGTTCACGGTGGTGTGGCCTTAAGCAATTGCACCTGGCACCAGACAGGACTTTAAACAGGAGAAAGGATGATTTTTTTACCCCAAATGAAAATAGATTACAGCACCTGGTATTCCCAGGCGGTCTCCCATCCAAGTACTAACCAGGCCCGACTGTGCTTAGCTTCCGAGATCAGACGAGATCGGGCGTGTTCACGGTGGTGTGGCCTTCAGCAATTACTCATGGCACCAGACAGGACTTTAAACAGGAGAAAGGATGATTTTTTTTTACCCCAAATGAAAATAGATTACAGCACCTGGTATTCCCAGGCGGTCTCCCATCCAAGTACTAACCAGGCCCGACCGTGCTTAGCTTCCGAGATCAGACGAGATCGGGCGTATTCACGGTGGTGTGGCCGTAAGCAATTTCTCCTGGCACCAGACAGGACTTTAAACAGGAGAAAGGATGATTTTTTTTACCCCAAATGAAAATAGCTTACAGCACCTGGTATTCCCAGGCGGTCTCCCATCCAGGGACTAACCAGGCCCGACCGTGCTTAGCTTCCGAGATCAGACGAGATCGGGCGTGTTCGCAGTGGTGTGGCCGTAAGCAATTACTCCTGGCACCAGACAGGACTTTAAACAGGAGAAAGGATAATTTTTTTTACCCCAAATGAAAATAGCTTACAGCACCTGGTATTCCCAGGCGGTCTCCAATCCAGGTACTAACCATGCCCGACCGTGCTTAGCTTCCGAGATCAGACGAGAACGGGCATGTTCGCAATGGTGTGGCCGTAAGCAATTACTCCTGGCACCAGACAGGACTTTAAACAGGAGAAAGGATAATTTTTTTTACCCCAAATGAAAATAGATTTCAGCACCTGGTATTCCCAGGCGGTCTCCCATCCAAGTACTAACCAGGCCTGACCGCGCTTAGCTTCCGAGATCAGACGAGATCCGGCGTGTTCGCAGTGGTGTGGCCGTAAGCAATTGCTCCTGGCACGAGACAGGACTTTAAACAGGAGAAAGGATAATTTTTTTTACCCCAAATGAAAATAGATTACAGCACCTGGTATTCCCAGGCGGTCTCCCATCCAAGTACTAACCAGGCCCGACCGTGCTTAGCTACCGAGATCAGACGAGATCGGGCGTGTTCACGGTGGTGTGGCCTTAAGCAATTACTCATGGCACCAGACAGGACTTTAAACAGGAGAAAGGATAATTTTTTTTACCCCAAATGAAAGTAGATTACAGCACCTAGTATTCCCAGGCGGTCTCCCATCCAAGTACTAACCAGGCCCGACCGTGCTTAGCTTCCGAGATCAGACGAGATTGGGCGTGTTCACGGTGGTGTGGCCTTAAGCAATTGCCCATGGCACCAGACAGGACTTTAAACAGGAGAAAGGATGATTTTTTTTACCAAAAATGAAAATAGATTACAGCACCTGGTATTCCCAGGCGGTCTCCCATCCAAGTACTAACCAGGCCCGACCGTGCTTAGCTTCCAAGAACAGACGAGATCGGGCGTATTCGCAGTGGTGTGGCCGTAAGCAATTGCTCCTTGCACCAGACAGGAATTTAAACAGGAGAAAGGATCATTTTTTTTACCCCAAATGAAAATAGATTACAGCACCTGGTATTCCCAGGCGGTCTCCCATCCAAGTACTAACCAGGCCCGACCGTGCTCAGCTTCCGAGATCAGACGGGATCGGGCGTGTTCGCAGTGGTGTGGCCGTAAGCAATTGCTCCTGGCACCAGACAGGAGAAAGGATCATTTTTTTTACCCCAAATGAAAATAGATTACAGCACCTGGTATTCCCAGGCGGTCTCCCATCCAGGTACTAACCAGGCCCGACCGTGCTTAGCTTCCGAGATCAGACGAGATCGGGCGTGTTCACGGTGGTGTGGCCGTAAGCATTTACTCCTAGCACCAGACAGGACTTTAAACAGGAGAAAGGATCATTTTTTTTACCCCAAATGAAAATAGCTTACAGCACCTTGTATTCCCAGGCGGTCTCCCATCCAGGTACTAACCAGGCCTGACCGTGCTTAGCTTCCGAGATCAGACGAGATCGGGCGTGTTCACGTGGTGTGGCCTTAAGCAATTACTCATGGCACCAGACTGGACTTTAAACAGGAGAAAGGATGATTTTTTTTACCCCAAATGAAATTAGCTTACAGCACCTGGTATTCCCAGGCAGTCTCCCATCCAGGTACTAACCATGCCCGACCGTGCTTAGCTTCCGAGATCAGACGAGATCGGGGGTGTTCGCAGTGGTGTGGCCGTAAGCAATTGCTCCTGGCAACAGACAGGACTTTAAACAGGAGAAAGGATCATTTTTTTTACCCCAAATGAAAATAGATTAAAGCACCTGGTATTCCCAGGCGGTCTCCCATCCAAGTACTAACCAGGCCCGACCGTGCTTAGCTTCCGAGATCAGACGAGATCGGGCGTGTTCACGGTGGTGTGGCCGTAAGCATTTGCTCCTGGCACCAGACAGGACTTTAAACAGGAGAAAGGATGATTTTTTTTTTACCCCAAATGAAAACAGATTACAGCACCTGGTATTCCCAGGCGGTCTCCCATCCAAGTACTAACCAGGCCTGACCGTGCTTAGCTTCCGAGATCAGACGAGATCGGGCGTGTTCGCAGTGGTGTGGCCGTAAGCAATTGCTCCTGGCACCAGACAGGACTTTAAACAGGAGAAAGGATGATTTTTTTTACCCCAAATGAAAATAGCTTACAGCACCTGGTATTCCCAGGCGGTCTCCCATCCAGGTACTAACCATGCCCGACCGTGCTTAGCTTCCGAGATCAGACGAGATCGGGCGTGTTCGCAGTGGTGTGGCCGTAAGCAATTGCTCCTGGCACCAGACAGGACTTTAAACAGGAGAAAGGACCATTTTTTTTACCCCAAATGAAAATAGATTACAGCACCTGGTATTCTCAGGCGGTCTCCCATCCAAGTACTAACCAGGCCCGACCGTGCTTAGCTTCCGAGATCAGACGTGTTCCCGGTGGTTTTGCCGTAAGCAATTGCTCGTGGCACCAGACAGGACTTTAAACAGGAGAAAGGATGATTTTTTTTACCCCAAATGAAAATAGCTTACAGCACCTGGTATTCCCAGGCGGTCTCCCATCCAGGTACTAACCAGGCCCGACCGTGCTTAGCTTCCGAGAACAGACGAGATCGGGCGTGTTCGCAGTGGTGTGGCCGTAAGCAATTGCTCCTGGCACCAGACAGGACTTTAAACAGGAGAAAGAATGATTTTTTTTACCCCAAATGAAAATAGATTACAGCACCTGGTATTCCCAGGCGGTCTCCCATCCAAGTACTAACCAGGCCTGACCGTGCTTAGCTTCCGAGATCAGATGAGATCGGGCGTGTTCGCAGTGGTGTGGCCGTAAGCAATTGCTCCTGGCACCAGACAGGACTTTAAACAGGAGAAAGGATGATTTTTTTTACCCCAAATGAAAATAGCTTACAGCACCTGGTATTCCC
Organism: Micromesistius poutassou; assembly: GCF_964030765.1. NCBI lineage: Eukaryota > Metazoa > Chordata > Actinopteri > Gadiformes > Gadidae > Micromesistius > Micromesistius poutassou. The sequence continues at coordinate 25,638,432 of NC_140271.1, forward strand.
AGGCGGTCTCCCATCCAGGTACTAACCATGCCCGACCGTGCTTAGCTTCCGAGATCAGACGAGATCGGGCGTGTTCGCAGTGGTGTAGCCGTAAGCAATTGCTCCTGGCACCAGACAGGACTTTAAACAGGAGAAAGGATGATTTTTTTTAGCCCAAATGAAAATAGCTTACAGCACCTGGTATTCCCAGGCGGTCGCCCATCCAGGTACTAACCAGGCCCGACCGTGCTTAGCTTCCGAGATCAGACGAGATCGGGCGTGTTCGCAGTGGTGTGGCCGTAAGCAATTGCTCCTGGCACCAGACAGGACTTTAAACAGGAGAAAGGATCATTTTTTTTACCCTAAATGAAAATAGATTACAGCACCTGGTATTCCCAGACTGTCTCCCATCCAAGTACTAGACAGGCCTGACCATGCTTAGCTTCCGAGATCAGACGAGATCGGTCGTGTTCACGGTGGTGTGGCCGTAAGCAATTGCTCCGGGCACCAGACAGGACTTTAAACATGAGAAAGGATGATTTTTTTTACCCCAAATGAAAATAGCTTACAGCACCTGGTATTCCCAGGCGGTCTCCCATCCAGGTACTAACCAGGCCCGACCGCGCTTAGCTTCCGAGATCAGACGAGATCGGGCGTGTTCGCAGTGGTGTTGCCGTAAGCAATTGCTCCTGGCACCAGACAGGACTTTAAACAGGAGAAAGGATCTTTTTTTTTTACCCCAAATGAAAATAGATTACAGCACCTGGTATTCCCAGGCGGTCTCCCATCCAAGTACTAACCAGGCCCGACCGTGCTTAGCTTCCGAGATCAGACGAGATCGGGCGTGTTCCCGGTGGTGTGGCCATAAGCAATTGCTCCTGGCACCAGACAGGACTTTAAACAGGAGAAAGGATGATTTTTTTTACCCCAAATGAAAATAGCTTACAGCACCTGGTATTCCCAGGCGGTCTCCCATCCAGGTACTAACCAGGCACGACCGTGCTTAGCTTGCGAGATCAGACGAGATCGGGAGTGTTCGCAGTGGTGTGGCCGTAAGCAATTGCTCCTGGCACCAGACAGGACTTTAAACAGGAGAAAGGATAATTTTTTTTACCCCAAATGAAAATAGATTACAGCACCTGGTATTCCCAGGCGGTCTTCAATCCAGGTACTAACCAGGCCCGACCGTGCTTAGCTTCCGAGATCAGACGAGATTGGGCGTGTTCGCAGTGGTGTGGCCGTAAGCAATTGCTCCTGGCACCAGACAGGACTTTTAACAGGAGAAAGGACCATTTTTTTTACCCCAAATGAAAATAGATTACAGCACCTGGTATTCCCAGGCGGTCTCCCATCCAAGTACTAACCAGGCCCGACAGTGCTTAGCTTCCGAGATCAGACGTGTTCCCGGTGGTGTGACCGTAAGCAATTGCTCGTGGCACCAGACAGGACTTTAAACAGGAGAAAGGATGATTTTTTTTACCCCAAATGAAAATAGACCACAGCACCTGGTATTCCAAGGCGGTCTCCCATCCAAGTACTAACCAGGCCCGACCGTGCTTAGCTTCCGAGATCAGACGAGATCGGGCGTGTTCAAGGTGGTGTGGCCGTAAGCAATTACTCCTGGCACCAGACAGGACTTTAAACAGGAGAAAGGATCATTTTTTTTACCCCAAATGAAAATAGATTACAGCACCTGGTATTCCCAGGCGGTCTCCCATCCAAGTACTAACCAGGCCCGACCGTGCTTAGCTTCCGAGATCAGACGAGATCGGGCGTGTTCACGGTGGTGTGGCCGTAAGCAATTGCTCCTGGCACCAGACAGGACTTTAAACAGGAGAAAGGATGATTTTTTTTACCCCAAATGAAAATAGCTTAGAGCACCTGGTATTCCCAGGCGGTCTCCCATCCAGGTACTAACCAGGCCCGACCGTGCTTAGCTTCCGAGATCAGACGAGATCGGGCGTGTCCGCAGTGGTGTGGCCGTAAGCAATTGCTCCTAGCACCAGACAGGACTTTAAACAGGAGAAAGGATCATTTTTTTTACGCCAAATGAAAAAAGATTACAGCACATGGTATACCCAGGCGGTCTCCCATCCAAGTACTAACCAGGCCCGACCGTGCTTAGCTTCCGAGATCAGAAGAGATCGTGCGTGTTCACGGTGGTGTGGCCGTAAGCAATTACTCCTGGCACCAGACATGACTTTAAACAGGAGAAAGGATCATTTTTTTTACCCCAAATGAAAATAGCTTACAGCACCTGGTATTCCCAGGCGGTCTCCCATCCAGGTACTAACCAGGCCCGACCGTGCTTAGCTTCCGAGATCAGACGAGATCGGGCGTGTTCACGGTGGTGTGGCCGTAAGCAATTGCTCCGGGCACCAGACAGGACTTTAAACAGGAAAAAGGATGATTTTTTTTACCCCAAATGAAAATAGCTTACAGCACCTGGTATTCCCAGGCGGTCTCCCATCCAGGTACTAACCAGGCCCGACCGCGCTTAGCTTCCGAGATCAGACGAGATCGGGCGTGTTCGCAGTGGTGTGGCCGTAAGCAATTGCTCCTGGCACCAGACAGGACTTTAAACAGGAGAAAGGATGATTTTTTTTACCCCAAATGAAAATAGCTTACAGCACCTGGAATTCCCAGGCGGTCTCACATCCAGGTACTACCAGGCCCGACCGTGCTTAGCTTCCGAGATCAGACGAGATCGGGCGTGTTCGCAGTGGTGTGGCCGTAAGCAATTGCTCATGGCACCAGACAGGACTTTAAACAGGAGAAAGGATGATTTTTTTTACCCCAAATGAAAATAGCTTACAGCACCTGGTATTCCCAGGCGGTCTCCCATCCAGGTACTAACCAGGCCCGACCGTGCTTAGCTTCCGAGATCAGACGAGATCGGGCGTGTTCGCAGTGGTGTGGCCGTAAGCAACTGCTCCTGGCACCAGACAGAACTTTAAACAGGAGAAAGGATAATTTTTTTTACCCCAAATGAAAATAGCTTACAGCACCTGGTATTCCCAGGGGGTCTCCCATCCAAGTACTAACCAGGCCCGACCGTGCTTAGCTTCCGAGATCAGACGAGATCGGGCGTGTTCACGGTGGTGTGGCCGTAAGCAATTGCTCCTGGCACCAGACAGGACTTTAAACAGGAGAAAGGATGATTTTTTTTACCCCAAATGAAAATACCTTACAGCACCTGGTATTCCCAGGCGGTCTCCCATCCAAGTACTAACCAGGCCCGACCGTGCTTAGCTTCCGAGATCAGACGAGATCGGGCGTGTTCACGGTGGTGTGGCCGTAAGCAATTGCTCCTGGCACCAGACAGGACTTTAAACAGGAGAAAGGATCATTTTTTTTACCCCAAATGAAAATAGCTTACAGCACCTGGTATTCCCAGGGGGTCTCCCATCCAAGTACTAACCAGGCCCGACCGTGCTTAGCTTCCGAGATCAGACGAGATCGGGCGTGTTCACGGTGGTGTGGCCGTAAGCAATTGCTCCTGGCACGAGACAGGACTTTAAACAGGAGAAAGGATGATTTTTTTTACCCTAAATGAAAATACCTTACAGCACCTGGTATTCCCAGGCAGTCTCCCATCCAGGTACTAACTAGGCCCGACCGTGCTTAGCTTCCGAGATCAGGCGTGTTTGCAGTGGTGTGGCCGTAAGCAATTACTCCTGGCACCAGACAGGACTTTAAACAGGAGAAAGGATCATTTTTTTTACCCCAAATGAAAATAGATTACAGCACCTGGTATTCCCAGGCGGTATCCCATCCAAGTACTAACCAGGCCCGACCATGCTTAGCTTCCGAGATCAGACAAGATCGGGCGTGTTCACGGTGGTGTGGCCGTAAGCAATTGCTCCTTGCACCAGACAGGACTTTTAACAGGAGAAAGGATGATTTTTTTTACCCCAAATGAAAATAGCTTACAGCACCTGGTATTCCCAGGCGGTCTCCCATCCAAGTACTAACCAGGCCCGACCGTGCTTAGCTTCCGAGATCAGACGAGATCGGGCGTGTTCACGGTGGTGTGGCCATAAGCAATTGCTCCTGGCACCAGACAGGACTTTAAACAGGAGAAAGGATGATTTTTTTTTACCGCAAATGATTATAGCTTACAGCACCTGGTATTCCCAGGCGGTCTCCCATCCAGGTACTAACCAGGCCTGACCATGCTTAGCTTCCGAGATCAGACGAGATCGGGCGTGTTTGCAGTGGTGTGGCCGTAAGCAATTGCTCCTGGCACCAGACAGGACTTTAAACAGGAGAAAGGATGATTTTTTTTACCCCAAATGAAAATAGCTTACAGCACCTGGTATTCCCAGGCGGTCTCCCATCCAAGTACTAACCAGGCCCGACCGTGCATAGCTTCCGAGATCAGACGAGATCGGGCGTGTTCACGGTGGTGTGGCCGTGAGCACTTGCTCCTGGCACCAGACAGGACTTTAAACAGGAGAAAGGATCATTTTTTTTACCCCAAATGAAATTAGATTACAGCACCTGGTATTCCCAGGGGGTCTCCCATCCAAGTACTAACCAGCCTTGACCGTGCTTAGCTTCCGAGATCAGACGAGATTGGGCGTGTTCGCAGTGGTGTGGCCGTAAGCAATTGCTCCAAGCAACAGACAGGACTTTAAACAGGAGAAAGGATCATTTTTTTTACCCCAAATGAAAATAGATTACAGCACCTGGTATTCCCAGGCACTCTCCCATCCAAGTACTAACCAGGCCCAACCGTGCTTAGCTTCCGAGATCAGACGAGATCGGGCGTGTTCACGGTGGTGTGGCCGTAAGAAATTGCTCCGGGCACCAGACAGGACTTTAAACAGGAGAAAGGATGATTTTTTTTTACCCCAAATGGAAATAGCTTACAGCACCTGGTATTCCCAGGCGGTCCCCCATCCAAGTACTAACCACGCCCGACCGTGCTTAGCTTCCGAGATCAGACGAGATCGGGCGTGTTCACGGTGGTGTGGCCGTAAGCAATTGCTCCTGGCACCAGACAGGACTTTAAACAGGAGAAAGGATGATTTTTTTTACCCCAAATGAAAATAGATCACAGCACCTGGTATTCCCAGGCGGTCTCCGATCCAAGTACTAACCAGCCTCGACCGTGCTTAGCTTCCGAGATCAGACGAGATCGGGCGTGTTCGCAGTGGTGTGGCCGTAAGCAATTGCTCCAGGCAACAGACAGGACTTTAAACAGGAGAAAGGATCATTTTTTTTTACCCCAAATGAATATAGATTACAGCACCTGGTATTCCCAGGCGGTCTCCCATCCAAGTACTAACCAGGCCCGACCGTGCTTAGCTTCCGAGATCAGACGAGATTGTGCGTGTTCGCAGTGGTGTGGCCGTAAGCAATTGCTCCTGGCACCAGACAGGACTTTAAACAGTAGAAAGGATAATTTTTTTTACCCCAAATGAAAATAGATTACAGCACCTGGTATTCCCAGGCGGTCTCCCATCCAAGTACTAACCAGGCCCGACCGTGCTTAGCTTCCGAGATCGGACGAGATCGGGCGTGTTCACGGTGGTGTGGCCGTAAGCAATTGCTCCTGGCACCAGACAGGACTTTAAACAGGAGAAAGGATGATTTTTTTTACCCCAAATGAAAATAGCTTACAGCACCTGGTTTTCCCAGGCGGTCTCCCATCCAGGTACTAACCAGGCCCAACCGTGCTTAGCTTCCGAGATCAGACGAGATCGGGCGTGTTCGCAGTGGTGTGGCCGTAAGCAATTGCTCCTGGCACCAGACAGGACTTCAAACAGGAGAAAGGATCTTTTTTTTTTACCCCAAATGAATATAGATTACAGCACCTGGTATTCCCAGGCGGTCTCCCATCCAAGTACTAACCAGGCCCGACCGTGCTTAGCTTCCGAGATCAGACGAGATTGTGCGTGTTCGCAGTGGTGTGGCCGTAAGCAATTGCTCCTGGCACCAGACAGGACTTTAAACAGTAGAAAGGATAATTTTTTTTACCCCAAATGAAAATAGATTACAGCACCTGGTATTCCCAGGCGGTCTCCCATCCAAGTACTAACCAGGCCCGACCGTGCTTAGCTTCCGAGATCAGACGAGATCGGGCGTGTTCACGGTGGTGTGGCCGTAAGCAATTGCTCCTGGCACCAGACAGGACTTTAAACAGGAGAAAGGATGATTTTTTTTACCCCAAATGAAAATAGCTTACAGCACCTGGTTTTCCCAGGCGGTCTCCCATCCAGGTACTAACCAGGCCCAACCGTGCTTAGCTTCCGAGATCAGACGAGATCGGGCGTGTTCGCAGTGGTGTGGCCGTAAGTAATTGCTCCTGGCACCAGACAGGACTTTAAACAGGAGAAAGGATCTTTTTTTTTTACCCCAAATGAAAATAGATTACAGCACCTGGTATTCCCAGACGGTCTCCCATCCAAGTACTAACCATGCCCGACCGTGCTTAGCTTCCAAGATCAGACGAGATTGGGCGTGTTCCCGGTGGTGTGCCCGTAAGCAATTGCTCCTGGCACCAGACAGGACTTCAAACAGGAGAAAGGATGATTTTTTTTACCCCAAATGAAAATAGCTTACAGCACCTGGTATTCCCAGGCGGTCTCCCATCCAGGTACTAACCAGGCCCGACTGTGCTTAGCTCCCGAGATCAGACGAGTTCGGGCGTGTTCGCAGTGGTGTGACCGTAAGCAATTGCTCCTAGCACCAGACAGGACTTTAAACAGGAGAAAGGATCATTTTTTTTTACCCCAAATGAAAATAGCTTACAGCACCTGGTATTCCCAGGCGGTCTCCCATCCAGGTACTAACCAGGCCCGACCGTGCATAGCTTCCGAGATCAGACGAGATCGGGCGTGTTCGCAGTGGTGTGGCCGTAAGCAATTGCTCCTGGCACCAGACAGGACTATAAACAGGAGAAAGGATCATTTTTTTTACCCCAAATGAAAATAGATTACAGCACCTGGTATTCCCAGGCGGTCTCCCATCCAGGTACTAACCAGGCCCGACCGTGCTTAGCTTCCGAGATCAGACGAGATCGGGCGTGTTCACGGTGGTGTGGCCGTAAGCAATTACTCCGTGCACCAGACAGGACTTTAAACAGGAGAAAGGATGATTTTTTTTACCCCAAATGAAAATAGATTACAGCACCTGGTATTCCCAGGCGGTCTCCCATCCAGGTACTAACCAGGCCCGACCGTGCATAGCTTCCGAGATCAGACGAGATCGGGCGTGTTCACGGTGGTGTGGCCGTAAGCAATTGTTCCTGGCACCAGACAGGACTTTAAACAGGAGAAAGGATGATTTTTTTTACCCCAAATGAAAATAGCTTACAGCACCTGGTATTCCCAAGCGGTCTCCCATCCAAGTACTAACGAGGCCCGACCGTGCTTAGCTTCCGAGATCAGACGAGATCTGGCGTGTTCGCAGTGGTGTGGCCGTAAGCAATTGCTCCTGGCACCAGACAGGACTTTAAACAGGAGAAAGGATCTTTTTTTTTTACCCCAAATGAAAATAGATTACAGCACCTGGTATTCCCAGGGGGTCTCCCATCCAAGTACTAACCATGCCCGACCGTGCTTAGCTTCCAAGATCAGACGAGATCGGGCATGTTCACGGTGGTGTGGCCGTAAGCGATTACTCCTGGCACCAGACAGGACTTTAAACAGGAGAAAGGATCATTTTTTTTACCCCAAATGAAAATAGCTTACAGCACCTGGTATTCCCAGGCGGTCTCCCATCCAGGTACTAACCAGGCCCGACCGTGCTTAGCATCCGAGATCAGACGAGATCGGGCGTGTTCGCAGTGGTGTGGCCGTAAGCAATTGCTCCTGGCACCAGACAGGACTTTAAACAGGAGAAAGGATCATTTTTTTTTACCCCAAATGAAAATAGATCACAGCACCTGGTATTCCCAGGCGGTCTCCCATCCAAGTACTAACCAGGCACGACCGTGCTTAGCTTCCGAGATCAGACGAGATCGGGCGTGTTCCCGGTGGTGTGGCCGTAAGCAATTTCTCCAGCACCTGGTATTCCCAGGCGGTCTCCCATCCAAGTACTAACCAGCCCCGACCGTGCTTAGTTTCCAAGATCAGACGAGATCGGGCGTGTTCACGGTGGTGTGGCCGTAAGCAATTACTCCTGGCACCAGACAGGACTTTAAACAGGAGAAAGGATGATTTTTTTTACCCCAAATGAAAATAGCTTACAGCACCTGGTATTCACAGGCGGTCCCCCATCCAAGTATTAACCAGGCCCGACCATGCTTAGCTTCAGAGATCAGACGAGATCGGGCATGTTCACGGTGGTGTGGCCGTAAGCGATTACTCCTGGCACCAGACAGGACTTTAAACAGGAGAAAGGATCATTTTTTTTACCCCAAATGAAAATAGCTTACAGCACCTGGTAGTCCCAGGCGGTCTCCCATCCAGGTACTAACCAGGCCCGACCGTGCTTAGCTTCCGAGATCAGACGAGATCGGGCGTGTTCGCAGTGGTGTGGCCGTAAGCAACTGCTCCTGGCACCAGACAGGACTTTAAACAGGAGAAAGGATCATTTTTTTTTACCCCAAATGAAAATAGATCACAGCACCTGGTATTCCCAGGCGGTCTCCCATCCAAGTACTAACCAGGCCCGACCGTGCTTAGCTTCCGAGATCAGACGAGATCGGGCGTGTTCCCGGTGGTGTGGCCGTAAGCAATTTCTCCAGCTCCTGGTATTCCCAGGCGGTCTCCCATCCAAGTACTAACCAGCCCCGACCGTGCTTAGTTTCCAAGATCAGACGAGATCGGGCGTGTTCACGGTGGTGTGGCCGTAAGCAATTGCTCCTGGCACCAGACAGGACTTTAAACAGGAGAAAGGATCATTTTTTTTACCCCAAATGAAAATAGATTACAGCACCTGGTATTCCCAGGCGGTCTCCCACCCAAGTACTCACCAGGCCTGACCGTGCTTAGCTTCCGAGATCAGACGAGATCGGGCGTGTTCACGGTGGTGTGACCGTAAGCAATTACTCCGGGCACCAGACAGGACTTTAAACAGGAGAAAGGATGATTTTTTTTACCCCAAATGAAAATAGCTTACAGCACCTGGTATTCCCAGGCGGTCTCCCATCCAGGTACTAACCAGGCCCGACTGTGCTTAGCTTCCGAGATCAGACGAGATCGGGCGTGTTCACGGTGATGTGGCCGTAAGTAATTGCTCCGGGCACCAGAAAAGGACTTTAAACAGGAGAAAGGATGATTTTTTTTACCCCAAATGAAAATAGCTTACAGCACCTGGTATTCCCAGGCGGTCTCCCATCCAGGTACTAACCAGGCCCGACCGTGCTTAGCTTCCGAGATCAGACGAGATCGGGCGTGTTCGCAGTGGTGTGGCCGTAAGCAATTCCTCCTGGCACCAGACAGGACTTTAAACAGGAGAAAGGATCATTTTTTTTACCCCAAATGAAAAAAGATTACAGCACCTGGTATTCACAGGCGGTCTCCCATCCGAGTACTAACCAGGCCTGACCATTCTTAGCTTCCGAGATCAGACGAGAACGGTCGTGTTCACGGTGGTGCGGCCGTAAGCAATTGCTCCGGGCACCAGACAGGACTTTAAACAGGAGAAAGGATGATTTTTTTTAGCCCAAATGAAAATAGCTTACAGCACCTGGTATTCCCAGGCGGTCTCCCATCCAGGTACTAACCAGGCCCGACCGTGCTTAGCTTCCGAGATCAGACGAGATCTGGCGTGTTCGCAGTGGTGTGGCCGTAAGCAATTGCTCCTGGCACCAGACAGGACTTTAAACAGGAGAAAGGATCATTTTTTTTACCCCAAATGAAAATAGATTACAGCACCTGGTATTCCCAGGCGGTGTCCCATCCAAGTACTAACCAGGCCCGACCGTGCTTAGCTTCCGAGATCAGACGAGATCGGGCGTGTTCACGGTGGTGTGGCCGTAAGCAATTGCTCCTTGCACCAGACAGGACTTTAAACAGGAGAAAGGATGAATTTTTTTACCCCAAATGAAAATAGCTTACAGCACCTGGTATTCCCAGGCGGTCTCCCATCCAGGTACTAACCAGGCCCAACCGTGCTTAGCTTCCGAGATCAGACGAGATCGGGCGTGTTCGCAGTGGTGTGGCCATAAGCAATTGCTCCTGGCACCAGACAGGACTTTAAACAGGAGAAAGGATCATTTTTTTACCCCAAATGAAAATAGCTTACAGCACCTGGTATTCCCAGGCGGTCTCCCATCCAAGTACTAACCAGGCCCGACCGTGCTTAGCTTCCGAGTTCAGACGAGATCGGGCGTGTTCACGGTGGTGTGGCCGTAAGCGATTACTCCTGGCACCAGACAGGACTTTAAACATGAGAAAGAATGATTTTTTTTACCCCAAATGAAAATAGCTTACAGCACCTGGTATTCCCAGGCGGTCTCCCATCCAAGTACTACCCAGGCCCGACCGTGCTTAGCTTCCGAGATCAGACGAGATCGGGCGTGTTCACGGTGGTGTGGCCGTAAGCAATTGCTCCGGGCACCAGACAGGACTTTAAACAGGAGAAAGGATGATTTTTTTTACCCCAAAATAAAATAGCTTACAGCACCTGGTATTCCCAGGCGGTCTCCCATCCAGGTACTAAGCAGGCCCGACCGTGCTTAGCTTCCGAGATCAGACGAGATTGGGCGTGTTCGCAGTGGTGTGGCCGTAAGCAATTGCTTTATGGCACCAGACAGGACTTTAAACAGGAGAAAGGATCATTTTTTTTACCCCAAATGAAAATAGATTGCAGCACCTGGTATTCCCAGGTGGTCTCCCATCCAAGTACTAACCAGGCCCGACCGTGCTTAGCTTCCGAGATCAGACGAGATCGGGCGTGTTCGCAGTGGTGTGGCCGTAAGCAATTTCTCCTGGCACCAGACAGGAATTTAAACAGGAGAAAGGATAATTTTTTTTACCCCAAATGAAAATAGATTACAGCAACTGGTATTCCCAGGCGGTCTCCCATCCAAGTACTAACCAGGCCCGACCGTGCTTAGCTTCCGGGATCAGACGAGATCGGGCGTGTTCACGGTGGTGTGGCCGTAAGCAAATGCTCCTGGCACCAGACAGGACTTTAAACAGGAGAAAGGATGATTTTTTTTTACCCCAAATGAAAATAGCTTACAGCACCTGGTATTCCCAGGCGGTCTCCCATCCAGGTACTAACCAGGCCCCACCGTGCTTAGCTTCCGAGATCAGACGAGATCGGGTGTGTTCGCAGTGGTGTGGCCGTAAGCAAGTACTCCTGGCACCAGACAGGACTTTAAACAGGAGAAAGGATCTTTTTTTTTACCCCAAATGAAAATAGATTACAGCACCTGGTATTCCCAGTCGGTCTCCCATCCAAGTACTAACCAGGCCCGACCGTGCTTAGCTTCCGAGATCAGACGAGATCGGGCGTGTTCCCTGTGGTGTGGCCGTAAGCAATTGCTCCTTGCACCAGACAGGACTTTAAACAGGAGAAAGGATGATTTTTTTTACCCCAAATGAAAATAGCTTACAGAACCTGGTATTCCCAGGCGGTCTCCCATCAAGGTACTAACCAGGCCCGACCGTGCTTAGCTTCCGAGATCAGACGAGATCGGGCGTGTTCGCAGTGGTGTGGCCGTAAGCAATTACTCCTGGCACCAGACAGGACTTTAAACAGGAGAAAGGATCATTTTTTTTACCCCAAATGAAAATAGATTACAGCACCTGGTATTCCCAGGCGGTCTCCCATCCAAGTACTAACCAGGCTCGACCGTGCTTAGCTTCCGAGATCAGACGAGATCGGGCGTGTTCACGGTGGTGTGGCCGTAAGCAATTGCTCCTGGCGCCAGACAGGACTTTAAACAGGAGAAAGGATGATTTTTTTTACCCCAAATGAAAATAGCTTACAGCACCTGGTATTCCCAGGCGGTCTCCCATCCAAGTACTAACCAGGCCCGACCGCGCTTAGCTTCCGAGATCAGACAAGATCGGGCGATTTCACGGTGGTGTGGCTGTAAGCAATTGCTCCTGGCACCAGACAGGACTTTAAACAGGAGAAAGGATGATTTTTTTTACCCCAAATGAAAATAGCTTACAGCACCTGGTATTCCCAGGCGGTCTCCCATCAAGGTACTAACCAGGCCCGACCGTGCTTAGCTTCCGAGATCAGACGAGTTTGGGCGTGTTCGCAGTGGTGTGGCCGTAAGCAATTGCTCCTGGCACCAGACAGGACTTTAAACAGGAGAAAGGATCATTTTTTTTACCCCAAATGAAAATAGATTACAGCACCTGGTATTCCCAGGCGGTCTCCCATCCAAGTACTCACCAGGCCTGACCGTGCTTAGCTTCCGAGATCAGACGAGATCGGGCGTGTTCACGGTGGTGTGACCGTAAGCAATTACTCCGGGCACCAGACAGGACTTTAAACAGGAGAAAGGATGATTTTTTTTACCCCAAATGAAAATAGCTTACAGCACCTGGTATTCCCAGGCGGTCTCCCATCCAGGTACTAACCAGGCCCGACTGTGCTTAGCTTCCGAGATCAGACGAGATCGGGCGTGTTCACGGTGATGTGGCCGTAAGTAATTGCTCCGGGCACCAGAAAAGGACTTTAAACAGGAGAAAGGATGATTTTTTTTACCCCAAATGAAAATAGCTTACAGCACCTGGTATTCCCAGGCGGTCTCCCATCCAGGTTCTAACCAGGCCCGACCGTGCTTAGCTTCCGAGATCAGACGAGATCGGGCGTGTTCGCAGTGGTGTGGCCGTAAGCAATTCCTCCTGGCACCAGACAGGACTTTAAACAGGAGAAAGGATCATTTTTTTTACCCCAAATGAAAAAAGATTACAGCACCTGGTATTCCCAGGCGGTCTCCCATCCGAGTACTAACCAGGCCTGACCATTCTTAGCTTCCGAGATCAGACGAGATCGGTCGTGTTCACGGTGGTGCGGCCGTAAGCAATTGCTCCGGGCACCAGATAGGACTTTAAACAGGAGAAAGGATGATTTTTTTTACCCCAAATGAAAATAGCTTACAGCACCTGGTATTCCCAGGCGGTCTCCCATCCAGGTACTAACCAGGCCCGACCGTGCTTAGATTCCGAGATCAGACGAGATCGTGCGTGTTCACAGTGGTGTGGCCGTAAGCAATTTCTCCTGGCACCAGACAGGACTTTAAACAGGAGAAAGGATCATTTTCTTTACCCCAAATGACAATAGATTACAGCACCTGCTATTCCCAGGCGGTCTCCCATCCAAGTAGTAACCAGGCCCGACCGTGCTTAGCTTCCGAGATCAGACGAGATCGTGCGTGTTCACGGTGGTGTGGCAGTAAGCAATTGATCCTGGCACCAGACAGGACTTTAAACAGGAGAAAGGATGATTTTTTCTACCCCAAATGAAAATAGATTGCAGCACCTGGTATTCCCAGGCGGTCTCCCATCCAGGTACTAACCAGGCCCGACCGTGCATAGCTTCCGAGATCAGACGAGATCGGGCGTGTTCGCAGTGGTGTGGCCGTAAGCAATTGCTCCTGGCACCAGACAGGACTTTAAACAGGAGAAAGGATCATTTTTTTTACCCCAAATGAAAATAGATTACAGCACCTGGTATTCCCAGGCGGTCTCCCATCCAAGTACTAACCAGGCTCGACTGTGCTTAGCTTCCGAGATCAGACGAGATCGGACGTGTTCACGGTGGTGTGGCCGTAAGCAATTGCTCCTGGCACCAGACAGGACTTTAAACAGGAGAAAGGATGATTTTTTTTACCCCAAATGAAAATAGCTTACAGCACCTGGTATTCCCAGGCGGTCTCCCATCCAGGTACTAACCAGGCCCGACCGTGCTTAGCTTCCGAGATCAGACGAGATCGTGCGTGTTCACAGTGGTGTGGCCGTAAGCAATTTCTCCTGGCACCAGACAGGACTTTAAACAGGAGAAAGGATCATTTTTTTTACCCCAAATGAAAATAGATTACAGCACCTGGTATTCCCTGGCGGTCTCCCATCCAAGTACTAACCAGGCCCGACCATGCTTAGCTTATGAGGTCAGACGAGATTGGGCGTGTTCCCGGTGGTGTGGCCGTAAGCAATTGATTCTGGCACCAGACAGGACTTTAAACAGGAGAAAGGATGATTTTTTTTACCCCAAATGAAAATAGCTTACAGCACCTGGTATTCCCAGGCGGTCTCCCATCCAGGTACTAACCAGGCCCGACCGTGCTTAGCTTCCGAGATCAGATGAGATCGGGCGTGTTTACGGTGGTGTGGCCGTAAGCAATTGCTCCTGGCACCAGACAGGACTTTAAACAGGAGTAAGGATCATTTTTTTTACCCCAAATGAAAATAGATTACAGCACCTGGTATTCCCAGGCGGTCTCCCATCCAAGTACTAATCAGGCCCGACCGTTCTTAGCTTCCGAGATCAGACGAGATCGGGCGTATTCACGGTGGTGTCGCCGTAAGCAATTGCTCCTGGCACCAGACAGGACTTTAAACAGGAGAAAGGATGATTTTTTTTACCCCAAATGAAAATAGCTTACAGCACCTGGTATTCCCAGGCGGTCTCCCATCCAGGTACTACCCAGGCCCGACCGTGCTTAGCTTCCGAGATCAGACGAGATCGGGCGTGTTCACGGTGGTGTGGCCGTAAGCAATTGCTCCGGGCACCAGACAGGACTTTAAACAGGAGAAAGGATGATTTTTTTTACCCCAAAATAAAATAGCTTACAGCACCTGGTATTCCCAGGCGGTCTCCCATCCAGGTACTAAGCAGGCCCGACCGTGCTTAGCTTCCGAGATCAGACGAGATTGGGCGTGTTCGCAGTGGTGTGGCCGTAAGCAATTGCTTTATGGCACCAGACAGGACTTTAAACAGGAGAAAGGATCATTTTTTTTACCCCAAATGAAAATAGATTACAGCAACTGGTATTCCCAGGCGGTCTCCCATCCAAGTACTAACCAGGCCCGACCGTGCTTAGCTTCCGGGATCAGACGAGATCGGGCGTGTTCCCTGTGGTGTGGCCGTAAGCAATTGCTCCTTGCACCAGACAGGACTTTAAACAGGAGAAAGGATGATTTTTTTTACCCCAAATGAAAATAGCTTACAGAACCTGGTATTCCCAGGCGGTCTCCCATCAAGGTACTAACCAGGCCCGACCGTGCTTAGCTTCCGAGATCAGACGAGATCGGGCGTGTTCGCAGTGGTGTGGCCGTAAGCAATTACTCCTGGCACCAGACAGGACTTTAAACAGGAGAAAGGATCATTTTTTTTACCCCAAATGAAAATAGATTACAGCACCTGGTATTCCCAGGCGGTCTCCCATCCAAGTACTAACCAGGCTCGACCGTGCTTAGCTTCCGAGATCAGACGAGATCGGGCGTGTTCACGGTGGTGTGGCCGTAAGCAATTGCTCCTGGCGCCAGACAGGACTTTAAACAGGAGAAAGGATGATTTTTTTTACCCCAAATGAAAATAGCTTACAGCACCTGGTATTCCCAGGCGGTCTCCCATCCAAGTACTAACCAGGCCCGACCGCGCTTAGCTTCCGAGATCAGACAAGATCGGGCGATTTCACGGTGGTGTGGCTGTAAGCAATTGCTCCTGGCACCAGACAGGACTTTAAACAGGAGAAAGGATGATTTTTTTTACCCCAAATGAAAATAGCTTACAGCACCTGGTATTCCCAGGCGGTCTCCCATCAAGGTACTAACCAGGCCCGACCGTGCTTAGCTTCCGAGATCAGACGAGTTTGGGCGTGTTCGCAGTGGTGTGGCCGTAAGCAATTGCTCCTGGCACCAGACAGGACTTTAAACAGGAGAAAGGATCATTTTTTTTACCCCAAATGAAAATAGATTACAGCACCTGGTATTCCCAGGCGGTCTCCCATCCAAGTACTCACCAGGCCTGACCGTGCTTAGCTTCCGAGATCAGACGAGATCGGGCGTGTTCACGGTGGTGTGACCGTAAGCAATTACTCCGGGCACCAGACAGGACTTTAAACAGGAGAAAGGATGATTTTTTTTACCCCAAATGAAAATAGCTTACAGCACCTGGTATTCCCAGGCGGTCTCCCATCCAAGTACTAACCAGGCCCGACCGCGCTTAGCTTCCGAGATCAGACAAGATCGGGCGATTTCACGGTGGCGTGGCTGTAAGGAATTGCTCCTGGCACCAGACAGGACTTTAAACAGGGGAAAGGATGATTTTTTTTACCCCAAATGAAAATAGCTTACAGCACCTGGTATTCCCAGGCGGTCTCCCATCCAGGTACTAACCAGGCCCGACCGTGCTTAGCTTCCGAGATCAGACGAGATCGGGCGTATTCACGGTGGTGTGGCCGTAAGCAATTGCTCCGGGCACCAGACAGGACTTTAAACAGGAGAAAGGATGATTTTTTTTACCCCAAATGAAAATAGCTTACAGCACCTGGTATTCCCAGGCGGTCTCCCATCCAGGTACTAACCAGGCCCGACCGTGCTTAGCTTCCGAGATCAGACGAGATCGTGCGTGTTCACAGTGGTGTGGCCGTAAGCAATTTCTCCTGGCACCAGACAGGACTTTAAACAGGAGAAAGGATCATTTTTTTTACCCCAAATGAAAATAGATTACAGCACCTGGTATTCCCTGGCGGTCTCCCATCCAAGTACTAACCAGGCCCGACCATGCTTAGCTTATGAGGTCAGACGAGATCGGGCGTGTTCACGGTGGTGTGGCCGTAAGCAATTGCTCCGGGCACCAGACAGGACTTTAAACAGTAGAAAGGATGATTTTTTTTACCCCAAAATAAAATAGCTTACAGCACCTGGTATTCCCAGGCGGTCTCCCATCCAGGTACTAAGCAGGCCCGACCGTGCTTAGCTTCCGAGATCAGACGAGATTGGGCGTGTTCGCAGTGGTGTGGCCGTAAGCAATTGCTTTATGGCACCAGACAGGACTTTAAACAGGAGAAAGGATCATTTTTTTTACCCCAAATGAAAATAGATTGCAGCACCTGGTATTCCCAGGCGGTCTCCCATCCAAGTACTAACCAGGCCCGACGTGCTTAGCTTCCGAGATCAGACGAGATCGGGCGTGTTCGCAGTGGTGTGGCCGTAAGCAATTGCTCCTGGCACCAGACAGGAATTTAAACAGGAGAAAGGATAATTTTTTTTACCCCAAATGAAAATAGATTACAGGAACTGGTATTCCCAGGCGGTCTCCCATCCAAGTACTAACCAGGCCCGACCGTGCTTAGCTTCCGGGATCAGACGAGATCGGGCGTGTTCACGGTGGTGTGGCCGTAAGCAAATGCTCCTGGCACCAGACAGGACTTTAAACAGGAGAAAGGATGATTTTTTTTTACCCCAAATGAAAATAGCTTACAGCACCTGGTATTCCCAGGCGGTCTCCCATCCAGGTACTAACCAGGCCCCACCGTGCTTAGCTTCCGAGATCAGACGAGATCGGGCGTGTTCGCAGTGGTGTGGCCGTAAGCAAGTACTCCTGGCACCAGACAGGACTTTAAACAGGAGAAAGGATCTTTTTTTTTACCCCAAATGAAAATAGATTACAGCACCTGGTATTCCCAGTCGGTCTCCCATCCAAGTACTAACCAGGCCCGACCGTGCTTAGCTTCCGAGATCAGACGAGATCGGGCGTGTTCCCTGTGGTGTGGCCGTAAGCAATTGCTCCTTGCACCAGACAGGACTTTAAACAGGAGAAAGGATGATTTTTTTTACCCCAAATGAAAATAGCTTACAGAACCTGGTATTCCCAGGCGGTCTCCCATCAAGGTACTAACCAGGCCCGACCGTGCTTAGCTTCCGAGATCAGACGAGATCGGGCGTGTTCGCAGTGGTGTGGCCGTAAGCAATTACTCCTGGCACCAGACAGGACTTTAAACAGGAGAAAGGATCATTTTTTTTACCCCAAATGAAAATAGATTACAGCACCTGGTATTCCCAGGCGGTCTCCCATCCAAGTACTAACCAGGCTCGACCGTGCTTAGCTTCCGAGATCAGACGAGATCGGGCGTGTTCACGGTGGTGTGGCCGTAAGCAATTGCTCCTGGCGCCAGACAGGACTTTAAACAGGAGAAAGGATGATTTTTTTTACCCCAAATGAAAATAGCTTACAGCACCTGGTATTCCCAGGCGGTCTCCCATCCAAGTACTAACCAGGCCCGACCGCGCTTAGCTTCCGAGATCAGACAAGATCGGGCGATTTCACGGTGGTGTGGCTGTAAGCAATTGCTCCTGGCACCAGACAGGACTTTAAACAGGAGAAAGGATGATTTTTTTTACCCCAAATGAAAATAGCTTACAGCACCTGGTATTCCCAGGCGGTCTCCCATCAAGGTACTAACCAGGCCCGACCGTGCTTAGCTTCCGAGATCAGACGAGTTTGGGCGTGTTCGCAGTGGTGTGGCCGTAAGCAATTGCTCCTGGCACCAGACAGGACTTTAAACAGGAGAAAGGATCATTTTTTTTACCCCAAATGAAAATAGATTACAGCACCTGGTATTCCCAGGCGGTCTCCCATCCAAGTACTCACCAGGCCTGACCGTGCTTAGCTTCCGAGATCAGACGAGATCGGGCGTGTTCACGGTGGTGTGACCGTAAGCAATTACTCCGGGCACCAGACAGGACTTTAAACAGGAGAAAGGATGATTTTTTTTACCCCAAATGAAAATAGCTTACAGCACCTGGTATTCCCAGGCGGTCTCCCATCCAAGTACTAACCAGGCCCGACCGCGCTTAGCTTCCGAGATCAGACAAGATCGGGCGATTTCACGGTGGTGTGGCTGTAAGCAATTGCTCCTGGCACCAGACAGGACTTTAAACAGGGGAAAGGATGATTTTTTTTACCCCAAATGAAAATAGCTTACAGCACCTGGTATTCCCAGGCGGTCTCCCATCCAGGTACTAACCAGGCCCGACCGTGCTTAGCTTCCGAGATCAGACGAGATCGGGCGTATTCACGGTGGTGTGGCCGTAAGCAATTGCTCCGGGCACCAGACAGGACTTTAAACAGGAGAAAGGATGATTTTTTTTACCCCAAATGAAAATAGCTTACAGCACCTGGTATTCCCAGGCGGTCTCCCATCCAGGTACTAACCAGGCCCGACCGTGCTTAGCTTCCGAGATCAGACGAGTTCGTGCGTGTTCACAGTGGTGTGGCCGTAAGCAATTTCTCCTGGCACCAGACAGGACTTTAAACAGGAGAAAGGATCATTTTTTTTACCCCAAATGAAAATAGATTACAGCACCTGGTATTCCCTGGCGGTCTCCCATCCAAGTACTAACCAGGCCCGACCATGCTTAGCTTATGAGGTCAGACGAGATTGGGCGTGTTCCCGGTGGTGTGGCCGTAAGCAATTGCTTCTGGCACCAGACAGGACTTTAAACAGGAGAAAGGATGATTTTTTTTACCCCAAATGAAAATAGCTTACAGCACCTGATATTCCCAGGCGGTCTCCCATCCAGGTACTAACCAGGCCCGACCGTGCTTAGCTTCCGAGATCAGATGAGATCGGGCGTGTTTGCGGTGGTGTGGCCGTAAGCAATTGCTCCTAGCACCAGACAGGACTTTAAACAGGAGAAAGGATGATTTTTTTTACCCCAAATGAAAATAGCTTACAGCACCTGGTATTCCCAGGCGGTCTCCCATCCAGGTACTAACCAGGCCCGACCGTGCTTAGCTTCCGAGATCAGACGAGTTCGGGCGTGGTCGCAGTGGCGTGGCCGTAAGCAATTGCTCCTGGCCCCAGACAGGACTTTAAACAGGAGAAAGGATCATTTTTTTTACCCCAAATGAAAATAGCTTACAGCACCTGGTATTCCCAGGCAGTCTCCCATCCAGGTACTAACCAGGCCCGACCGTGCTTAGCTTCCGAGATCAGACGAGATCGGGTGTGTTCGCAGTGGTGTGGCCGTAAGCAATTCCTCCTGGCACCAGACAGGACTTTAAACAGGAGAAAGGATAATTTTTTTTACCCCAAATGAAAATAGATTACAGCACCTGCTATTCCCAGGCGGTCTCCCATCCAAGTAGTAACCAGGCCCGACCGTGCTTAGCTTCCGAGATCAGACGAGATCGTGCGTGTTCACGGTGGTGTGGCAGTAAGCAATTGATCCTGGCACCAGACAGGACTTTAAACAGGAGAAAGGATGATTTTTTCTACCCCAAATGAAAATTGATTGCAGCACCTGGTATTCCCAGGCGGTCTCCCATCCAGGTACTAACCAGGCCCGACCGTGCATAGCTTCCGAGATCAGACGAGATCGGGCGTGTTCGCAGTGGTGTGGCCGTAAGCAATTGCTCCTGGCACCAGACAGGACTTTAAACAGGAGAAAGGATCTTTTTTTTTTACCCCAAATGAAAATAGCTTACAGCACCTGGTATTCACAGGCGGTCTCCCATCCAGGTACTAATCAGGCCCGACCGTGCTTAGCTTCCGAGATCAGACGAGATCGGGCGTGTTCGCAGTGGTGTGGCCGTAAGCAATTACTCCTGGCACCAGACAGGACTTTAAACAGGAGAAAGGATGATTTTTTTTACCCCAAATGAAATTAGCTTACGGCACCTGGTATTCCCATGCGGTCTCCCATCCAGGTACTAACCAGGCCCGACCGTGCTTAGCTTCTGAGATCAGATAAGATCGGGCGTGTTCGCAGTGGTGTGGCCGTAAGCAATTGTTCCTGGCACCAGACAGGACTTTAATCATGAGAAAGGATCATTTTTTTTACCCCAAATGAGAATAGATTACAGCACCTGGTATTCCCAGGCGGTCTCCCATCCAGGTACTAACCAGGCCCGACCGTGCTTAGCTTCCGAGAACAGACAAGATCGGGCGTGTTCGCAGTGGTGTGGCCGTAAGCAATTGCTCCTGGCACAAGACAGGACTTTAAACAGGAGAAAGGATCATTTTTTTTACCCCAAATGAAAATAGCTTACAGCACCTGGTATTCCCAGGCGGTCTCCCATCCAGGTACTAACCAGGCCCGACCGTGCTTAGCTTCCGAGATCAGACGAGATCGGGCGTGTTCGCAGTGGTGTGGCCGTAAGCAATTGCTCCTGGCACCAGACAGGACTTTAAACAGGAGAAAGGATCATTTTTTTTACCCCAAATGAAAATAGCTAACAGCACCTGGTATTCCCAGGCGGTCTCCCATCCAGGTACTAACCAGGCCTGACCGTGCTTAGCTTCCGAGATCAGACGAGATCGGGCGTGTTCGCAGTGGTGTGGCCGTAAGCAATTGCTCCTGGCACCAGACAGGACTTTAAACAGGAGAAAGGATCATTTTTTTTACCCCAAATGAAAATAGATTACAGCACCTGGTATTCCCAGGCGGTCTCCCATCCAGGTACTAACCAGGCCCGACTGTGCTTAGCTTCCGAGATTAGACGAGATCGGGCGTGTTCACGGTGGTGTGGCCGTAAGTAATTGCTCCGGGCACCAGAAAAGGACTTTAAACAGGAGAAAGGATGATTTTTTTTACCCCAAATGAAAATAGCTTACAGCACCTGGTATTCCCAGGCGGTCTCCCATCCAGGTAGTAACCAGGCCCGACCGTGCTTAGCTTCCGAGATCAGACGAGATCGGGTGTGTTCGCAGTGGTGTGGCCGTAAGCAATACCTCCTGGCACCAGACAGGACTTTAAACAGGAGAAAGGATCATTTTTTTTACCCCAAATGAAAATAGATTACAGCACCTGGTATTAGTAGCCGGTCTCCCATCCGAGTACTAACCAGGCCTAACCATTCTTAGCTTCCGAGATCAGACGAGATCGGGCGTGTTCACGGTGGTGTGGCCGTAAGCAATTGCTCCGGGCACCAGACAGGACTTTAAACAGGAGAAAGGATGATTTTTTTTACCCCAAATGAAAATAGCTTACAGCACCTGGTATTCCCAGGCGGTCTCCCATCCAGGTACTAACCAGGCCCGACCGTGCTTAGCTTCCGAGATCAGACGAGATCGTGCGTGTTCACAGTGGTGTGGCCGTAAGCAATTTCTCCTGGCACCAGACAGGACTTTAAACAGGAGAAAGGATCATTTTTTTTACCCCAAATGAAAATAGATTACAGCACCTGCTATTCCCAGGCGGTCTCCCATCCAAGTACTAACCAGGCCCGACCGTGCTTAGCTTCCGAGATCAGACGAGATCTGGCGTGTTCACGGTGGTGTGGCCGAAAGCAATTGCTCCTGGCACCAGACAGGACTTTAAACAGGAGAAAGGATGATTTTTTCTACCCCAAATGAAAATAGATTACAGCACCTGGTATTCCCAGGCGGTCTCCCATCCAAGTACTAACGAGGCCCGACCGTGCTTAGCTTCCGAGATCAGACGAGAACGGGCGTGTTCACGGTGGTGTGGCCGTAAGCAATTGCTCCTAGCACCAGACAGGACTTTAAACAGGAGAAAGGATGATTTTTTTTACCCCAAATGAAAATAGCTTACAGCACCTGGTATTCCCAGGCGGTCTCCCATCCAGGTACTAACCAGGCCCGACCGTGCTTAGCTTCCGAGATCAGACGAGTTCGGGCGTGGTCGCAGTGGCGTGGCCGTAAGCAATTGCTCCTGGCCCCAGACAGGACTTTAAACAGGAGAAAGGATCATTTTTTTTACCCCAAATGAAAATAGCTTACAGCACCTGGTATTCCCAGGCGGTCTCCCATCCAGGTACTAACCAGGCCCGACCGTGCTTAGCTTCCGAGATCAGACGAGATCGGGTGTGTTCGCAGTGGTGTGGCCGTAAGCAATTCCTCCTGGCACCAGACAGGACTTTAAACAGGAGAAAGGATAATTTTTTTTACCCCAAATGAAAATAGATTACAGCACCTGCTATTCCCAGGCGGTCTCCCATCCAAGTAGTAACCAGGCCCGACCGTGCTTAGCTTCCGAGATCAGACGAGATCGTGCGTGTTCACGGTGGTGTGGCAGTAAGCAATTGATCCTGGCACCAGACAGGACTTTAAACAGGAGAAAGGATGATTTTTTCTACGCCAAATGAAAATAGATTGCAGCACCTGGTATTCCCAGGCGGTCTCCCATCCAGGTACTAACCAGGCCCGACCGTGCATAGCTTCCGAGATCAGACGAGATCGGGCGTGTTCGCAGTGGTGTGGCCGTAAGCAATTGCTCCTGGCACCAGACAGGACTTTAAACAGGAGAAAGGATCTTTTTTTTTTACCCCAAATGAAAATAGCTTACAGCACCTGGTATTCACAGGCGGTCTCCCATCCAGGTACTAATCAGGCCCGACCGTGCTTAGCTTCCGAGATCAGACGAGATCGGGCGTGTTCGCAGTGGTGTGGCCGTAAGCAATTGTTCCTGGCACCAGACAGGACTTTAATCATGAGAAAGGATCATTTTTTTTACCCCAAATGAGAATAGATTACAGCACCTGGTATTCCCAGGCGGTCTCCCATCCAGGTACTAACCAGGCCCGACCGTGCTTAGCTTCCGAGAACAGACAAGATCGGGCGTGTTCGCAGTGGTGTGG
>NC_140271.1:25666882-25684382 GCF_964030765.1 Micromesistius poutassou
CCCATCCAGGTACTAACCAGGCCCGACCGTGCTTAGCTTCCGAGATCAGACGAGTTCGGGCGTGTTCGCAGTGGTGTGGCCGTAAGCAATTCCTCCTGGCACCAGACAGGACTTTAAACAGGAGAAAGGATCATTTTTTTTACCCCAAATGAAAATAGATTACAGCACCTGGTATTCCCAGGCGGTCTCCCATCCGAGTACTAACCAGGCCTGACCATTCTTAGCTTCCGAGATCAGACGAGATCGGGCGTGTTCACGGTGGTGCGGCCGTAAGCAATTGCTCCGGGCACCAGACAGGACTTTAAACAGGAGAAAGGATGATTTTTTTTACCCCAAATGAAAATAGCTTACAGCACCTGGTATTCCCAGGCGGTCTC
Organism: Micromesistius poutassou; assembly: GCF_964030765.1. NCBI lineage: Eukaryota > Metazoa > Chordata > Actinopteri > Gadiformes > Gadidae > Micromesistius > Micromesistius poutassou. The sequence continues at coordinate 25,667,260 of NC_140271.1, forward strand.
CCATCCAGGTACTAACCAGGCCCGACCGTGCTTAGATTCCGAGATCAGACGAGATCGTGCGTGTTCACAGTGGTGTGGCCGTAAGCAATTTCTCCTGGCACCAGACAGGACTTTAAACAGGAGAAAGGATCATTTTCTTTACCCCAAATGAAAATAGATTACAGCACCTGCTATTCCCAGGCGGTCTCCCATCCAAGTACTAACCAGGCCCGACCGTGCTTAGCTTCCGAGATCAGACGAGATCGGGCGTGTTCACGGTGGTGTGGCAGTAAGCAATTGATTCTGGCACCAGACAGGACTTTAAACAGGAGAAAGGATCATTTTTTCTACCCCAAATGAAAATAGATTACAGCACCTGGTATTCCCAGGCGGTCTCCCATCCAGGTACTAACCAGGCCCGACCGTGCATAGCTTCCGAGATCAGACGAGATCGGGCGTGTTCGCAGTGGTGTGGCCGTAAGCAATTGCTCCTGGCACCAGACAGGACTTTAAACAGGAGAAAGGATGATTTTTTTTACCCCAAATGAAAATAGCTTACAGCACCTGGTATTCCCAGGCGGTCTCCCATCCAAGTACTAACCTGGCCCGTTCGCGCTTAGCTTCCGAGATCAGACAAGATCGGGCGATTTCACGGTGGTGTGGCTGTAAGCAATTGCTCCTGGCACCAGACAGGACTTTAAACAGGAGAAAGGATGATTTTTTTTACCCCAAATGAAAATAGCTTACAGCACCTGGTATTCCCAGGCGGTCTCCCATCCAGGTACTAACCAGGCCCGACCGTGCTTAGCTTCCGAGATCAGACGAGTTCGGGCGTGTTCGCAGTGGTGTGGCCGTAAGCAATTGCTCCTGGCACCAGACAGGACTTTAAACAGGAGAAAGGATCATTTTTTTTACCCCAAATGAAAATAGATTACAGCACCTGGTATTCCCAGGCGGTCTCCAATCCAAGTACTAACCAGGCCTGACCGTGCTTAGCTTCCGAGATCAGACGAGATCGGGCGTGTTCACGGTGGTGTGGCAGCAAGCAATTGCTCCGTGCACCAGACAGGACTTTAAACAGGAGAAAGGATGATTTTTTTTACCCCAAATGAAAATAGCTTACAGCACCTGGTATTCCCAGGCGGTCTCCCATCCAGGTACTAACCAGGCCCGACTGTGCTTAGCTTCCGAGATCAGACGAGATCGGGCGTGTTCACGGTGGTGTGGCCGTAAGTAATTGCTCCGGGCACCAGAAAAGGACTTTAAACAGGAGAAAGGATGATTTTTTTTACCCCAAATGAAAATAGCTTACAGCACCTGGTATTCCCAGGCGGTCTCCCATCCAGGTACTAACCAGGCCCGACCGTGCTTAGCTTCCGAGATCAGACGAGATCGGGCGTGTTCGCAGTGGTGTGGCCGTAAGCAATTCCTCCTGGCAGCAGACAGGACTTTAAACAGGAGAAAGGATCATTTTTTTTACCCCAAATGAAAATAGATTACAGCACCTGGTATTCCCAGCCGGTCTCCCATCCGAGTACTAACCAGGCCTAACCATTCTTAGCTTCCGAGATCAGACGAGATCGGGCGTGTTCACGGTGGTGTGGCCGTAAGCAATTGCTCCGGGCAAACAGGAGAAAGGATGATTTTTTTTACCCCAAATGAAAATAGCTTACAGCACCTGGTATTCCCAGGCGGTCTCCCATCCAGGTACTAACCAGGCCCGACCGTGCTTAGCTTCCGAGATCAGACGAGATCGTGCGTGTTCACAGTGGTGTGGCCGTAAGCAATTTCTCCTGGCACCAGACAGGACTTTAAACAGGAGAAAGGATCATTTTTTTTACCCCAAATGAAAAAAGATTACAGCACCTGCTATTCCCAGGCGGTCTCCCATCCAAGTACTAACCAGGCCCGACCGTGCTTAGCTTCCGAGATCAGACGAGATCGGGCGTGTTCACGGTGGTGTGGCCGTAAGCAATTGCTCCTGGCACCAGACAGGACTTTAAACAGGAGAAAGGATGATTTTTTCTACCCCAAATGAAAATAGATTACAGCACCTAGTATTCCCAGGCTGTCTCCCATCCAGGTACTAACCAGGCCCGACCGTGCTTAGCTTCCGAGATCAGACGAGATCGGGCGTGTTCGCAGTGGTTTGGCCGTAAGCAATTCCTCCTGGCACCAGACAGGACTTTAAACAGGAGAAAGGATCATTTTTTTTACCCCAAATGAAAATAGATTACAGCACCTGGTATTCCCAGCCGGTCTCCCATCCGAGTACTAACCAGGCCTAACCATTCTTAGCTTCCGAGATCAGACGAGATCGGGCGTGTTCACGGTGGTGTGGCCGTGATCAATTGCTCCGGGCACCAGACAGGACTTTAAACAGGAGAAAGGATGATTTTTTTTACCCCAAATGAAAATAGCTTACAGCACCTGGTATTCCCAGGCGGTCTCCCATCCAGGTACTAACCAGGCCCGACCGTGCTTAGCTTCCGAGATCAGACGAGATCGTGCGTGTTCACAGTGGTGTGGCCGTAAGCAATTTCTCCTGGCACCAGACAGGACTTTAAACAGGAGAAAGGATCATTTTTTTTACCCCAAATGAAAAAAGATTACAGCACCTGCTATTCCCAGGCGGTCTCCAATCCAAGTACTAACCAGGCCCGACCGTGCTTAGCTTCCGAGATCAGACGAGATCGGGCGTGTTCACGGTGGTGTGGCCGTAAGCAAGTACTCCTGGCACCAGACAGGACTTTAAACAGGAGAAAGGATGATTTTTTCTACCCCAAATGAAAATAGATTACAGCACCTGGTATTCCCAGGCGGTCTCCCATCCAAGTACTAACCAGGCCCGACCGTGCTTAGCTTCCGAGATCAGACGAGATCGGGCGTGTTCACGGTGGTGTGGCCGTAAGCAAGTGCTCCTGGCACCAGACAGGACTTTAAACAGGAGAAAGGATGATTTTTTCTACCCCAAATGAAAATAGATTACAGCACCTGGTATTCCCAGGCGGTCTCCCATCCAAGTACTAACCAGGCCCGACCATGCTTAGCTTATGAGATCAGACGAGATTGGGCGTGTTCCCGGTGGTGTGGCCGAAAGCAATTCCTTCTGGCACCAGACAGGACTTTAAACAGGAGAAAGGATGATTTTTTTTACCCCAAATGAAAATAGCTTACAGCACCTGGTATTCCCAGGCGGTCTCCCATCCAGGTACTAACCAGGCCCGACCGTGCTTAGCTTCCGAGATCAGACGAGATCGGGCGTGTTCGCGGTGGTGTGGCCGTAAGCAATTGCTCCTGGCACCAGACAGGACTTTAAACAGGAGAAAGGATCATTTTTTTTACCCCAAATGAAAATAGATTACAGCACCTGGTATTCCCAGACGGTCTCCCATCCAAGTACTAACCAGGCCCGACTGTTCTTAGCTTCCGAGATCAGACGAGATCGGGCGTATTCACGGTGGTGTGGCCGTAAGCAATTGCTCCTGGCACCAGACAGGACTTTAAACAGGAGAAAGGATGATTTTTTTTACCCCAAATGAAAATAGCTTACAGCACCTGGTATTCCCAGGCGGTCTCCCATCCAAGTACTAACCAGGCCTGAACGTGCTTAGCTTCCGAGATCAGACGAGATCGGGCGTGTTCGCAGTGGTGTGGCCGTAAGCAATTGCTCCGGGCACCAGACAGGACTTTAAACAGGAGAACGGATCATTTTTTTTACCCCAAATGAAAATAGAATACTGCACCTGGTATTCCCAGGCGGTCTCCCATCCAGGTACTAACCAAGCCCGACCGTGCTTAGCTTCCGAGATCAGACGAGATCGGGCGTGTTCGCAGTGGTGTGGCCGTAAGCAATTTCTCCTGGCACCAGACAGGACTTTAAACAGGAGAAAGGATGATTTTTTTTACCCCAAATGTAAATAGCTTACAGCACCTGGTATTCCCAGGCGGGCTCCCATCCAGGTACTAACCAGGCCCGACCGTGCTTCGCTTCCGAGATCAGACCAGATCGGGCGTGTTCGCAGTGGTGTGGCCGTAAGCAATTGCTCCTGGCACCAGACAGGACTTTAAACAGGAGAAAGGATCATTTTTTTTACCCCAAATGAAAATAGATTACAGCACCTGGTGTTCCCAGGCGGTCTCCCATCCAAGTACTAACCAGGCCCGACCGTGCTTAGCTTCCGAGATCAGACGAGAACGGGCGTGTTCACGGTGGTGTGGCCGTAAGCAATTGCTCCTAGCACCAGACAGGACTTTAAACAGGAGAAAGGATGATTTTTTTTACCCCAAATGAAAATAGCTTACAGCACCTGGTATTCCCAGGCGGTCTCCCATCCAGGTACTAACCAGGCCCGACCGTGCTTAGCTTCCGAGATCAGACGAGTTCGGGCGTGTTCGCAGTGGTGTGGCCGTAAGCAATTGCTCCTGGCACCAGACAGGACTTTAAACAGGAGAAAGGATCATTTTTTTTACCCCAAATGAAAATAGCTTACAGCACCTGGTATTTCCAGGTGGTCTCCCATCCAAGTACTAACCAGGCCCGACCGTGCATAGCTTCCGAGATCAGACGAGATCGGGCGTGTTCACGGTGGTGTGGCCGTAAGCAATTGCTCCTGGCACCAGACAGGACTTTAAACAGGAGAAAGGATGATTTTTTTTACCCCAAATGATAATAGCTTACAGCACCTGGTATTCCCAGGCGGTCTCCCATCCAGGTACTAAACAGCCCCGACCGTGCTTAGCTTCCGAGATCAGACGAGATCGGGCGTGTTCACGGTGGTGTGGCCGTAAGCAATTGCTCCTGGCACCAGACAGGACTTTAAACAGGAGAAAGGATGATTTTTTTTACCCCAAATGAAAATACCTTACAGCACCTGGTATTCCCAGGCGGTCTCCCATCCAGGTACTAACCAGGCCCGACCGTGCTTAGCTTCCGAGATCAGACGAGATCGGGCGTGTTTGCAGTGGTGTGGCTGTAAGCAATTACTCCTGGCACCAGACAGGACTTTAAACAGGAGAAAGGATCATTTTTTTTACCCCAAATGAAAGTAGATTACAGCACCTGGTATTCCCAGGCGGTCTCCCATCCAAGTACTAACCAGGCCCGACCGTGCTTAGCTTCCGAGATCAGACGAGATCGGGCGTGTTCACGGTGGTGTGGCCGTAAGCAATTGCTACTGGCACCAGACAGGACTTTTAACAGGAGAAAGGATGATTTTTTTTACCCCAAATGAAAATAGCTTACAGCACCTGGTATTCCCAGGCGGTCTCCCATCCAAGTACTAACCAGGCCCGACCGTGCTTAGCTTCCGAGATCAGACGAGATCGGGCGTGTTCACGGTGGTGTGGCCATAAGCAATTACTCCTGGCACGAGACAGGACTTTAAACAGGAGAAAGGATGATTTTTTTTACCCCAAATGAAAATAGCTTACAGCACCTGGTATTCCCAGGCGGTCTCCCATCCAGGTAGTAACCAGGCCCGACCGTGCTTAGCTTCCGAGATCAGATGAGATCGGGCGTGTTCGCAGTGGTGTGGCCGTAAGCAATTGCTCCTGGCACCAGACAGGACTTTAAACAGGAGAAAGGATCATTTTTTTTACCCCAAATGAAAATAGATTACAGCACCTGGTATTCCCAGGCGGTCTCCCATCCAAGTACTAACCAGGCCCGACCGTGCTTAGCTTCCGAGATCAGACGAGATCAGGCGTATTCACAGTGGTGTGGCCGTAAGCAATTGCTCCTGGCACCAGACAGGACTTTAAACAGGAGAAAGGATCATTTTTTTTACCCCAAATGAAAATAGCTTAGAGCACCTGGTATTCCCAGGCGGTCTCCCATCCAAGTACTAACGAGGCCCGACCGTGCTTAGCTTCCGAGATCAGATGAGATCGGGCGTGTTCACGGTGGTGTGGCCGTAAGCAATTGCTCCTGGCACCAGACAGGACTTTAAACAGGAGAAAGGATGATTTTTTTTACCCCAAATGAAAATAGCTTACAGCACCTGGTATTCCCAGGCTGTCTCCCATCCAGGTACTAACCAGGCCCGACCGTGCTTACCTTCCGAGATCAGACGAGATCGGGCGTGTTCGCAGTGGTGTGGCCGTAAGCAATTGCTCCTGGCACCAGACAGGACTTTAAACAGGAGAAAGGATGATTTTTTTTACCCCAAATGAAAATAGCTTACAGCACCTGGTATTCCCAGGCGGTCTCCCATCCAAGTACTAACCAGGCCCGACCGTGCTTAGCTTCCGAGATCAGACGAGAACGGGCGTGTTCACGATGGTGTGGCCGTAAGCATTTGCTCCTAGCACCAGACAGGACTTTAAACAGGAGAAAGGATGATTTTTTTTACCCCAAATGAAAATAGCTTACAGCACCTGGTATTCCCAGGCGGTCTCCCATCCAGGTACTAACCAGGCCCGACCGTGCTTAGCTTCTGAGATCAGATAAGATTGGGCGTGTTCGCAGTGGTGTGGCCGTAAGCAATTGTTCCTGGCACCAGACAGGACTTTAATCATGAGAAAGGATCATTTTTTTTACCCCAAATGAGAATAGCTTACAGCACCTGGTATTCCCAGGCGGTCTCCCATCCAGGTACTAACCAGGCCCGACCGTGCTTAGCTTCCGAGATCAGACGAGATCGGGCGTGTTCGCAGTGGTGTGGCCGTAAGCAATTGCTCCTGGCACAAGACAGGACTTTAAACAGGAGAAAGGATCATTTTTTTTACCCCAAATGAAAATAGCTTACAGCACCTGGTATTCCCAGGCGGTCTCCCATCCAGGTACTAACCAGGCCTGACCGTGCTTAGCTTCTGAGATCAGATGAGATCGGGCGTGTTCGGAGTGGTGTGGCCGTAAGCAATTGCTCCTGGCACCAGACAGGACTTTAAACAGGAGAAAGGATCATTTTCTTTACCCCAAATGAAAATAGATTACAGCACCTGCTATTCCCAGGCGGTCTCCAATCCAAGTACTAACCAGGCCTGACCGTGCTTAGCTTCCGAGATCAGACGAGATCGGGCGTCTTCACGGTGGTGTGGCCGTAAGCAATTGCTCCGTGCACCAGACAGGACTTTAAACAGGAGAAAGGATGATTTTTTTTACCCCAAATGAAAATAGCTTACAGCACCTGGTATTCCCAGGCGGTCTCCCATCCAGGTACTAACCCGGCCCGACTGTGCTTAGCTTCCGAGATCAGACGAGATCGGGCGTGTTCACGGTGGTGTGGCCGTAAGTAATAGCTCCGCGCACCAGAAAAGGACTTTAAACAGGAGAAAGGATGATTTTTTTTACCCCAAATGAAAATAGCTTACAGCACCTGGTATTCCCAGGCGGTCTCCCATCCAGGTACTAACCAGGCCCGACCGTGCTTAGCTTCCGAGATCAGACGAGATCGGGCGTGTTCGCAGTGGTTTGGCCGTAAGCAATTCCTCCTGGCACCAGACAGGACTTTAAACAGGAGAAAGGATCATTTTTTTTACCCCAAATGAAAATAGATTACAGCACCTGGTATTCCCAGCCGGTCTCCCATCCGAGTACTAACCAGGCCTAACCATTCTTAGCTTCCGAGATCAGACGAGATCGGGCGTGTTCACGGTGGTGTGGCCGTAAGCAATTGCTCCGGGCACCAGACAGGACTTTAAACAGGAGAAAGGATGATTTTTTTTACCCCAAATGAAAATAGCTTACAGCACCTGGTATTCCCAGGCGGTCTCCCATCCAGGTACTAACCAGGCCCGACCGTGCTTAGCTTCCGAGATCAGACGAGATCGTGCGTGTTCACAGTGGTGTGGCCGTAAGCAATTTCTCCTGGCACCAGACAGGACTTTAAACAGGAGAAAGGATCATTTTTTTTACCCCAAATGAAAAAAGATTACAGCACCTGCTATTCCCAGGCGGTCTCCCATCCAAGTACTAACCAGGCCCGACCGTGCTTAGCTTCCGAGATCAGACGAGATCGGGCGTGTTCACGGTGGTGTGGCCGTAAGCAAGTACTCCTGGCACCAGACAGGACTTTAAACAGGAGAAAGGATGATTTTTTCTACCCCAAATGAAAATAGATTACAGCACCTGGTATTCCCAGGCGGTCTCCCATCCAAGTACTAACCAGGCCCGACCGTGCTTAGCTTCCGAGATCAGACGAGATCGGGCGTGTTCACGGTGGTGTGGCCGTAAGCAAGTGCTCCTGGCACCAGACAGGACTTTAAACAGGAGAAAGGATGATTTTTTCTACCCCAAATGAAAATAGATTACAGCACCTGGTATTCCCAGGCGGTCTCCCATCCAAGTACTAACCAGGCCCGACCATGCTTAGCTTATGAGATCAGACGAGATTGGGCGTGTTCCCGGTGGTGTGGCCGAAAGCAATTGCTTCTGGCACCAGACAGGACTTTAAACAGGAGAAAGGATGATTTTTTTTACCCCAAATGAAAATAGCTTACAGCACCTGGTATTCCCAGACGGTCTCCCATCCAAGTACTAACCAGGCCCGACTGTTCTTAGCTTCCGAGATCAGACGAGATCGGGCGTATTCACGGTGGTGTGGCCGTAAGCAATTGCTCCTGGCACCAGACAGGACTTTAAACAGGAGAAAGGATGATTTTTTTTACCCCAAATGAAAATAGCTTACAGCACCTGGTATTCCCAGGCGGTCTCCCATCCAAGTACTAACCAGGCCTGAACGTGCTTAGCTTCCGAGATCAGACGAGATCGGGCGTGTTCGCAGTGGTGTGGCCGTAAGCAATTGCTCCGGGCACCAGACAGGACTTTAAACAGGAGAACGGATCATTTTTTTTACCCCAAATGAAAATAGAATACTGCACCTGGTATTCCCAGGCGGTCTCCCATCCAGGTACTAACCAAGCCCGACCGTGCTTAGCTTCCGAGATCAGACGAGATCGGGCGTGTTCGCAGTGGTGTGGCCGTAAGCAATTTCTCCTGGCACCAGACAGGACTTTAAACAGGAGAAAGGATGATTTTTTTTACCCCAAATGAAAATAGCTTACAGCACCTGGTATTCCCAGGCGGGCTCCCATCCAGGTACTAACCAGGCCCGACCGTGCTTCGCTTCCGAGATCAGACCAGATCGGGCGTGTTCGCAGTGGTGTGGCCGTAAGCAATTGCTCCTGGCACCAGACAGGACTTTAAACAGGAGAAAGGATCATTTTTTTTACCCCAAATGAAAATAGATTACAGCACCTGGTGTTCCCAGGCGGTCTCCCATCCAAGTACTAACCAGGCCCGACCGTGCTTAGCTTCCGAGATCAGACGAGAACGGGCGTGTTCACGGTGGTGTGGCCGTAAGCAATTGCTCCTAGCACCAGACAGGACTTTAAACAGGAGAAAGGATGATTTTTTTCACCCCAAATGAAAATAGCTTACAGCACCTGGTATTCCCAGGCGGTCTCCCATCCAGGTACTAACCAGGCCCGACCGTGCTTAGCTTCCGAGATCAGACGAGTTCGGGCGTGTTCGCAGTGGTGTGGCCGTAAGCAATTGCTACTGGCACCAGACAGGACTTTAAACAGGAGAAAGGATCATTTTTTTTACCCCAAACGAAAATAGCTTACAGCACCTGGTATTCCCAGGCGGTCTCCCATCCAGGTACTAACCAGGCCCGACCGTGCTTAGCTTCCGAGATCAGACGAGATCGGGCATGTTCGCAGTGGTGTGGCCGTAAGCAATTGCTCCTGGCACCAGACATGACTTTAAACAGGAGAAAGGATCATTTTTTTTACCCCAAATTTAAATTGATTACAGCACCTGGTATTCCCAGGCGGTCTCCCATCCAAGTACTAACGAGGCCCGACCGTGCTTAGCTTCCGAGATCAGACGAGATCAGGCGTATTCGCAGTGGTGTGGCCGTAAGCAATTGCTCCTGGCACCAGACAGGACTTTAAACAGGAGAAAGGATCATTTTTTTTACCCCAAATGAAAATAGCTTACAGCACCTGGTATTTCCAGGTGGTCTCCCATCCAAGTACTAACCAGGCCCGACCGTGCATAGCTTCCGAGATCAGACGAGATCGGGCGTGTTCACGGTGGTGTGGCCGTAAGCAATTGCTCCTGGCACCAGACAGGACTTTAAACAGGAGAAAGGATGATTTTTTTTACCCCAAATGATAATAGCTTACAGCACCTGGTATTCCCAGGCGGTCTCCCATCCAGGTACTAACCAGGCCCGACCGTGCTTAGCTTCCGAGATCAGACGAGATTGGGCGTGTTCGCAGTGGTGTGGCCGTAAGCAATTACTCCTGGCACCAGACAGGACTTTAAACAGGAGAAAGGATCATTTTTTTTAACCCAAATGAAAATAGATTACAGCACCTGGTATTCCCAGGCGGTCTCCCATCCAAGTACTAACCAGGCCCGACCGTGCTTAGCTTCTGAGATCAGACGAGATCAGGCGTATTCGCAGTGGTGTGGCCGTAAGCAATTGCTCCTGGCACCAGACAGGACTTTAAACAGGAGAAAGGATCATTTTTTTTACCCCAAATGAAAATAGCTTACAGCACCTGGTATTCCCAGGCGGTCTCCCATCCAAGTACTAACCAGGCCCGACCGTGCATAGCTTCCGAGATCAGACGAGATCGGGCGTGTTTGCAGTGGTGTGGCTGTAAGCAATTACTCCTGGCACCAGACAGGACTTTAAACAGGAGAAAGGATCATTTTTTTTACCCCAAATGAAAATAGATTACAGCATCTGGTATTCCCAGGAGGTCTCCCATCCAAGTACTAACCAGGCCCGACCGTGCTTAGCTTCCGAGATCAGACGAGATCGGGCGTGTTCACGGTGGTGTGGCCGTAAGCAATTGCTTCTGGCACCAGACAGGACTTTTAACAGGAGAAAGGATGATTTTTTTTACCCCAAATGAAAATAGCTTACAGCACCTGGTATTCCCAGGCGGTCTCCCATCCAAGTACTAACCAGGCCCGACCGTGCTTAGCTTCCGAGATCAGACGAGATCGGGCGAGTTCACGGTGGTGTGGCCGTAAGCAATTGCTCCTGGCACCAGACAGGACTTTAAACAGGAGAAAGGATGATTTTTTTTACCCCAAATGAAAATAGCTTACAGCACCTGGTATTCCCAGGCGGTCTCCCATCCACGTACTAACCAGGCCCGACCGTGCTTAGCTTCCGAGATCAGACGAGTTCGGGCGTGTTCGCAGTGGTGTGGCCGTAAGCAATTGCTCCTGGCACCAGACAGGACTTTAAACAGGAGAAAGGATGATTTTTTTTACCCCAAATGAAAATACCTTACAGCACCTGGTATTCCCAGGCGGTCTCCCATCCAGGTACTAACCAGGCCCGACCGTGCTTAGCTTCCGAGATCAGACGAGATCGGTCGTGTTCACGGTGGTGTGGCCATAAGCAATTACTCCTGGCACGAGACAGGACTTTAAACAGGAGAAAGGATGATTTTTTTTACCCCAAATGAAAATAGCTTACAGCACCTGGTATTCCCAGGCGGTCTCCCATCCATGTAGTAACCAGGCCCGACCGTGCTTAGCTTCCGAGATCAGATGAGATCGGGCGTGTTCGCAGTGGTGTGGCCGTAAGCAATTGCTCCTGGCACCAGACAGGACTTTAAACAGGAGAAAGGATCATTTTTTTTACCCCAAATGAAAATAGATTGCAGCACCTGGTATTCCCAGGCGGTCTCCCATCCAAGTACTAACCAGGCCCGACCGTGCTTAGCTTCCGAGATCAGACGAGATCAGGCGTATTCACAGTGGTGTGGCCGTAAGCAATTGCTCCTGGCACCAGACAGGACTTTAAACAGGAGAAAGGATCATTTTTTTTACCCCAAATGAAAATAGCTTAGAGCACCTGGTATTCCCAGGCGGTCTCCCATCCAAGTACTAACGAGGCCCGACCGTGCTTAGCTTCCGAGATCAGATGAGATCGGGCGTGTTCACGGTGGTGTGGCCGTAAGCAATTGCTCCTGGCACCAGACAGGACTTTAAACAGGAGAAAGGATGATTTTTTTTACCCCAAATGAAAATAGCTTACAGCACCTGGTATTCCCAGGCGGTCTCCCATCCAGGTACTAACCAGGCCCGACCGTGCTTAGCTTCTGAGATCAGACGAGATCGGGCGTGTTCGCAGTGGTGTGGCCGTAAGCAATTGCTCCTGGCACAAGACAGGACTTTAAACAGGAGAAAGGATCATTTTTTTTACCCCAAATGAAAATAGATTACAGCACCTGGTATTCCCAGGCGGTCTCCCATCCGAGTACTAACCAGGCCTGACCATTCTTAGCTTCCGAGATCAGACGAGATCGGGCGTGTTGGCAGTGGTGTGGCCGTAAGCAATTGTTCCTGGCACCAGACAGGACTTTAATCATGAGAAAGGATGATTTTTTCTACCCCAAATGAAAATAGATTACAGCACCTCGTATTCCCAGGCGGTCTCCCATCCAAGTACTAACCAGGCTCGACCGTGCTTAGCTTCCGAGATCAGACGAGATCGGACGTGTTCACGGTGGTGTGGCCGTAAGCAATTGCTCCTGGCACCAGACAGGACTTTAAACAGGAGAAAGGATGATTTTTTTTACCCCAAATGAAAATAGCTTACAGCACCTGGTATTCCCAGGCGGTCTCCCATCCAAGTACTAACCAGGCCCGTTCGCGCTTAGCTTCCGAGATCAGACAAGATCGGGCGATTTCACGGTGGTGTGGCTGTAAGCAATTGCTCCTGGCACCAGACAGGACTTTAAACAGGAGAAAGGATGATTTTTTTTACCCCAAATGAAAATAGCTTACAGCACCTGGTATTCCCAGGCGGTCTCCCATCCAGGTACTAACCAGGCCCGACCGTGCTTAGCTTCCGAGATCAGACGAGTTCGGGCGTGTTCGCAGTGGTGTGGCCGTAAGCAATTGCTCCTGGCACCAGACAGGACTTTAAACAGGAGAAAGGATCATTTTTTTTACCCCAAATGAAAATAGATTACAGCACCTGGTATTCCCAGGCGGTCTCCCATCCAAGTACTAACCAGGCCCGACCATGCTTAGCTTATGAGATCAGACGAGATTGGGCGTGTTCCCGGTGGTGTGGCCGAAAGCAATTGCTTCTGGCACCAGACAGGACTTTAAACAGGAGAAAGGATGATTTTTTTTACCCCAAATGAAAATAGCTTACAGCACCTGGTATTCCCAGGCGGTCTCCCATCCAGGTACTAACCAGGCCCGACCGTGCTTAGCTTCCGAGATCAGACGAGATCGGGCGTGTTCGCGGTGGTGTGGCCGTAAGCAATTGCTCCTGGCACCAGACAGGACTTTAAACAGGAGAAAGGATCATTTTTTTTACCCCAAATGAAAATAGATTACAGCACCTGGTATTCCCAGACGGTCTCCCATCCAAGTACTAACCAGGCCCGACTGTTCTTAGCTTCCGAGATCAGACGAGATCGGGCGTATTCACGGTGGTGTGGCCGTAAGCTATTGCTCCTGGCACCAGACAGGACTTTAAACAGGAGAAAGGATGATTTTTTTTACCCCAAATGAAAATAGCTTACAGCACCTGGTATTCCCAGGCGGTCTCCCATCCAGGTACTAACCAGCCCGGACCGTGCTTAGCTTCCGAGATCAGACGAGATCAGGCGTGTTCGCAGTGGTGTGGCCGTAAGCAATTGCTCCTGGCACCAGACAGGACTTTAAACAGGAGAAAGGATCTTTTTTTTTTACCCCAAATGAAAATAGATTACAGAACCTGGTATTCCCAGGCGGTCTCCCATCCAAGTACTAACCAGGCCTGAACGTGCTTAGCTTCCGAGATCAGACGAGATCGGGCGTGTTCGCAGTGGTGTGGCCGTAAGCATTTGCTCCTGGCACCAGACAGGACTTTAAACAGGAGAAAGGATGATTTTTTTTACCCCAAATGAAAATAGCTTACAGCACCTGGTATTCCCAGGCGGTCTCCCATCCAGGTACTAACCAGGCCCGACCGTGCTTAGCTTCCGAGATCAGACGAGTTCGGGCGTGTTCGCAGTGGTGTGGCCGTAAGCAATTGCTCCTGGCACCAGACAGGACTTTAAACAGGAGAAAGGATCATTTTTTTTACCCCAAATGAAAATAGATTACAGCACCTGGTATTCCCAGGCGGTCTCCCATCCAAGTACTAACCAGGCCTGACCGTGCTTAGCTTCCGAGATCAGACGAGATTGGGCGTGTTCACGGTGGTGTGGCCGTAAGCAATTGCTCCGTGCACCAGACAGGACTTTAAACAGGAGAAAGGATGATTTTTTTTACCCCAAATGAAAATAGCTTACAGCACCTGGTATTCCCAGGCGGTCTCCCATCCAGGTACTAACCAGGCCCGACTGTGCTTAGCTTCCGAGATCAGACGAGATCGGGCGTGTTCACGGTGGTGTGGCCGTAAGTAATTACTCCGTGCACCAGAAAAGGACTTTAAACAGGAGAAAGGATGATTTTTTTTACCCCAAATGAAAATAGCTTACAGCACCTGGTATTCCCAGCCGGTCTCCCATCCGAGTACTAACCAGGCCTAACCATTCTTAGCTTCCGAGATCAGACTAGATCGGGCGTGTTCACGGTGGTGTGGCCGTAAGCAATTGCTCCGGGCACCAGACAGGACTTTAAACAGGAGAAAGGATGATTTTTTTTACCCCAAATGAAAATAGCTTACAGCACCTGGTATTCCCAGGCGGTCTCCCATCCAGGTACTAACCAGGCCCGACTGTTCTTAGCTTCCGAGATCAGACGAGATCGGGCGTATTCACGGTGGTGTGGCCGTAAGCAATTGCTCCTGGCACCAGACAGAACTTTAAACAGGAGAAAGGATGATTTTTTTTACCCCAAATGAAAATAGCTTACAGCACCTGGTATTCCCAGGCGGTCTCCCATCCAGGTACTAACCAGGCCGGACCGTGCTTAGCTTCCGAGATCAGAGGAGATCAGGCGTGTTCGCAGTGGTGTGGCCGTAAGCAATTGCTCCTGGCACCAGACAGGACTTTAAACAGGAGAAAGGATCTTTTTTTTTTTACCCCAAATGAAAATAGATTACAGAACCTGGTATTCCCAGGCGGTCTCCCATCCAAGTACTAACCAGGCCTGAACGTCCTTAGCTTCCGAGATCAGACGAGATCGGGCGTGTTCGCAGTGGTGTGGCCGTAAGCAATTGCTCCGGGCACCAGACAGGACTTTAAACAGGAGAACGGATCATTTTTTTTACCCCAAATGAAAATGGAATACTGCACCTGGTATTCCCAGGCGGTCTCCCATCCAGGTACTAACCAAGCCCGATCGTGCTTAGCTTCCGAGATCAGACGAGATCGGGCGTGTTCGCAGTGGTGTGGCCGTAAGCAATTTCTCCTGGCACCAGACAGGACTTTAAACGGGAGAAAGGATGATTTTTTTTACCCCAAATGAAAATAGCTTACAGCACCTGGTATTCCCAGGCGGGCTCCCATCCAGGTACTAACCAGGCCCGACCGTGCTTCGCTTCCGAGATCAGACGAGATCGGGCGTGTTCACAGTGGTGTGGCCGTAAGCATTTGCTCCTGGCACCAGACAGGACTTTAAACAGGAGAAAGGATCATTTTTTTTACCCCAAATGAAAATAGATTACAGCACCTGGTATTCCCAGGCGGTCTCCCATCCAAGTACTAACCAGGCCTGACCGTGCTTAGCTTCCGAGATCAGACGAGATCGGGCGTGTTCACGGTGGTGTGGCCGTAAGCAATTGCTCCGTGCACCAGACAGGACTTTAAACAGGAGAAAGGATGATTTTTTTTACCCCAAATGAAAATAGCTTACAGCACCTGGTATTCCCAGGCGGTCTCCCATCCAGGTACTAACCAGGCCCGACTGTGCTTAGCTTCCGAGATCAGACGAGATCGGGCGTGTTCACGGTGGTGTGGCCGTAAGTAATTACTCCGTGCACCAGAAAAGGACTTTAAACAGGAGAAAGGATGATTTTTTTTACCCCAAATGAAAATAGCTTACAGCACCTGGTATTCCCAGCCGGTCTCCCATCCGAGTACTAACCAGGCCTAACCATTCTTAGCTTCCGAGATCAGACGAGATCGGGCGTGTTCACGGTGGTGTGGCCGTGAGCAATTGCTCCGGGCACCAGACAGGACTTTAAACAGGAGAAAGGATGATTTTTTTTACCCCAAATGAAAATAGCTTACAGCACCTGGTATTCCCAGGCGGTCTCCCATCCAGGTACTAACCAGGCCCGACTGTTCTTAGCTTCCGAGATCAGACGAGATCGGGCGTATTCACGGTGGTGTGGCCGTAAGCAATTGCTCCTGGCACCAGACAGGACTTTAAACAGGAGAAAGGATGATTTTTTTTACCCCAAATGAAAATATCTTACAGCACCTGGTATTCCCAGGCGGTCTCCCATCCAGGTACTAACCAGGCCGGACCGTGCTTAGCTTCCGAGATCAGACGAGATCAGGCGTGTTCGCAGTGGTGTGGCCGTAAGCAATTGCTCCTGGCACCAGACAGGACTTTAAACAGGAGAAAGGATCTTTTTTTTTTACCCCAAATGAAAATAGATTACAGAACCTGGTATTCCCAGGCGGTCTCCCATCCAAGTACTAACCAGGCCTGAACGTGCTTAGCTTCCGAGATCAGACGAGATCGGGCGTGTTCGCAGTGGTGTGGCCGTAAGCAATTGCTCCGGGCACCAGACAGGACTTTAAACAGGAGAACGGATCATTTTTTTTACCCCAAATGAAAATAGAATAATGCACCTGGTATTCCCAGGCGGTCTCCCATCCAGGTGCTAACCAAGCCCGACCGTGCTTAGCTTCCGAGATCAGACGAGATCGGGCGTGTTCGCAGTGGTGTGGCCGTAAGCAATTTCTCCTGGCACCAGACAGGACTTTAAACAGGAGAAAGGATGATTTTTTTTACCCCAAATGAAAATAGCTTACAGCACCTGGTATTCCCAGGCGGGCTCCCATCCAGGTACTAACCAGGCCCGACCGTGCTTCGCTTCCGAGATCAGACGAGATCGGGCGTGTTCGCAGTGGTGTGGCCGTAAGCAATTGCTCCTGGCACCAGACAGGACTTTAAACAGGAGAAAGGATCATTTTTTTTACCCCAAATGAAAATAGATTACAGCACCTGGTGTTCCCAGGCGGTCTCCCTTCCAAGTACTAACCAGGCC
>NC_140271.1:25689382-25699382 GCF_964030765.1 Micromesistius poutassou
CCAAATGAAAATAGATTACAGAACCTGGTATTCCCAGGCGGTCTCCCATCCAAGTACTAACCAGGCCTGAACGTCCATAGCTTCCGAGATCAGACGAGATCGGGCGTGTTCGCAGTGGTGTGGCCGTAAGCAAATGCTCCGGGCACCAGACAGGACTTTAAACAGGAGAACGGATCATTTTTTTTACCCCAAATGAAAATGGAATACTGCACCTGGTATTCCCAGGCGGTCTCCCATCCAGGTACTAACCAAGCCCGATCGTGCTTAGCTTCCGAGATCAGACGAGATCGGGCGTGTTCGCAGTGGTGTGGCCGTAAGCAATTTCTCCTGGCACCAGACAGGACTTTAAACAGGAGAAAGGATGATTTTTTTTACCCCAAATGAAAATAGCTTACAGCACCTGGTATTCCCAGGCGGGCTCCCATCCAGGTACTAACCAGGCCCGACCGTGCTTCGCTTCCGAGATCAGACGAGATCGGGCGTATTCACAGTGGTGTGGCCGTAAGCATTTGCTCCTGGCACCAGACAGGACTTTAAACAGGAGAAAGGATCATTTTTTTTACCCCAAATGAAAATAGATTACAGCACCTGTTGTTCCCAGGCGGTCTCCCATCCAAGTACTAACCAGGCCCGACCGTGCTTAGCTTCCGAGATCAGACGAGAACGGGCATGTTCACGGTGGTGTGGCCGTAAGCAATTGCACCTAGCACCAGACAGGACTTTAAACAGGAGAAAGGATGATTTTTTTTACCCCAAATGAAAATAGCTTACAGCACCTGGTATTCCCAGGCGGTCTCCCATCCAGGTACTAACCAGGCCCGACCGTGCTTAGCTTCCGAGATCAGACGAGATCGGGCGTGTTCGCAGTGGTGTGGCCGTAAGCAATTGCTCCGGGCACCAGACAGGACTTTAAACAGGAGAACGGATCATTTTTTTTACCCCAAATGAAAATAGAATAAGGCACCTGGTATTCCCAGGCGGTCTCCCATCCAGGTGCTAACCAAGCCCGACCGTGCTTAGCTTCCGAGATCAGACGAGATCGGGCGTGTTCGCAGTGGTGTGGCCGTAAGCAATTTCTCCTGGCACCAGACAGGACTTTAAACAGGAGAAAGGATGATTTTTTTTACCCCAAATGAAAATAGCTTACAGCACCTGGTATTCCCAGGCGGGCTCCCATCCAGGTACTAACCAGGCCCGACCGTGCTTCGCTTCCGAGATCAGACGAGATCGGGCGTGTTCGCAGTGGTGTGGCCGTAAGCAATTGCTCCTGGCACCAGACAGGACTTTAAACAGGAGAAAGGATCATTTTTTTTACCCCAAATGAAAATAGATTACAGCACCTGGTGTTCCCAGGCGGTCTCCCTTCCAAGTACTAACCAGGCCCGACCGTGCTTAGCTTCCGAGATCAGACGAGAACGGGCGTGTTCACGGTGGTGTGGCCGTAAGCAATTACTCCTAGCACCAGACAGGACTTTAAACAGGAGAAAGGATGATTTTTTTTACCCCAAATGAAAATAGCTTACAGCACCTGGTATTCCCAGGCGGTCTCCCATCCAGGTACTAACCAGGCCCGACCGTGCTTAGCTTCCGAGATCAGACGAGTTCGGGCGTGTTCGCAGTGGTGTGGCCGTAAGCAATTGCTCCTGGCACCAGACAGGACTTTAAACAGGAGAAAGGATCATTTTTTTTACCCCAAATGAAAATAGATTACAGCACCTGGTATTCCCAGGCGGTCTCCCATCCAAGTACTAACCAGGCCTGACCGTGCTTAGCTTCCGAGATCAGACGAGATCGGGCGTGTTCACGGTGGTGTGGCCGTAAGCAATTGCTCCGTGCACCAGACAGGACTTTAAACAGGAGAAAGGATGATTTTTTTTACCCCAAATGAAAATAGCTTACAGCACCTGGTATTCCCAGGCGGTCTCCCATCCAGGTACTAACCAGGCCCGACTGTGCTTAGCTTCCGAGATCAGACGAGATCTGGCGTGTTCACGGTGGTGTGGCCGTAAGTAATTACTCCGTGCACCAGAAAAGGACTTTAAACAGGAGAAAGGATGATTTTTTTTACCCCAAATGAAAATAGCTTACAGCACCTGGTATTCCCAGCCGGTCTCCCATCCGAGTACTAACCAGGCCTAACCATTCTTAGCTTCCGAGATCAGACGAGATCGGGCGTGTTCACGGTGGTGTGGCCGTAAGCAATTGCTCCGGGCACCAGACAGGACTTTAAACAGGAGAAAGGATGATTTTTTTTACCCCAAATGAAAATAGCTTACAGCACCTGGTATTCCCAGGCGGTCTCCCATCCAGGTACTAACCAGGCCCGACCGTGCTTAGCTTCCGAGATCAGACGAGTTCGGGCGTGTTCGCAGTGGTGTGGCCGTAAGCAATTGCTCCTGGCACCAGACAGGACTTTAAACAGGAGAAAGGATCATTTTTTTTACCCCAAATGAAAATAGATTACAGCACCTGGTATTCCCAGGCGGTCTCCCATCCAAGTACTAACCAGGCCTGACCGTGCTTAGCTTCCGAGATCAGACGAGATCGGGCGTGTTCACGGTGGTGTGGCCGTAAGCAATTGCTCCGTGCACCAGACAGGACTTTAAACAGGAGAAAGGATGATTTTTTTTACCCCAAATGAAAATAGCTTACAGCACCTGGTATTCCCAGGCGGTCTCCCATCCAGGTACTAACCAGGCCCGACTGTGCTTAGCTTCCGAGATCAGACGAGATCTGGCGTGTTCACGGTGGTGTGGCCGTAAGTAATTACTCCGTGCACCAGAAAAGGACTTTAAACAGGAGAAAGGATGATTTTTTTTACCCCAAATGAAAATAGCTTACAGCACCTGGTATTCCCAGCCGGTCTCCCATCCGAGTACTAACCAGGCCTAACCATTCTTAGCTTCCGAGATCAGACGAGATCGGGCGTGTTCACGGTGGTGTGGCCGTAAGCAATTGCTCCGGGCACCAGACAGGACTTTAAACAGGAGAAAGGATGATTTTTTTTACCCCAAATGAAAATAGCTTACAGCACCCGGTATTCCCAGGCGGTCTCCCATCCAGGTACTAACCAGGCCCGACCGTGCTTAGCTTCCGAGATCAGACGAGATCGTGCGTGTTCACAGTGGTGTGGCCGTAAGCAATTTCTCCTGGCACCAGACAGGACTTTAAACAGGAGAAAGGATCATTTTTTTTACCCCAAATGAAAATAGATTACAGCACCTGCTATTCCCAGGCGGTCTCCCATCCAAGTACTAACCAGGCCCGACCGTGCTTAGCTTCCGAGATCAGATGAGATCGGGCGTGTTCACGGTGGTGTGGCCGTAAGCAATTGCTCCTGGCACCAGACAGGACTTTAAACAGGAGAAAGGATGATTTTTTCTACCCCAAATGAAAACAGATTACAGCACCTGGTATTCCCAGGCGGTCTCCCATCCAAGTACTAACCAGGCCCGACCATGCTTAGCTTATGAGATCAGACGAGATTGGGCGTGTTCCCGGTGGTGTGGCCGTAAGCAATTGCTTCTGGCACCAGACAGGACTTTAAACAGGAGAAAGGATGATTTTTTTTACCCCAAATGAAAATAGCTTACAGCACCTGGTATTCTCAGGCGGTCTCCCATCCAGGTACTAACCAGGCCCGACCGTGCTTAGCTTCCGAGATCAGACGAGATCGGGCGTGTTCGCGGTGGTGTGGCCGTAAGCAATTGCTCCTGGCACCAGACAGGACTTTAAACAGGAGAAAGGATCATTTTTTTTACCCCAAATGAAAATAGATTACAGCACCTGGTATTCCCAGGCGGTCTCCCATCCAAGTACTAACCAGGCCCGACCGTTCTTAGCTTCCGAGATCAGACGAGATCGGGCGTATTCACGGTGGTGTGGCCGTAAGCAATTGCTCCTGGCACCAGACAGGACTTTAAACAGGAGAAAGGATGATTTTTTTTACCCCAAATGAAAATAGCTTACAGCACCTGGTATTCCCAGGCGGTCTCCCATCCAGGTACTAACCAGGCCGGACCGTGCTTAGCTTCCGAGATCAGACGAGATCAGGCGTGTTCACAGTGGTGTGGCCGTAAGCAATTACTCCTGGCACCAGACAGGACTTTAAACAGGAGAAAGGATGATTTTTTTTACCCCAAATGAAAATAGCTTACAGCACCTGGTATTCACAGGCGGTCTCCCATCCAGGTACTAATCAGGCCCGACCGTGCTTAGCTTCCGAGATCAGACGAGATCGGGCGTGTTCGCAGTGGTGTGGCCGTAAGCAATTGCTCCGGGCACCAGACAGGACTTTAAACAGGAGAACGGATCATTTTTTTTACCCCAAATGAAAATAGATTACTGCACCTGGTATTCCCAGGCGGTCTCCCATCCAAGTACTAACCAGGCCCGACCGTGCTTAGCTTCCGAGATCAGACGAGAACGGGCGTGTTCACGGTGGTGTGGCCGTAAGCAATTGCTCCTAGCACCAGACAGGACTTTAAACAGGAGAAAGGATGATTTTTTTTACCCCAAATGAAAATAGCTTACAGCACCTGGTATTCCCAGGCGGTCTCCCATCCAGGTACTAACCAGGCCCGACCGTGCTTAGCTTCTGAGATCAGATAAGATCGGGCGTGTTCGCAGTGGTGTGGCCGTAAGCAATTGCTCCTGGCACCAGTCAGGACTTTAATCATGAGAAAGGATCATTTTTTTACCCCAAATGAAAATAGATTACAGCACCTGGTATTCCCAGGCGGTCTCCCATCCAGGTACTAACCAGGCCCGACCGTGCTTAGCTTCCGAGATCAGACGAGATCGGGCGTGTTCGCAGTGGTGTGGCCGTAAGCAATTGCTCCTGGCACCAGACAGGACTTTAAACAGGAGAAAGGATCATTTTTTTTACCCCAAATGAAAATAGCTTACAGCACCTGGTATTCCCAGGCGGGCTCCCATCCAGGTACTAACCAGGCCCGACCGTGCTTCGCTTCCGAGATCAGACGAGATCGGGCGTGTTCGCAGTGGTGTGGCCGTAAGCAATTGCTCCTGGCACCAGACAGGACTTTAAACAGGAGAAAGGATCATTTTTTTTACCCCAAATGAAAATAGATTACACCACCTGGTACTCCCAGGCGGTCTCCCATCCAAGTACTAACCAGGCCCGACCGTGCTTACCTTCCGAGATCAGACGAGAACGGGCGTGTTCACGGTGGTGTGGCCGTAAGCAATTGCTCGTAGCACCAGACAGGACTTTAAACAGGAGAAAGGATCATTTTTTTTACCCCAAATGAAAATAGCTTACAGCACCTGGTATTCCCAGGCGGTCTCCCATCCAGGTACTAACCAGGCCCACCCATGCTTAGCTTCCGAGATCAGACGAGATCGGGCGTGTTCGCAGTGGTGTGGCCGTAAGCAATTACTCCTGGCACCAGACAGGACTTTAAACAGGAGAAAGGATCATTTTTTTTACCCCAAATGAAAATAGATTACAGCACCTGGTATTCCCAGGCAGTCTCCCATCCAAGTTCTAACCAGGCCCGACCGTGCTTAGCTTCCGAGATTAGACGAGATCGGGCGTGTTCACGGTGGTGTGGCCGTAAGCAATTACTCCTGGCACCAGACAGGACTTTAAACAGGAGAAAGGATGATTTTTTTTACCCCAAATGAAAATAGATTATAGCACCTGGTATTCCCATGCGGTCTCCCATCCAAGTACTAACCAGGCCCGACCGTGCTTAGCTTCCGAGATCAGACGAGATCGGGCGTGTTCGCAGTGGTGTGGCCGTAAGCAATTGCTCCTGGCACCAGACAGGACTTTAAACAGGAGAAAGGATCATTTTTTTTACCCCAAATGAAAATAGCTTACAGCACCTGGTATTCCCAGGCGGTCTCCCATCCAGGTACTAACCAGGCCCGACCATGCTTAGCTTCCGAGATCAGACGAGATCGGGCGTGTTCGCAGTGGTGTGGCCGTAAGCAATTGCTCCTGGCACCAGACAGGACTTTAAACAGGAGAAAGGATCATTTTTTTTACCCAAAATGAAAATAGCTTACAGCACCTGGTATTCCCAGGCGGTCTCCCATCCAGGTACTAACCAGGTCTGACCGTGCTTAGCTTCTGAGATCAGACGAGATCGGGCATATTCGCAGTGGTGTGGCCGTAACTAATTACTCCTGGCACCAGACAGGACTTTAAACAGGAGAAAGGATCATTTTTTTTACCCCAAATGAAAATAGATTATAGCACCTGGTATTCCCAGGCGGTCTCCCATCCAAGTACTAACCAGGCCCGACCGTGCTTAGCTTCCGAAATCAGACGAGATCGGGCGTGTTCGCGGTAGTGTGGCCGTAAGCAATTACTCCTGGCACCAGACAGGACTTTAAACAGGAGAAAGGATTATTTTTTTTACCCCAAATGAAAATAGATTTCAGCACCTGGTATTCCCAGGCGGTCTCCCATCCAGGTACTAACCAGGCCCGACCGTGCTTAGCTTCCGAGATCAGACGAGATCGGGCGTGTTCGCAGTGGTGTGGCCGTAAGCAATTACTCCTGGCACCAGACAGGACTTTAAACAGGAGAAAGGATCATTTTTTTTACCCCAAATGAAAATAGATTACAGCACCTGGTATTCCCAGGCAGTCTCCCATCCAAGTTCTAACCAGGCCCGACCGTGCTTAGCTTCCGAGATTAGACGAGATCGGGCGTGTTCACGGTGGTGTGGCCGTAAGCAATTACTCCTGGCACCAGACAGGACTTTAAACAGGAGAAAGGATGATTTTTTTTACCCCAAATGAAAATAGATTATAGCACCTGGTATTCCCATGCGGTCTCCCATCCAAGTACTAACCAGGCCCGACCGTGCTTAGCTTCCGAGATCAGACGAGATCGGGCGTGTTCGCAGTGGTGTGGCCGTAAGCAATTGCTCCTGGCACCAGACAGGACTTTAAACAGGAGAAAGGATCATTTTTTTTACCCCAAATGAAAATAGCTTACAGCACCTGGTATTCCCAGGCGGTCTCCCATCCAGGTACTAACCAGGCCCGACCATGCTTAGCTTCCGAGATCAGACGAGATCGGGCGTGTTCGCAGTGGTGTGGCCGTAAGCAATTGCTCCTGGCACCAGACAGGACTTTAAACAGGAGAAAGGATCATTTTTTTTACCCAAAATGAAAATAGCTTACAGCACCTGGTATTCCCAGGCGGTCTCCCATCCAGGTACTAACCAGGTCTGACCGTGCTTAGCTTCTGAGATCAGACGAGATCGGGCATGTTCGCAGTGGTGTGGCCGTAACTAATTACTCCTGGCACCAGACAGGACTTTAAACAGGAGAAAGGATCATTTTTTTTACCCCAAATGAAAATAGATTATAGCACCTGGTATTCCCAGGCGGTCTCCCATCCAAGTACTAACCAGGCCCGACCGTGCTTAGCTTCCGAAATCAGACGAGATCGGGCGTGTTCGCGGTAGTGTGGCCGTAAGCAATTACTCCTGGCACCAGACAGGACTTTAAACAGGAGAAAGGATTATTTTTTTTACCCCAAATGAAAATAGATTTCAGCACCTGGTATTCCCAGGCGGTCTCCCATCCAGGTACTAACCAGGCCCGACCGTGCTTAGCTTCCGAGATCAGACGAGATCGGGCGTGTTCGCAGTGGTGTGGCCGTAAGCAATTACTCCTGGCACCAGACAGGACTTTAAACAGGAGAAAGGATCATTTTTTTTACCCCAAATGAAAATAGATTACAGCACCTGGTATTCCCAGGCGGTCTCCCATCCAAGTACTAACCAGCCCCGACCGTGCTTAGCTTCCGAGATCAGACGAGATCATGCGTGTTCACAGTGGTGTGGCCGTAAGCAATTGCTCCTGTCACCAGACAGGACTTTAAACAGGAGAAAGGATCATTTTTTTTACCCCAAATGAAAATAGCTTACAGCACCTGGTATTCCCAGGCGGTCTCCCATCCAGGTACTAACCAGGCCCACCCATGCTTAGCTTCCGAGATCAGACGAGATCGGGCGTGTTCGCAGTGGTGTGGCCGTAAGCAATTACTCCTGGCACCAGACAGGACTTTAAACAGGAGAAAGGATCATTTTTTTTACCCCAAATGAAAATAGATTACAGCACCTGGTATTCCCAGGCAGTCTCCCATCCAAGTTCTAACCAGGCCCGACCGTGCTTAGCTTCCGAGATTAGACGAGATCGGGCGTGTTCACGGTGGTGTGGCCGTAAGCAATTACTCCTGGCACCAGACAGGACTTTAAACAGGAGAAAGGATGATTTTTTTTACCCCAAATGAAAATAGATTATAGCACCTGGTATTCCCATGCGGTCTCCCATCCAAGTACTAACCAGGCCCGACCGTGCTTAGCTTCCAAAATCAGACGAGATCGGTCGTGTTCACAGTGGTGTGGCCGTAAGCAATTGCTCCTGGCACCAGACAGGACTTTAAACAGGAGAAAGGATGATTTTTTTTACCCCAAATTAAAATAGCTTACAGCACCTGGTATTCCCAGGCGGTCTCCCATCCAGGTACTAACCAGGCCCGACCGTGCTTAGCTTCCGAGATCAGACGAGATTGGGCGTGTTCGCAGTGGTGTGGCCGTAAGCAATTACTCCTGGCACCAGACAGGACTTTAAACAGGAGAAAGGATCATTTTTTTTACCCCAAATGAAAATAGATTACAGCAACTGGTATTCCCAGGCGGTCTCCCATCCAGGCACTAACCAGGCCCGACCGTGCTTAGCTTCCGAGATCAGACGAGATCGGGCGTGTTCGCAGTGGTGTGGCCGTAAGCAATTGCTCCTGGCACCAGACAGGACTTTAAACAGGAGAAAGGATGATTTTTTTTACCCCAAATGAAAATAGAGTACAGCACCTGGTATTCCCATCCAAGTACTAACCAGGCCTGACCGTGCTTAGCTTCCGAAATCAGACGAGATCGGGCGTGTTCTCGGTGGTGTGGCCGTAAGCAATTGCTCCTGGCACCAGACAGGACTTTAAACATGAGAAAGGATGATTTTTTTTACCCCAAATGAAAATAGAGTACAGCACCTGGTATTCCCATCCAAGTACTAACCAGGCCTGACCGTGCTTAGCTTCCGAAATCAGACGAGATCGGGCGTGTTCTCGGTGGTGTGGCCGTAAGCAATTGCTCCTGGCACCAGACAGGACTTTAAACATGAGAAAGGATGATTTTTTTTACCCCAAATGAAAATAGCTTACAGCACCTGGTATTCCCAGGCGGTCTCCCATCCAGGTACTATCCAGGCCCGACCGTGCTTAGCTTCCGAGATCAGACGAGATCGGGTGTGTTCGCAGTGGTGTGGCCGTAAGCAATTCCTCCTGGCACCAGACAGGACTTTAAACAGGAGAAAGGATCATTTTTTTTACCCCAAATGAAAATAGATTACAGCACCTGGCATTCCCAGCCGGTCTCCCATCCGAGTACTAACCAGGCCTAACCATTCTTAGCTTCCGAGATCAGACGAGATCGGGCGTGTTCACGGTGGTGTGGCCGTAAGCAATTGCTCCGGGCACCAGACAGGACTTTAAACAGGAGAAAGGATGATTTTTTTTACCCCAAATGAAAATAGCTTACAGCACCTGGTATTCCCAGGCGGTCTCCCATCCAGGTACTAACCAGGCCCGACCGTGCTTAGCTTCCGAGATCAGACGAGATCGTGCGTGTTCACAGTGGTGTGGCCGTAAGCAATTTCTCCTGGCACCAGACATGACTTTAAACAGGAGAAAGGATCATTTTTTTTACCCCAAATGAAAATAGATTACACCACCTGGTACTCCCAGGCGGTCTCCCATCCAAGTACTAACCAGGCCCGACCGTGCTTACCTTCCGAGATCAGACGAGAACGGGCGTGTTCACGGTGGTGTGGCCGTAAGCAATTGCTCGTAGCACCAGACAGGACTTTAAACAGGAGAAAGGATGATTTTTTTTACCCCAAATGAAAATAGCTTACAGCACCTGGTATTCCCAGGCGGTCTCCCATCCAGGTACTA
>NC_140271.1:25701882-25721882 GCF_964030765.1 Micromesistius poutassou
TGGTGTGGCCGTAAGCAATTACTCCTGGCACCAGACAGGACTTTAAACAGGAGAAAGGATCATTTTTTTTACCCCAAATGAAAATAGATTACAGCACCTGGTATTCCCAGGCGGTCTCCCATCCAAGTACTAACCAGGCCCGACCGTGCTTAGCTTCCGAGATCAGACGAGATCATGCGTGTTCACAGTGGTGTGGCCGTAAGCAATTGCTCCTGTCACCAGACAGGACTTTAAACAGGAGAAAGGATCATTTTTTTTACCCCAAATGAAAATAGCTTACAGCACCTGGTATTCCCAGGCGGTCTCCCATCCAGGTACTAACCAGGCCCACCCATGCTTAGCTTCCGAGATCAGACGAGATCGGGCGTGTTCGCAGTGGTGTGGCCGTAAGCAATTACTCCTGGCACCAGACAGGACTTTAAACAGGAGAAAGGATCATTTTTTTTACCCCAAATGAAAATAGATTACAGCACCTGGTATTCCCAGGCAGTCTCCCATCCAAGTTCTAACCAGGCCCGACCGTGCTTAGCTTCCGAGATTAGACGAGATCGGGCGTGTTCACGGTGGTGTGGCCGTAAGCAATTACTCCTGGCACCAGACAGGACTTTAAACAGGAGAAAGGATGATTTTTTTTACCCCAAATGAAAATAGATTATAGCACCTGGTATTCCCATGCGGTCTCCCATCCAAGTACTAACCAGGCCCGACCGTGCTTAGCTTCCAAAATCAGACGAGATCGGGCGTGTTCACTGTGGTGTGGCCGTAAGCAATTGCTCCTGGCACCAGACAGGACTTTAAACAGGAGAAAGGATGATTTTTTTTACCCCAAATGAAAATAGCTTACAGCACCTGGTATTCCCAGGCGGTCTCCCATCCAGGTACTAACCAGGCCCGACCGTGCTTAGCTTACGAGATCAGACGAGATTGGGCGTGTTCGCAGTGGTGTGGCCGTAAGCAATTACTCCTGGCACCAGACAGGACTTTAAACAGGAGAAAGGATCATTTTTTTTACCCCAAATGAAAATAGATTACAGCACCTGGTATTCCCAGGCGGTCTCCCATCCAGGCACTAACCAGGCCCGACCGTGCTTAGCTTCCGAGATCAGACGAGATCGGGCGTGTTCGCAGTGGTGTGGCCGTAAGCAATTGCTCCTGGCACCAGACAGGACTTTAAACATGAGAAAGGATGATTTTTTTTACCCCAAATGAAAATAGAGTACAGCACCTGGTATTCCCATCCAAGTACTAACCAGGCCTGACCGTGCTTAGCTTCCGAAATCAGACGAGATCGGGCGTGTTCTCGGTGGTGTGGCCGTAAGCAATTGCTCCTGGCACCAGACAGGACTTTAAACATGAGAAAGGATGATTTTTTTTACCCCAAATGAAAATAGCTTACAGCACCTGGTATTCCCAGGCGGTCTCCCATCCAGGTACTATCCAGGCCCGACCGTGCTTAGCTTCCGAGATCAGACGAGATCGGGTGTGTTCGCAGTGGTGTGGCCGTAAGCAATTCCTCCTGGCACCAGACAGGACTTTAAACAGGAGAAAGGATCATTTTTTTTACCCCAAATGAAAATAGATTACAGCACCTGGCATTCCCAGCCGGTCTCCCATCCGAGTACTAACCAGGCCTAACCATTCTTAGCTTCCGAGATCAGACGAGATCGGGCGTGTTCACGGTGGTGTGGCCGTAAGCAATTGCTCCGGGCACCAGACAGGACTTTAAACAGGAGAAAGGATGATTTTTTTTACCCCAAATGAAAATAGCTTACAGCACCTGGTATTCCCAGGCGGTCTCCCATCCAGGTACTAACCAGGCCCGACCGTGCTTAGCTTCCGAGATCAGACGAGATCGTGCGTGTTCACAGTGGTGTGGCCGTAAGCAACTTCTCCTGGCACCAGACAGGACTTTAAACAGGAGAAAGGATGATTTTTTCTACCCCAAATGAAAACAGATTACAGCACCTGGTATTCCCAGGCGGTCTCCCATCCAAGTACTAACCAGGCCCGACCATGCTTAGCTTATGAGATCAGACGAGATTGGGCGTGTTCCCGGTGGTGTGGCCGTAAGCAATTGCTTCTGGCACCAGACAGGACTTTAAACAGGAGAAAGGATGATTTTTTTTACCCCAAATGAAAATAGCTTACAGCACCTGGTATTCCCAGGCGGTCTCC
The DNA here is from genome assembly GCF_964030765.1 of Micromesistius poutassou. Taxonomy (NCBI): domain Eukaryota; kingdom Metazoa; phylum Chordata; class Actinopteri; order Gadiformes; family Gadidae; genus Micromesistius; species Micromesistius poutassou. The sequence continues at coordinate 25,704,058 of NC_140271.1, forward strand.
CATCCAGGTACTAACCAGGCCCGACCGTGCTTAGCTTCAGAGATCAGACGAGATCGGGCGTGTTCGCGGTGGTGTGGCCGTAAGCAATTGCTCCTGGCACCAGACAGGACTTTAAACAGGAGAAAGGATCATTTTTTTTACCCCAAATGAAAATAGATTACAGCACCTGGTATTCCCAGGCGGTCTCCCATCCAAGTACTAACCAGGCCCGACCGTTCTTAGCTTCCGAGATCAGACGAGATCGGGCGTATTCACGGTGGTGTGGCCGTAAGCAATTGCTCCTGGCACCAGACAGGACTTTAAACAGGAGAAAGGATGATTTTTTTTACCCCAAATGAAAATAGCTTACAGCACCTAGTATTCCCAGGCTGTCTCCCATCCAGGTACTAACCAGGCCGGACCGTGCTTAGCTTCCGAGATCAGACGAGATCAGGCGTGTTCGCAGTTGTGTGGCCGTAAGCAATTGCTCCTGGCACCAGACAGGACTTTAAACAGGAGAAAGGATCTTTTTTTTTTACCCCAAATGAAAATAGATTACAGAACCTGGTATTCCCAGGCGGTCTCCCATCCAAGTACTAACCAGGCCTGAACGTGCTTAGCTTCCGAGATCAGACAAGATCGGGCGTGTTCACGGTGGTGTGGCCGTAAGCAATTCCTCCGGGCACCAGACAGGACTTTAAACAGGAGAAAGGATGATTTTTTTTACCCCAAATGAAAATAGCTTACAGCACCTGGTATTCACAGGCGGTCTCCCATCCAGGTACTAATCAGGCCCGACCGTGCTTAGCTTCCGAGATCAGACGAGATCGGGCGTGTTCGCAGTGGTGTGGCCGTAAGCAATTGCTCCGGGCACCAGACAGGACTTTAAACAGGAGAACGGATCATTTTTTTTACCCCAAATGAAAATAGATTACTGCACCTGGTATTCCCAGGCGGTCTCCCATCCAGGTACTAACCAAGCCCGACCGTGCTTAGCTTCCGAGATCAGACGAGGTTGGGCGTGTTCGCAGTGGTGTGGCCGTAAGCAATTGCTCCTGGAACCAGACAGGACTTTAAACAGGAGAAAGGATGATTTTTTTTACCCCAAATGAAAATAGCTTACAGCACCTGGTATTCCCAGGCGGTCTCCCATCCAAGTACTAACCAGGACCGACCGTGCTTAGCTTCCGAGATCAGACGAGATCGGGCGAGTTCACGGTGGTGTGGCCGTAAGCAATTGCTCCTGGCACCAGACAGGACTTTAAACAGGAGAAAGGATGATTTTTTTTACCCCAAATGAAAATACCTTACAGCACCTGGTATTCCCAGGCGGTCTCCCATCCAGGTACTAACCAGGCCCGACCGTGCTTAGCTTCCGAGATCAGACGAGATCGGGCGTGTTTGCAGTGGTGTGGCCGTAAGCAATTACTCCTGGCACCAGACAGGACTTTAAACAGGAGAAAGGATCATTTTTTTTACCCCAAATGATAATAGCTTACAGCACCTGGTATTCCCAGGCGGTCTCCCATCCAAGTACTAACGAGGCCCGACCGTGCTTAGCTTCCGAGATCAGACGAGATCGGGCGTGTTCACGGTGGTGTGGCCATAAGCAATTGCTCCTGGCACCAGACAGGACTTTAAACAGGAGAAAGGATGATTTTTTTTACCCCAAATGAAAATAGCTTACAGCACCTGGTATTCCCAGGCGGTCTCCCATCCAGGTTCTAACTAGGCCCGACCGTGCTTAGCTTCCGAGATCAGATGAGATCGGGCGTGTTCGCAGTGGTGTGGCCGTAAGCAATTACTCCTGGCACCAGACAGGACTTTAAACAGGAGAAAGGATCATTTTTTTTACCCCAAATGAAAATAGATTACAGCACCTGGTATTCCCAGGCGGTCTCCCATCCAAGTACTAACCAGGCCCGACCGTGCTTAGCTTCCGAGATCAGACGAGATCAGGCGTATTCGCAGTGGTGTGGCCGTAAGCAATTGCTCCTGGCACCAGACAGGACTTTAAACAGGAGAAAGGATGATTTTTTTTACCCCAAATGATAATAGCTTACAGCACCTGGTATTCCCAGGCGGTCTCCCATCCAGGTACTAACCAGGCCCGACCGTGCTTAGCTTCCGAGATCAGACGAGATCGGGCGAGTTCACGGTGGTGTGGCCGTAAGCAATTGCTCCTGGCACCAGACAGGACTTTAAACAGGAGAAAGGATGATTTTTTTTACCCCAAATGAAAATAGCTTACAGCACTTGGTATTCCCAGGCGGTCTCCCATCCAGGTACTAACCAGGCCCGACCGTGCTTAGCTTCCGAGATCAGACGAGATCGGGCGTGTTCGCAGTAGTGTGGCCGTAAGCAATTGCTCCTGGCACCAGACAGGACTTTAAACAGGAGAAAGGATCATTTTTTTTACCCCAAATGAAAATAGCTTACAGGACCTGGTATTCCCAGGCGGTCTCCCATCCAAGTACTAAACAGCCCCGACCGTGCTTAGCTTCCGAGATCAGACGAGATCGGGCGTGTTCACGGTGGTGTGGCCGTAAGCAATTGCTCCTGGCACCAGACAGGACTTTAAACAGGAGAAAGGATGATTTTTTTTACCCCAAATGAAAATACCTTACAGCACCTGGTATTCCCAGGCGGTCTCCCATCCAGGTACTAACCAGGGCCGACCGTGCTTAGCTTCCGAGATCAGACGAGATCGGGCGTGTTTGCAGTGGTGTGGCCGTAAGCAATTACTCCTGGCACCAGACAGGACTTTAAACAGGAGAAAGGATCATTTTTTTTACCCCAAATGAAAGTAGATTACAGCACCTGGTATTCCCAGGCGGTCTCCCATCCAAGTACTAACCAGGCCCGACCGTGCTTAGCTTCCGAGATCAGACGAGATCGGGCGAGTTCACGGTGGTGTGGCCGTAAGCAATTGCTCCTGGCACCAGACAGGACTTTAAACAGGAGAAAGGATGATTTTTTTTACCCCAAATGAAAATAGCTTACAGCACTTGGTATTCCCAGGCGGTCTCCCATCCAGGTACTAACCAGGCCCGACCGTGCTTAGCTTCCGAGATCAGACGAGATCGGGCGTGTTCGCAGTAGTGTGGCCGTAAGCAATTGCTCCTGGCACCAGACAGGACTTTAAACAGGAGAAAGGATCATTTTTTTTACCCCAAATGAAAATAGCTTACAGGACCTGGTATTCCCAGGCGGTCTCCCATCCAAGTACTAAACAGCCCCGACCGTGCTTAGCTTCCGAGATCAGACGAGATCGGGCGTGTTCACGGTGGTGTGGCCGTAAGCAATTGCTCCTGGCACCAGACAGGACTTTAAACAGGAGAAAGGATGATTTTTTTTACCCCAAATGAAAATACCTTACAGCACCTGGTATTCCCAGGCGGTCTCCCATCCAGGTACTAACCAGGCCCGACCGTGCTTAGCTTCCGAGATCAGACGAGATCGGGCGTGTTTGCAGTGGTGTGGCCGTAAGCAATTACTCCTGGCACCAGACAGGACTTTAAACAGGAGAAAGGATCATTTTTTTTACCCCAAATGAAAGTAGATTACAGCACCTGGTATTCCCAGGCGGTCTCCCATCCAAGTACTAACCAGGCCCGACCGTGCTTAGCTTCCGAGATCAGACGAGATCGGGCGTGTTCACGGTGGTGTGGCCATAAGCAATTACTCCTGGCACGAGACAGGACTTTAAACAGGAGAAAGGATGATTTTTTTTACCCCAAATGAAAATAGCTTACAGCACCTGGTATTCCCAGGCGGTCTCCCATCCAGGTAGTAACCAGGCCCGACCGTGCTTAGCTTCCGAGATCAGATGAGATCGGGCGTGTTCGCAGTGGTGTGGCCGTAAGCAATTGCTCCTGGCACCAGACAGGACTTTAAACAGGAGAAAGGATAATTTTTTTTACCCCAAATGAAAATAGATTACAGCACCTGGTATTCCCAGGCGGTCTCCCATCCAAGTACTAACCAAGCCCGACCGTGCTTAGCTTCCGAGATCAGACGAGATCAGGCGTATTCACAGTGGTGTGGCCGTAAGCAATTGCTCCTGGCACCAGACAGGACTTTAAACAGGAGAAAGGATCATTTTTTTTACCCCAAATGAAAATAGCTTAGAGCACCTGGTATTCCCAGGCGGTCTCCCATCCAAGTACTAACGAGGCCCGACCGTGCTTAGCTTCCGAGATCAGATGAGATCGGGCGTGTTCACGGTGGTGTGGCCGTAAGCAATTGCTCCTGGCACCAGACAGGACTTTAAACAGGAGAAAGGATGATTTTTTTTACCCCAAATGAAAATAGCTTACAGCACCTGGTATTCCCAGCCGGTCTCCCATCCAAGTACTAACCAGGCCCGACCATGCTTAGCTTCCGAGAGCAGACGAGATCGGGCGTGTTTGCAGTGGTGTGGCCGTAAGCAATTGTTCCTGGCACCAGACAGGACTTTAAACAGGAGAAAGGATGATTTTTTTTACCCCAAATGAAAATACCTTACAGCACCTGGTATTCTCAGGCGGTCTCCCATCCAGGTACTAACCTTGCCCGACCGTGCTTAGCTTCCGAGATCAGACGAGATCGGGCGTGTTTGCAGTGGTGTGGCCGTAAGCAATTACTCCTGGCACCAGACAGGACTTTAAACAGGAGAAAGGATCATTTTTTTTACCCCAAATGAAAGTAGATTACAGCACCTGGTATTCCCAGGCGGTCTCCCATCCAGGTACTAACCAGGCCCGACCCTGCTTAGCTTCCGAGATCAGATGAGATCGGGCATGTTCGCAGTGGTGTGGCCGTAAGCAATTGCTCCTGGCACCAGACAGGACTTTAAACAGGAGAAAGGATCATTTTTTTTACCCCAAATGAAAATCGATTACAGCACCTGGTATTCCCAGGCGGTCTCCCATCCAAGTACTAACCAGGCCCGACCATGCTTAGCTTCCGAGATCAGACGAGATCAGGCGTATTCACAGTGGTGTGGCCGTAAGTAATTGCTCCTTGCACCAGACAGGACTTTTAACAGGAGAAAGGATGATTTTTTTTACCCCAAATGATAATAGCTTACAGCACCTGGTATTCCCAGGCGGTCTCCCATCCAAGTACTAACCAGGCCCGACCGTGCTTAGCTTCCGAGATCAGACGAGATCGGGCGTGTTCACGGTGGTGTGGCCATAAGCAATTGCTCCTGGCACCAGACAGGACTTTAAACAGGAGAAAGGATGATTTTTTTTACCCCAAATGAAAATAGCTTACAGCACCTGGTATTCCCAGGCGGTCTCCCATCCAGGTTCTAACTAGGCCCGACCGTGCTTAGCTTCCGAGATCAGATGAGATCGGGCGTGTTTGCAGTGGTGTGGCCGTAAGCAATTACTCCTGGCACCAGACAGGACTTTAAACAGGAGAAAGGATCATTTTTTTTACCCCAAATGAAAATAGATTACAGCACCTGGTATTCCCAGGCGGTCTCCCATCCAAGTACTAACCAGGCCCGACCGTGCTTAGCTTCCGAGATCAGACGAGATCGGGCGTGTTCACGGTGGTGTGGCCGTAAGCAATTGCTCCTTGCACCAGACAGGACTTTTAACAGGAGAAAGGATGATTTTTTTTACCCCAAATGATAATAGCTTACAGCACCTGGTATTCCCAGGCGGTCTCCCATCCAAGTACTAACCAGGCCCGACCGTGCTTAGCTTCCGAGATCAGACGAGATCGGGCGTGTTCACGGTGGTGTGGCCGTAAGCAATTGCTCCTGGCACCAGACAGGACTTTAAACAGGAGAAAGGATGATTTTTTTTACCCCAAATGAAAATAGCTTACAGGACCTGGTATTCCCAGGCGGTCTCCCATCCAAGTACTAAACAGCCCCGACCGTGCTTAGCTTCCGAGATCAGACGAGATCGGGCGTGTTCACGGTGGTGTGGCCGTAAGCAAGTGCTCCTTGCACCAGACAGGACTTTAAACAGGAGAAAGGATCATTTTTTTTACCCCAAATGAAAATAGATTACAGCACCTGGTATTCCCAGGCGGTCTCCCATCCAAGTACTAACCAGGCCCGACCGTGCTTAGCTTCCGAGATCAGACGAGATCAGGCGTATTCGCAGTGGTGTGGCCGTAAGCAATTGCTCCTGGCACCAGACAGGACTTTAAACAGGAGAAAGGATCATTTTTTTTTACCTCAAATGAAAATAGCTTACAGCACATGGTATTCCCAGGCGGTCTCCCATCCAAGTACTAACCAGGCCCGACCGTGCTTAGCTTCCGAGATCAGACGAGATCGGGCGTGTTCACGGTGGTGTGGCCGTAAGTAATTGCTCCTGGCACCAGACAGGACTTTAAACAGGAGAAAGGATCATTTTTTTTACCCCAAATGAAAATAGCTTACAGCACCTGGTATTCCCAGGCGGTCTCCCATCCAGGTACTAACCAGGCCCGACCGTGCTTAGCTTCCGAGATCAGACGAGATCGGGCGTGTTCGCAGTAGTGTGGCCGTAAGCAATTGCTCCTGGCACCAGACAGGACTTTAAACAGGAGAAAGGATCATTTTTTTTTCCCCAAATGAAAATAGCTTACAGGACCTGGTATTCCCAGGCGGTCTCCCATCCAAGTACTAAACAGCCCCGACCGTGCTTAGCTTCCGAGATCAGACGAGATCGGGCGTGTTCACGGTGGTGTGGCCGTAAGCAATTGCTCCTGGCACCAGACAGGACTTTAAACAGGAGAAAGGATCATTTTTTTTACCCCAAATGAAAATACCTTACAGCACCTGGTATTCCCAGGCGGTCTCCCATCCAGGTACTAACCAGGCCCGACCGTGCTTAGCTTCCGAGATCAGACGAGATCGGGCGTGTTTGCAGTGGTGTGGCCGTAAGCAATTACTCCTGGCACCAGACAGGACTTTAAACAGGAGAAAGGATCATTTTTTTACCCCAAATGAAAATAGATTTCAGCACCTGGTATTCCCAGGCGGTCTCCCATCCAAGTACTAACCAGGCCCGACCGTGCTTAGCTTCCGAGATCAGACGAGATCGGGCGTGTTCACGGTGGTGTGGCCGTAAGCATTTGCTCCTTGCACCAGACAGGACTTTTAACAGGAGAAAGGATGATTTTTTTTACCCCAAATGAAAATAGCTTACAGCACCTGGTATTCCCAGGCAGTCTCCCATACAAGTACTAACCAGGCCCGACCGTGCTTAGCTTCCGAGATCAGACGAGATCGGGCGTGTTCACGGTGGTGTGGCCATAAGCAATTGCTCCTGGCACCAGACAGGACTTTAAACAGGAGAAAGGATGATTTTTTTTTACCGCAAATGAATATAGCTTACAGCACCTGGTATTCCCAGGCGGTCTCCCATCCAGGTACTAACCAGGCCTGACCATGCTTAGCTTCCGAGATCGGGCCTGTTTGCAGTGGTGTGGCCGTAAGCAATTGCTCCTGGCACCAGACAGGACTTTAAACAGGAGAAAGGATGATTTTTTTTACCCCACATGAAAATAGCTTACAGCACCTGGTAATCCCAGGCGGTCTCCCATCCAGGTACTAACCAGGCCCGACCGTGCTTAGCTTCCGAGATCAGACGAGATCGGGCGTGTTCGCAGTGGTGTGGCCGTAAGCAATTGCTCCTGGCACCAGACAGGACTTTAAACAGGATAAAGGATCATTTTTTTTTACCCCAAATGAAAATAGATTACAGCACCTGGTATTCCCAGGCGGTCTCCCATCCAAGTACTAACCAGGCCCGACCGTGATTAGCCTCCGAGATCAGACGAGATCGGGCGTGTTCACGGTGGTGTGGCCGTAAGCAATTGCTCCTGGCACCAGACAGGACTTTAAACAGGAGCAAGGATGATTTTTTTTACCCCAAATGAAAATACCTTACAGCACCTGGTATTCCCAGGCGGTCTCCCATCCAGGTACTAACCAGGCCCGACCGTGCTTAGCTTCCAATATAAGACGAGATCGGGCGTGTTCTCAGTGGTGTGGCCGTAAGCAATTGCTCCTGGCACCAGACAGGTCTTTAAACAGGAGAAAGGATCATTTTTTTTACCCCAAATGAAAATAGCTTACAGCACCTGGTATTCCCAGGCGGTCTCCCATCCAAGTACTAACCAGGCCCGACCGTGCTTAGCTTCCGAGATCAGACGAGATCGGGCGTGTTCACGGTGGTGTGGCCGTAAGCAATTGCTCCTGGCACCAGACAGGACTTTAAACAGGAGAAAGGATGATTTTTTTTACCCCAAATGAAAATAGCTTACAGCACCTGGTATTCCCAGGCTGTCTCCCATCCAGGTACTAACCAGGCCCGACCGTGCTTAGCTTCCGAGATCAGACGAGATCGGGCGTGTTCGCAGTGGTGTGGCCGTAAGCAATTGCTCCTGGCACCAGACAGGACTTTAAACAGGAGAAAGGATCATTTTTTTTACCCCAAATGAAAATAGATTACAGCACCTGGTATTCCCAGGCGGTCTCCCATCCAAGTACTAACCAGGCCCGACCGTGCTTAGCTTCCGAGATCAGACGAGATCGGGCGTGTGGCCGTAATCAATTGCTCCTTGCACCAGACAGGACTTTTAACAGGAGAAAGGATGATTTTTTTTACCCCAAATGAAAATAGCTTACAGCACCTGGTATTCCCAGGCGGTCTCCCATCCAAGTACTAACCAGGCCCGACCGTGCTTAGCTTCCGAGATCAGACGAGATTGGGCGTGTTCACGGTGGTGTGGCCGTAAGCAATTGCTCCTGGCACCAGACAGGACTTTTAACAGGAGAAAGGATGATTTTTTTTACCCCAAATGAAAATAGCTTACAGCACCTGGTATTCCCAGGCGGTCTCCCATCCAAGTACTAACCAGACCCGACCGTGCTTAGCTTCCGAGATCAGACGAGATCGGGCGTGTTCACGGTGGTGTGGCCGTAAGCAATTGCTCCTGGCACCAGACAGGACTTTAAACAGGAGAAAGGATGATTTTTTTTACCCCAAATGAAAATAGCTTACAGCACCTGGTATTCCCAGGTGGTCTCCCATCCAGGTACTAACCAGGCCCGACCGTGCTTAGCTTCCGAGATCAGATGAGACTGGGCGTGTTCGCAGTGGTGTGGCCGTAAGCAATTGCTCCTGGCACCAGACAGGACTTTAAACAGGAGAAAGGATCATTTTTTTTACCACAAATGAAAATAGATTACAGCACCTGGTATTCCCAGGCGGTCTCCCATCCAAGTACTAACCAGGCCCGACCGTGCTTAGCTTCCGAGATCAGACGAGATCAGGCGTATTCGCAGTGGTGTGGCCGTAAGCAATTGCTCCTGGCACCAGACAGGACTTTAAACAGGAGAAAGGATCATTTTTTTTACCCCAAATGAAAATAGCTTACAGCACCTGGTATTCCCAGGCGGTCTCCCATCCAAGTACTAACCAGGCCCGACCGTGCATAGCTTCCGAGATCAGACGAGATCGGGCGTGTTCACGGTGGTGTGGCCGTAAGCAATTGCTCCTGGCACCAGACAGGACTTTAAACAGGAGAAAGGATGATTTTTTTTACCCCAACTGAAAATAGCTTACAGCACCTGGTATTCCCAGGCGGTCTCCCATCCAGGTACTAACCAGGCCCGACCGTGCTTAGCTTCCGAGATCAGATGAGATCGGGCGTGTTCGCAGTGGTGTGGCCGTAAGCAATTACTCCTGGCACCAGACAGGACTTTAAACAGGAGAAAGGATCATTTTTTTTACCCCAAATGAAAATAGATTACAGCACCTGGTATTCCCAGGCGGTCTCCCATCCAAGTACTAACCAGGCCCGACCGTGCTTAGCTTCCGAGATCAGACGAGATCAGGCGTATTCGCAGTGGTGTGGCCGTAAGCAATTGCTCCTGGCACCAGACAGGACTTTTAACAGGAGAAAGGATGATTTTTTTTACCCCAAATGAAAATAGCTTACAGCACCTGGTATTCCCAGGCGTTCTCCCATCCAGGTACTAACCAGGCCCGACCGTGCTTAGCTTCCGAGATCAGACGAGATCGGGCGTGTTCGCGGTGGTGTGGCCGTAAGCAATTGCTCCTGGCACCAGACAGGACTTTAAACAGGAGAAAGGATCATTTTTTTTACCCCAAATAAAAATAGATTACAACACCTGGTATTCCCAGGCGGTCTACCATCCAAGTACTAACCAGGCCCGACCGTGCTTAGCTTCCGAGATCAGACGAGATCGGGCGTGTTCACGGTGGTGTGGCCGTAAGCAATTGCTCCTGGCACCAGACAGGACTTTAAACAGGAGAAAGGATCATTTTTTTTACCCCAAATGAAAATAGCTTACAGCACCTGGTATTCCCAGGCGTTCTCCCATCCAGGTACTAACCAGGCCCGACCGTGCTTAGCTTCCGAGATCAGACGAGATCGGGCGTGTTCGCGGTGGTGTGGCCGTAAGCAATTGCTCCTGGCACCAGACAGGACTTTAAACAGGAGAAAGGATCATTTTTTTTACCCCAAATAAAAATAGATTACAGCACCTGGTATTCCCAGGCGGTCTACCATCCAAGTACTAACCAGGCCCGACCGTGCTTAGCTTCCGAGATCAGACGAGATCGGGCGTGTTCACGGTGGTGTGGCCGTAAGCAATTGCTCCTGGCACCAGACAGGACTTTAAACAGGAGAAAGGATCATTTTTTTTACCCCAAATGAAAATAGATTACAGCACCTGGTATTCCCAGGCGGTCTCCCATCCAAGTACTAACCAGGCCCGACCGTGCTTAGCTTCCGAGATCAGACGAGATCGGGCGTGTTCACGGTGGTGTGGCCGTAAGCAATTGCTCCTGGCACCAGACAGGACTTTAAACAGGAGAAAGGATCATTTTTTTTACCCCAAATTAAAATACCTTACAGCACCTGGTATTCCCAGGCGGTCTCCCATCCAGGTACTAACCAGGCCCGACCGTGCTTAGCTTCAGAGATCAGACGAGATCGGGCGTGTTCGCAGTGGTGTGGCCGTAAGCAATTGCTCCTGGCACCAGACAGGTCTTTAAACAGGAGAAAGAATGATTTTTTTTACCCCAAATGAAAATAGCTTACAGCACCTGGTATTCCCAGGCTGTCTCCCATCCAGGTACTAACCAGGCCCGACCGTGCTTAGCTTCCGAGATCAGACGAGATCGGGCGTGTTCGCAGTGGTGTGGCCGTAGGCAATTGCTCCTGGCACCAGACAGGACTTTAAACAGGAGAAAGGATCATTTTTTTTACCCCAAATGAAAATAGATTACAGCACCTGGTATTCCCAGGCGGTCTCCCATCCAAGTACTAACCAGGCCCGACCGTGCTTAGCTTCCGAGATCAGACGAGATCAGGCGTATTCGCAGTGGTGTGGCCGTAAGCAATTGCTCCTGGCACCAGACAGGACTTTAAACAGGAGAAAGGATCATTTTTTTTACCCCAAATGAAACTAGCTTTCAGCACCTGGTATTCCCAGGCGGTCTCCCATCCAAGTACTAACCAGGCCCGACCGTGCATAGCTTCCGAGATCAGACGAGATCGGGCGTGTTCACGGTGGTGTGGCCGTAAGCAATTGCTCCTGGCACCAGACAGGACTTTAAACAGGAGAAAGGATGATTTTTTTTACCCCAAATGAAAATAGCTTACAGCACCTGGTATTCCCAGGCGGTCTCCCATCCATGTACTAACCAGGCCCGACCGTGCTTAGCTTCCGAGATCAGACGAGATCGGGCGTGTTTGCAGTGGTGTGGCCGTAAGCAATTACTCCTGGCACCAGACAGGACTTTAAACAGGAGAAAGGATCATTTTTTTTACCCCAAATGAAAATAGATTACAGCACCTGGTATTCCCAGGAGGTCTCCCATCCAAGTACTAACCAGGCCCGACCGTGCTTAGCTTCCGAGATCAGACGAGATCGGGCGTGTTTTTTTTTTTTTTTTATTCGCACAAAATATATACATACACCATCGTACATAAATAGCACAAATAAAACAAGCAAGATACTTCAGATCCATTTCAAACCAAAATAACTACAAACAATACTGGGTTAGCCGGGATGCTTTTGTAACAACTTTCAATACACTGGCCTCTCAACAAAATCAAGAAAAAGTCGTGGACTTAAAACACTAATTGACAAAACAAAAAATAATAATCAGTCACCCTGCTGACCACTTTGCCGCATCACCAGCCCGTGGGCGCCCCCTTCGATTCATCCGAAATCCAACTCCACTTCCCCATCGTCTCTGAGCACAACAAAAGTGCTCCCCTCCACAAACCCTCCACGGAACTCCTCTTCCCCAATATAACTATAAACCATATTCACATCTCTTCTCATTATACTTTTAAAAACACTCCATACCTCAACTCTCTTCTTCTCATAATGGGCCAAATTCCTCCTGAGCTTGACAGCAAACCTTGCGTGGCTTAAAACATAGTTTAGCAGATTAACATTACAACCTTCCACCTTACTTGTCACCCCAAACAGCCACAACTCTCTCCATTCCTTTCTCCCCACAAACCCTCCACCCCAACATCTGTTTATTAATCCTTTAATTTTCACAAAGTATCCCTCCAACTCACAACATTCAACAAACTCATGCATACACGTTTCCACCCCCACTCCGCACACATCACATTCCTTCCTCACATTCACATCAAACCTGCTGATTATTAAATTGTTAAACACCCTATTGTGCCGTAAAAGGAAATCAAAATTTTCACATTCAATACAGTTCCATTTCACTCTTAAATTCATCCATATTCCCCCTACATCCATATCAATCATCACTCTAACCCATACTTTCTCTGCAGCCGGTCTCCTCACTTCTTCCCCTCTTAAACATCTATATATTAATCTCGTTTTCACACTCTTCAGACTCACCCTCCTTTCTCCTTCCCCCACATACATTTCTATCTCTCCTTCTCCATTCATCACAGCCTCTCTCTCAATCATCCCAACCCATTCTCTCGGCATACCCTCCTTGATCCTTTCCAACACTCCCTGTGCCGTACCCAGCCATATTTCATCCCCTCTTTCCCTCACCTCATCGACCATTACCTGTGCCCTCATGAATCCAGGTACATACTCATAAACTAAATCCTTCACCTTCCTAACCCCTGCTCTCCAAATCACCCTGTTATAAATTGTGTTCCCTTCAAATGTGATTTTTGGATTTAAAAACACTGGTTGCTCCCATACCTGCTTAACATCCTTACACTCATACTTCACACATTTCACAAACTCTCCCCACGCTCCCAACACCTCCTTATAAAACTCAGACACTCCAACCAACATACCTTTCTTTAGTTCCATATACACTCCACTCTCTCCACACCCACCACACTTGTTAATTGCTTCCCTAAAAAACACCTTCCATATATGATCCCTCTTGTCCTTTAAATATCTCACCACCATTTTCACCCTGAGTGCTTTCTTTTTCCTATCTAAATTAATCAATTTTAACCCACCATCCTCATACTCATTTTCCATCACCTCCCTAGCTATCCTAACTCCCTTCCCACCCCACACAAACTCATTCACCATTCTCTCCACCTCCTTCAAAACTCTATCAGGCACATCCAAAACATTCATTGCATACACAAGCTTGCTCATTACCAGCGCATTCACAACTGTCACCTTCCCCTTCAGCTTCAACCCTCTAAGTTTCCAAAACCCTAACGTCTTCCTAATCCCATTCATTATCCCTTCAAACTGCATATCTCTCCCTTCTTTATCCTCTATCCCTAAGTTCACACCTAACACCCTAAAATAATCCTTTTTCTCTTTCAATCCTATCTCCCTCCTACCTGCTCTCTCCACACCTACATACATGATTTCTGACTTTTCTATGTTTACTTTTGCCCCTGATGCCCTGCCATATAACTCTACACTACCTAAAACCTCAGCTACACTTTCCCTGTCCCTTACTGTAACTGTCGTGTCATCCGCATACTGAAATAATAAACTAACCCGCCCCTCTGGCAACTCTATACCCCTGATCCTATAATTTTTCTTAAGTAGTGCCGCTAGCGGCTCTGCCGACAAGGAGTACAGCAGGGCCGACAGCGGACAGCCTTGCCTAACCGACCTTTCCAGCCTAAATGCGTCCGTGACTATCCCATTGATTTTAACACAACTCACCGCCCTGTCGTACATTCTCTTTATCCAACCTACCAACCTGTGCCCAAAACCAAATTTCCCTAACACTCTATATAAATAATCATGATCCACCCTATCAAATGCTTTGTTCAAATCTAAACTAACAACTATCCCCCCTTTATCTCTCTTCATAAATTCAATTGTGTCCCTGATACTATTTATTGTGTCCGCTATGTCCCTACCTGGTATACTATATGCCTGTGTGCTTCCCACCACCTTCCCTATTACCTGTTTGATCCTGTTGGCTAACACCCTTGCTAAAACTTTATAATCACCATTCAGCATACTAAGTGGCCTATAATTCTGTAGCTTAACCCAGCTCCCTTTCTTGTGTATCATTGTTACTAAACCTGTCGACATGCTCAGCGGCATCTCGCCCTTCTCCTCTATCCATCTAAATAACCTCTCTAGCACTGGCACTAATTCCTCCCTAAACTCAACATAAAATTCACCAATTAACCCATCTATCCCTGGACTCTTATTTCTCCCTAACCCTCCTATCGCTTCATTTATTTCACCCGTCCCTATTCCTGTCTCACACATCTCCCTATCATCATCGCTCACCCTAGCTTTCACACTATCCAACACCTGCATCATGCTCTCCTCATCCACTTCTTCTTTCCTAAATAAATCCCTATAAAAATCTTCTACTCTTTCAACTATCCCTACAAAATCAATAATCATCTCCCCTTCCTTTCCTTCCACCTTTTCTATATAATTCTTCTTCTGCTTCGTCTTTTCTAATCCTAAAAAGAATCCTGTACATTTTTCGCCCTCAATCACATATCTAGCCCTACTTCTGACTATTGCACCCATACACCTCCTCAGTTCTATCTCCTTCAGTTCATCCTTCATTCTGATATACTTCCCCAAATCATAGCCTGCCTCCTCATCCGCTCTCTTTGCCTCTCTAGCTAGATCTCCCTTTAACCTCCTCTCTCTCTCTCTCTGTATCATATTCCTGCCTCTACTATAACCCATACTCAATTCTTTTATCTCACCTTTCAAACTCTCCCACCACCTCCCAATGTCCTCCTCATACATTCTCTCGTTCTTCCTCCTCAATATACATTCTCTCACTTTCCTTTTGTACTTTTCTTCTCTCAGCAGCTCACCATTCATACACCACACGCCTCCCCCTCTCCTCTCAAACCCCTGACCTAAGTTAAACCCTAACACCATGTGATCACTAAGCGCAGTAACCTTATACTCAATTCTCCCTATCCTACCTGCAATGCCATTTGTACTCAAGACTAAATCTAACCTACTCTGCTTTAACACTCCTCTCACCACTTGCCTCCTTGAAAAAACCCTCCCCTCAGGATTCCTTTCTCTCCACACATCCATTAAACCATTCACTCTCATCACCTCTTTCAACACACCTCTTGACGAGTCATTCCTGAAACACACACTTGCAGAAACATCCAACCTCCCACACCACACGTTAAAATCACCCACCACCAAACAGTTTTCCACACACATTCCCCCCAATCCCTCAAAAAAAACCCTCCTCTCCTTCTCCTCATTCGGCGCATACACATTCAACAATCGACATATTTTACCCAAGTACTCAAAGGTAATTCCTATCACCCTCCCATCACCATCATCCACACACTTCGTCACATTCTCAACCACTCCCCTTTTCACTAAAATTGCTACCCCTCTTGATTTAACACCACCATTATTCACATACATGTCCCCCATCCATTCTCTCTCAACCACTCTCATAACCTCCTCATCCCAATGTGTCTCTTGTAAACATATTATTTCTGCCTCACACACCATCAAGGTTTGCTGCCTCCTGTTCCTGTCCCTTAGCCCATTAGCGTTAAAAGAAGATATCCTGATCATTAAAAGTATAAATGAGAAGAGATTCCACACGTTGTGTTATTAATTTGCACTTTTTTTCCCCTTATCTTCTCTCTCCTTCCTCCCCGATGGTCTTTTCCTATTTCCACCCACCACCTCCATGTTTTCCTCCCCTCTGTCTGATATATCCGAACCCACCCACCTCCTGCTTTCTGTCATATCCGAAGCCCTCCACCCCCACTTATTCCCCCTTGCCTCCGACCTTCCCTCTCCCTGTCCCACCACAGTCATTCCAGTCTTTTCCCCGTTCTTCTTCCCTCCTTTCGCTCCCTCACCCGCGCTTCTCCGCTCCTCTCGTTCGTCCGTCCCTCTCACCGCACTGTCCACGCTGTAGCCGTTCTCCTCCCTTTCCTTCTCTCCTCCCGTCTCCGTTGTCTCTTCCGCTGCCGTCTCGTCCTCTGCCTCTCCATCCTGCTCCTCGTCCTCGTCCATCTCCTCTCCTTCCCCGCCGTCTCCCACGCCACTTCCTTCCGATTCAGTCGCCTCCGCTCCGCTGCCGCCTTCTCCACCCTCTCCTCTCGGTCGCTCCTCCTCCTCGTCGACGTCCGTCTCCCGGCCCCCGCCTTCTCCTCCTTGTCGCCTCTGTTCCTCGTCTGTGCCACACTCTCTTGCGTAGTGCCCCTGTCCATGGCACCTGTGACATCTAAACTCCGGACAGTCCCTCAGGATGTGCCCCGGTTGGATACACATCCTGCATACCTTCTCCTGTCTGTCGTGAATCACCCGAAAGTATTGGGGACCCGTAGCTGTACTGAACTTCGTTGAATACGGCAGCGACCTGACCAAGTCATTAAACTTCACTTTTAAAAACCTGGTCCCGTCTGCAATGTTAGTGCCCGGCCACATTCTCCTTTTGATCGGTGAGGCAGCTGAGACCCCCCACCCCTGTAGCTTCAGCAGAACGTCATTGTCCGTGGTGTATGCCGGAAGCTCCAAGAATGACACCACCGTTTCGTCACTGGTGAGCTCTTTAGCGACTATCCTGACCCCTTTTATTTTGAAGCCATCCATGAGTTTATTTTTCCCGCTGAGATATCCCATTGTCAGTTCATACTTCCTCATTCCGGTTTTACGGCACGCCATCAACTCACCACACACCTCCCTCGTCGCTTTTAACAGCTCCATCACCGTTATTGTATCCTCACCGATCAGTTCCACACTCACGGTCAGTTCCTTCTCATACTTGTTATCTCCCGCCTCTTCTCCCCTCTGGTCTTTCTTTCCGCCATCTTCTCCATCCAAGCCTTTTCCGTTTCCATTTTCCGTTTCCATTATGCAGTGGTGTGGCCGTAAGCAATTACTCCTGGCACCAGACAGGACTTTGAACAGGAGAAAGGATCATTTTTTTTACCCCAAATGAAAACAGATTACAGCACCTGGTATTCCCAGGCGGTCTCCCATCCAAGTACTAACCAGGCCCGACCGTGCTTAGCTTCCGAGATCAGACGAGATCGGGTGTGTTCACGGTGGTGTGGCCGTAAGCAATTGCTCCTGGCACCAGACAGGACTTTAAACAGGAGAAAGGATGATTTTTTTTACCCCAAATGAAAATAGCTTACAGCACCTGGTATTCCCAGGCGGTCTCCCATCCAAGTACTAACCATGCCCGACCGTGCTTAGCTTCCGAGATCAGACGAGATCGGGCGTGTTCACGGTGGTGTGGCCGTAAGCAATTGCTCCTGGCACCAGACAGGACTTTAAACAGGAGAAAGGATCATTTTTTTTACCCCAATTGAAAATAGCTTACAGCACCTGGTATTCCCAGGCGGTCTCCCATCCAAGTACTAACCAGGCCCGACCGTGCTTAGCTTCCGAGATCAGACGAGATCGGGCG
>NC_140271.1:25724382-25749382 GCF_964030765.1 Micromesistius poutassou
GATCATTTTTTTTACCCCAAATGAAAATAGATTACAGCACCTGGTATTCCCAGGAGGTCTCCCATCCAAGTACTAACCAGGCCCGACCGTGCTTAGCTTCCGAGATCAGACGAGATCGGGCGTTTTCACGGTGGTGTGGCCGTAAGCAATTGCTCCTGGCACCAGACAGGACTTTTAACAGGAGAAAGGATGATTTTTTTTACCCCAAATGAAAATAGCTTACAGCACCTGGTATTCCCAGGCGGTCTCCCATCCAAGTACTAACCAGGCCCGACCGTGCTTAGCTTCCGAGATCAGACGAGATCGGGCGTGTTCACGGTGGTGTGGCCGTAAGCAATTGCTCCTGGCACCAGACAGGACTTTAAACAGGAGAAAGGATGATTTTTTTTACCCCAAATGAAAATACCTTACAGCACCAGGTATTCCCAGGCGGTCTCCCATCCTGGTACTAACCAGGCCCGACCGTGCTTAGCTTCCGAGATCAGACGAGATCGAGCGTGTTTGCAGTGGTGTGGCCGTAAGCAATTACGCCTGGCACCAGACAGGACTTTAAACAGGAGAAAGGATCATTTTTTTTACCCCAAATGAAAATAGTTTACAGCACCTGGTATTCCCAGGCGGTCTCCCATCCATGTACTAACCAGGCCCGACCGTGCTTAGCTTCCGAGATCAGAGGAGATCGGGCGTGTTCACTGTGGTGTGGCCGTAAGAAATTGCTCCTGGCACCAGACAGGACTTTAAACAGGAGAAAGGATGATTTTTTTTACCCCAAATGAAAATAGCTTACAGCACCTGGTATTCCCAGGCGGTCTCCCATCCAGGTACTTACCAGGCCCGACCGTGCTTAGCTTCCGAGATCAGACGAGATCGGGCGTGTTCGCGGTGGTGTGGCCGTAAGCAATTACTCCTGGCACCAGACAGGACTTTAAACAGGAGAAAGGATGATTTTTTTTACCCCAAATGAAAATAGTTTACAGCACCTGGTATTCCCAGGCCGTCTCCCATCCAGGTACTAACCAGGCCCGACCGTGCTTAGCTTCCGAGATCAGACGGGATCGGGCGTGTTCACGGTGGTGTGGCCGTAAGCAATTGCTCCTGGCACCAGACAGGACTTTTAACAGGAGAAAGGATGATTTTTTTTACCCCAAATGAAAATACCTTACAGCACCAGGTATTCCCAGGCGGTCTCCCATCCAGGTACTAACCAGGCCCGACCGTGCTTAGCTTCCGATATCAGACGAGATCGAGCGTGTTTGCAGTGGTGTGGCCGTAAGCAATTACTCCTGGCACCAGACAGGACTTTAAACAGGAGAAAGGATCATTTTTTTTACCCCAAATGAAAATAGATTACAGCACCTGGTATTCCCAGGCGGTCTCCCATCCAAGTACTAACCAGGCCCGACCGTGCTTAGCTTCCGAGAACAGACGAGATCGGGCGTGTTCACGGTGGTGTGGCCGTAAGCAATTGCTCCTGGCACCAGACAGGACTTTAAACAGGAGAAAGGATGATTTTTTTTACCCCAAATGAAAATAGCTTACAGCACCTGGTATTCCCAGGCGGTCTCCCATCCAGGTACTAACCAGGCCCGACCGTGCTTAGCTTCCGAGATCAGACGAGATCGGGCGTGTTCACGGTGGTGTGGCCGTAAGCAATTGCTCCTGGCACCAGACAGGACTTTAAACAGGAGAAAGGATGATTTTTTTTACCCCAAATGAAAATAGCTTACAGCACCTGGTATTCCCAGGCGGTCTCCCATCCAGGTACTAACCAGGCCCGACCGTGCTTAGCTTCCGAGATCAGACGAGATCGGGCGTGTTCACGGTGGTGTGGCCGTAAGCAATTGCTCCTGGCACCAGACAGGACTTTAAACAGGAGAAAGGATCATTTTTTTTACCCCAAATGAAAATACCTTACAGCATCAGGTATTCCCAGGCGGTCTCCCATCCAGGTACTAACCAGGCCCGACCGTGCTTAGCTTCCGAGATCAGACGAGATCGAGCGTGTTCACGGTGGTGTGGCCGTAAGCAATTAC
This sequence comes from Micromesistius poutassou, assembly GCF_964030765.1. Taxonomy (NCBI): domain Eukaryota; kingdom Metazoa; phylum Chordata; class Actinopteri; order Gadiformes; family Gadidae; genus Micromesistius; species Micromesistius poutassou. The sequence continues at coordinate 25,726,416 of NC_140271.1, forward strand.
GCCTGGCACCAGACAGGACTTTAAACAGGAGAAAGGATGATTTTTTTTACCCCAAATGAAAATAGCTTACAGCACCTGGTATTCCCAGGCGGTCTCCCATCCAGGTACTAACCAGGCCCGACCGTGCTTAGCTTCCGAGATCAGACGAGATTGGGCGTGTTTGCCGTGGTGTGGCCGTAAGCAATTACTCCTGGCACCAGACAGGACTTTAAACAGGAGAAAGGATCATTTTTTTTTACCCCAAATGAAAATAGATTACAGCACCTGGTAATCCCAGGCGGTCTCCCATCCAAGTACTAACCATGCCCGACCGTGCTTAGCTTCCGAGATCAGACGTGTTCACGGTGGTGTGGCCGTAAGCAATTGCTCCTGGCACCAGACAGGACTTTTAACAGGAGAAAGGATGATTTTTTTTACCCCAAATGAAAATAGCTTACAGCACCTGGTATTCCCAGGCGGTCTCCCATCCAGGTACTAACCAGGCCCGACCGTGCTTAGCTTCCGAGATCAGACGAGATCGGGCGTTTTCTCAGTGGTGTGGCCGTAAGCAATTGCTCCTGGCACCAGACAGGACTTTAAACAGGAGAAAGGATGATTTTTTTTACCCCAAATGAAAATAGTTTACAGCACCTGGTATTCCCAGGCGGTCTCCCATCCAGGTACTAACCAGGCCCGACCGTGCTTAGCTTCCGAGATCAGACGAGATCGGGCGTGTTCGCAGTGGTGTGGCCGAAAGCAATTGCTCCTGGCACCAGACAGGACTTTAAACAGGAGAAAGGATGATTTTTTTTACCCCAAATGGAAATAGTTTACAGCACCTGGTATTCCCAGGCGGTCTCCCATCCAGGTACTAACCAGGCCCGACCGTGCTTAGCTTCCGAGATCAGACGGGATCGGGCGTGTTCACGGTGGTGTGGCCGTAAGCAATTGCTCCTGGCACCAGACAGGACTTTTAACAGGAGAAAGGATGATTTTTTTCACCCCAAATGAAAATAGCTTACAGCACCTGTTATTCCCAGGCGGTCTCCCATCCAAGTACTAACCAGGCCCGACTGTGCTTAGCTTCCGAGATCAGACGAGATCGGGCGTCTTCGCAGTGGTGTGGCCGTAAGCAATTGCTCCTGGCACCAGACAGGACTTTAAACAGGAGAAAGGATGATTTTTTTTACCCCAAATGAAAATAGCTTACAGCACCTGGTATTCCCAGGCGGTCTCCCATCCAAGTACTAACCAGGCCCGACCGTGCTTAGCTTCCGAGATCAGACGAGATCGGGCGTGTTCACGGTGGTGTGGCCGTAAGCAATTGCTCCTGGCACCAGACAGGACTTTAAACAGGAGAAAGGATGATTTTTTTTACCCCAAATGAAAATAGCTTACAGCACCTGGTATTCCCAGGCGGTCTCCCATCCATGTACTAACCAGGCCCGACCGTGCTTAGCTTCCGAGATCAGACGAGATCGGGCGTGTTCACGGTGGTGTGGCCGTAAGCAATTGCTCCTGGCACCAGACAGGACTTTAAACAGGAGAAAGGATCATTTTTTTTACCCCAAATGAAAATACCTTACAGCATCAGGTATTCCCAGGCGGTCTCCCATCCAGGTACTAACCAGGCCCGACCGTGCTTAGCTTCCGAGATCAGACGAGATCGAGCGTGTTCACGGTGGTGTGGCCGTAAGCAATTACGCCTGGCACCAGACAGGACTTTAAACAGGAGAAAGGATGATTTTTTTTACCCCAAATGAAAATAGCTTACAGCACCTGGTATTCCCAGGCGGTCTCCCATCCAGGTACTAACCAGGCCCGACCGTGCTTAGCTTCCGAGATCAGACGAGATTGGGCGTGTTTGCCGTGGTGTGGCCGTAAGCAATTACTCCTGGCACCAGACAGGACTTTAAACAGGAGAAAGGATCATTTTTTTTTACCCCAAATGAAAATAGATTACAGCACCTGGTAATCCCAGGCGGTCTCCCATCCAAGTACTAACCATGCCCGACCGTGCTTAGCTTCCGAGATCAGACGTGTTCACGGTGGTGTAGCCGTAAGCAATTGCTCCTGGCACCAGACAGGACTTTTAACAGGAGAAAGGATGATTTTTTTTACCCCAAATGAAAATAGCTTACAGCACCTGGTATTCCCAGGCGGTCTCCCATCCAGGTACTAACCAGGCCCGACCGTGCTTAGCTTCCGAGATCAGACGAGATCGGGCGTGTTCGCAGTGGTGTGGCCGTAAGCAATTGCTCCTGGCACCAGACAGGACTTTAAACAGGAGAAAGGATCATTTTTTTTACCCCAAATAAAAATAGATTACAGCACCTGGTATTCCCAGGCGATCTACCATCCAAGTACTAACCAGGCCCGACTGTGCTTAGCTTCCGAGATCAGACGAGATCGAGCGTGTTTGCAGTGGTGTGGCCGTAAGCAATTACTCCTGGCACCAGACAGGACTTTAAACAGGAGAAAGGATCATTTTTTTTACCCCAAATGAAAATAGATTACAGCACCTGGTATTCCCAGGCGGTCTCCCATCCAAGTACTAACCAGGCCCGACCGTGCTTAGCTTCCGAGATCAGACGAGATCGGGCGTGTTCATGGTGGTGTGGCCGTAAGCAATTGCTCCTGGCACCAGACAGGACTTTTAACAGGAGAAAGGATGATTTTTTTTACCCCAAATGAAAATAGCTTACAGCACCTGGTATTCCCAGGCGGTCTCCCATCCAAGTACTAACCAGGCCCAACCGTGCTTAGCTTCCGAGATCAGACGAGATCGGGCGTGCTCACGGTGGTGTGGCCGTAAGCAATTGCTCCTGGCACCAGACAGGACTTTAAACAGGAGAAAGGATGATTTTTTTTACCCCAAATGAAAATAGCTTACAGCACCTGGTATTCCCAGGCGGTCTCCCATCCAGGTACTAACCAGGCCCGACCGTGCTTAGCTTCCGAGATCAGATGAGATCGGGCGTGTTCGCAGTGGTGTGGCCATAAGCAATTGCTCCTGGCACCAGACAGGACTTTAAACAGGAGAAAGGATCATTTTTTTTACCCCAAATGAAAATAGATTACAGCACCTGGTATTCCCAGGAGGTCTCCCATCCAAGTACTAACCAGGCCCGACCGTGCTTAGCTTCCGAGATCAGACGAGATCGGGCGTGTTCACGGTGGTGTGGCCGTAAGCAATTGCTCCTGGCACCAGACAGGACTTTTAACAGGAGAAAGGATGATTTTTTTTACCCCAAATGAAAATAGCTTACAGCACCTGGTATTCCCAGGCGGTCTCCCATCCAAGTACTAACCAGGCCCGACCGTGCTTAGCTTCCGAGATCAGACGAGATCGGGCGTGTTCACGGTGGTGTGGCCGTAAGCAATTACGCCTGGCACCAGACAGGACTTTAAACAGGAGAAAGGATCATTTTTTTTACCCCAAATGAAAATAGATTACAGCACCTGGTATTCCCAGGCGGTCTCACATCCATGTACTAACCAGGCCCGACCGTGCTTAGCTTCCGAGATCAGAGGAGATCGGGCGTGTTCACGGTGGTGTGGCCGTAAGAAATTGCTCCTGGCACCAGACAGGACTTTAAACAGGAGAAAGGATGATTTTTTTTACCCCAAATGAAAATAGCTTACAGCACCTGGTATTCCCAGGCGGTCTCCCATCCAGGTACTAACCAGGCCCGACCGTGCTTAGCTTCCGAGATCAGACGAGATCGGGCGTGTTCGCAGTGGTGTGGCCGTAAGCAATTGCTCCTTGCACCAGACAGGCCTTTAAACAGGAGAAAGGATGATTTTTTTTACCCCAAATGAAAATAGTTTACAGCACCTGGTATTCCCAGGCGGTCTCCCATCCAGGTACTAACCAGGCCCGACCGTGCTTAGCTTCCGAGATCAGACGAGATCGGGCGTGTTCACGGTGGTGTGGCCGTAAGCAATTGCTCCTGGCACCAGACAGGACTTTTAACAGGAGAAAGGATGATTTTTTTTACCCCAAATGAAAATAGCTTACAGCACCTGGTATTCCCAGGCGGTCTCCCATCCAGGTACTAACCAGGCCCGACCGTGCTTAGCTTCCGAGATCAGACGAGATCGGGCGTGTTCACGGTGGTGTGGCCGTAAGCAATTGCTCCTGGCACCAGACAGGACTTTAAACAGGAGAAAGGATCATTTTTTTTACCCCAAATGAAAATACCTTACAGCACCAGGTATTCCCAGGCGGTCTCCCATCCAGGTACTAACCAGGCCCGACCGTGCTTAGCTTCCGAGATCAGACGAGATCGAGCGTGTTCACGGTGGTGTGGCCGTAAGCAATTACGCCTGGCACCAGACAGGACTTTAAACAGGAGAAAGGATGATTTTTTTTACCCCAAATGAAAATAGCTTACAGCACCTGGTATTCCCAGGCGGTCTCCCATCCAGGTACTAACCAGGCCCGACCGTGCTTAGCTTCCGAGATCAGACGAGATTGGGCGTGTTTGCCGTGGTGTGGCCGTAAGCAATTACTCCTGGCACCAGACAGGACTTTAAACAGGAGAAAGGATCATTTTTTTTTACCCCAAATGAAAATAGATTACAGCACCTGGTAATCCCAGGCGGTCTCCCATCCAAGTACTAACCATACCCGACCGTGCTTAGCTTCCGAGATCAGACGTGTTCACGGTGGTGTGGCCGTAAGCAATTGCTCCTGGCACCAGACAGGACTTTTAACAGGAGAAAGGATGATTTTTTTTACCCCAAATGAAAATAGCTTACAGCACCTGGTATTCCCAGGCGGTCTCCCATCCAGGTACTAACCAGGCCCGACCGTGCTTAGCTTCCGAGATCAGACGAGATCGGGCGTGTTCGCAGTGGTGTGGCCGTAAGCAATTGCTCCTGGCACCAGACAGGACTTTAAACAGGAGAAAGGATGATTTTTTTTACCCCAAATGAAAATAGTTTACAGCACCTGGTATTCCCAGGCGGTCTCCCATCCAGGTACTAACCAGGCCCGACCGTGCTTAGCTTCCGAGATCAGACGAGCTCGGGCTTGTTCACGGTGGTGTGGCCGTAAGCAATTGCTCCTGGCACCAGACAGGACTTTAAACAGGAGAAAGGATCATTTTTTTTTACCCCAAATGAAAATAGATTACAGCACCTGGTATTCCCAGGCGGTCTCCCATCCAAGTACTAACCAGGCCCGACCGTGCTTAGCTTCCGAGATCAGACGAGATCGGGCGTGTTCACGGTGGTGTGGCCGTAAGCAATTGCTCCTGGCACCAGACAGGACTTTAAACAGGAGAAAGGATGATTTTTTTTACCCCAAATGAAAATAGCTTACAGCACCTGGTATTCCCAGGCGGTCTCCCATCCAGGTACTAACCAGGCCCGACCGTGCTTAGCTTCCGAGATCAGACGAGATCGGGCGTGTTCACGGTGGTGTGGCCGTAAGCAATTGCTCCTGGCACCAGACAGGACTTTAAACAGGAGAAAGGATCATTTTTTTTACCCCAAATGAAAATACCTTACAGCACCAGGTATTCCCAGGCGGTCTCCCATCCAGGTACTAACCAGGCCCGACCGTGCTTAGCTTCCGAGATCAGACGAGCTCGGGCTTGTTCACGGTGGTGTGGCCGTAAGCAATTGCTCCTGGCACCAGACAGGACTTTAAACAGGAGAAAGGATCATTTTTTTTTACCCCAAATGAAAATAGATTACAGCACCTGGTATTCCCAGGCGGTCTCCCATCCAAGTACTAACCAGGCCCGACCGTGCTTAGCTTCCGAGATCAGACGAGATCGGGCGTGTTCACGGTGGTGTGGCCGTAAGCAATTGCTCCTGGCACCAGACAGGACTTTAAACAGGAGAAAGGATGATTTTTTTTACCCCAAATGAAAATAGCTTACAGCACCTGGTATTCCCAGGCGGTCTCCCATCCAGGTACTAACCAGGCCCGACCGTGCTTAGCTTCCGAGATCAGACGAGATCGGGCGTGTTCACGGTGGTGTGGCCGTAAGCAATTGCTCCTGGCACCAGACAGGACTTTAAACAGGAGAAAGGATCATTTTTTTTACCCCAAATGAAAATACCTTACAGCACCAGGTATTCCCAGGCGGTCTCCCATCCAGGTACTAACCAGGCCCGACCGTGCTTAGCTTCCGAGATCAGACGAGATCGAGCGTGTTCACGGTGGTGTGGCCGTAAGCAATTACGCCTGGCACCAGACAGGACTTTAAACAGGAGAAAGGATGATTTTTTTTACCCCAAATGAAAATAGCTTACAGTACCTGGTATTCCCAGGCGGTCTCCCATCCAGGTACTAACCAGGCCCGACCGTGCTTAGCTTCCGAGATCAGACGAGATTGGGCGTGTTTGCCGTGGTGTGGCCGTAAGCAATTACTCCTGGCACCAGACAGGACTTTAAACAGGAGAAAGGATCATTTTTTTTTACCCCAAATGAAAATAGATTACAGCACCTGGTAATCCCAGGCGGTCTCCCATCCAAGTACTAACCATGCCCGACCGTGCTTAGCTTCCGAGATCAGACGTGTTCACGGTGGTGTGGCCGTAAGCAATTGCTCCTGGCACCAGACAGGACTTTAAACAGGAGAAAGGATGATTTTTTTTACCCCAAATGAAAATAGCTTACAGCACCTGGTATTCCCAGGCGGTCTCCCATCCAGGTACTAACCAGGCCCGACCGTGCTTAGCTTCCGAGATCAGACGAGATCGGGCGTGTTCACGGTGGTGTGGCCGTAAGAAATTGCTCCTGGCACCAGACAGGACTTTAAACAGGAGAAAGGATCATTTTTTTTACCCCAAATGAAAATACCTTACAGCACCAGGTATTCCCAGGCGGTCTCCCATCCAGGTACTAACCAGGCCCGACCGTGCTTAGCTTCCGAGATCAGACGAGATCGAGCGTGTTCACGGTGGTGTGGCCGTAAGCAATTACGCCTGGCACCAGACAGGACTTTAAACAGGAGAAAGGATGATTTTTTTTACCCCAAATGAAAATACCTTACAGCACCTGGTATTCCCAGGCGGTCTCCCATCCAGGTACTAACCAGGCCCGACCGTGCTTAGCTTCCGAGATCAGACGAGATTGGGCGTGTTTGCCGTGGTGTGGCCGTAAGCAATTACTCCTGGCACCAGACAGGACTTTAAACAGGAGAAAGGATCATTTTTTTTTACCCCAAATGAAAATAGATTACAGCACCTGGTAATCCCAGGCGGTCTCCCATCCAAGTACTAACCATGCCCGACCGTGCTTAGCTTCCGAGATCAGACGTGTTCACGGTGGTGTGGCCGTAAGCAATTGCTCCTGGCACCAGACAGGACTTTTAACAGGAGAAAGGATGATTTTTTTTACCCCAAATGAAAATAGCTTACAGCACCTGGTATTCCCAGGCGGTCTCCCATCCAGGTACTAACCAGGCCCGACCGTGCTTAGCTTCCGAGATCAGACGAGATCGGGCGTGTTCGCAGTGGTGTGGCCGTAAGCAATTGCTCCTGGCACCAGACAGGACTTTAAACAGGAGAAAGGATCATTTTTTTTACCCCAAATAAAAATAGATTACAGCACCTGGTATTCCCAGGCGATCTACCATCCAAGTACTAACCAGGCCCGACTGTGCTTAGCTTCCGAGATCAGACGAGATCGAGCGTGTTTGCAGTGGTGTGGCCGTAAGCAATTACTCCTGGCACCAGACAGGACTTTAAACAGGAGAAAGGATCATTTTTTTTACCCCAAATGAAAATAGATTACAGCACCTGGTATTCCCAGGCGGTCTCCCATCCAAGTACTAACCAGGCCCGACCGTGCTTAGCTTCCGAGATCAGACGAGATCGGGCGTGTTCATGGTGGTGTGGCCGTAAGCAATTGCTCCTGGCACCAGACAGGACTTTTAACAGGAGAAAGGATGATTTTTTTTACCCCAAATGAAAATAGCTTACAGCACCTGGTATTCCCAGGCGGTCTCCCATCCAAGTACTAACCAGGCCCAACCGTGCTTAGCTTCCGAGATCAGACGAGATCGGGCGTGCTCACGGTGGTGTGGCCGTAAGCAATTGCTCCTGGCACCAGACAGGACTTTAAACAGGAGAAAGGATGATTTTTTTTACCCCAAATGAAAATAGCTTACAGCACCTGGTATTCCCAGGCGGTCTCCCATCCAGGTACTAACCAGGCCCGACCGTGCTTAGCTTCCGAGATCAGATGAGATCGGGCGTGTTCGCAGTGGTGTGGCCGTAAGCAATTGCTCCTGGCACCAGACAGGACTTTAAACAGGAGAAAGGATCATTTTTTTTACCCCAAATGAAAATAGATTACAGCACCTGGTATTCCCAGGAGGTCTCCCATCCAAGTACTAACCAGGCCCGACCGTGCTTAGCTTCCGAGATCAGACGAGATCGGGCGTGTTCACGGTGGTGTGGCCGTAAGCAATTGCTCCTGGCACCAGACAGGACTTTTAACAGGAGAAAGGATGATTTTTTTTACCCCAAATGAAAATAGCTTACAGCACCTGGTATTCCCAGGCGGTCTCCCATCCAAGTACTAACCAGGCCCGACCGTGCTTAGCTTCCGAGATCAGACGAGATCGGGCGTGTTCACGGTGGTGTGGCCGTAAGCAATTACGCCTGGCACCAGACAGGACTTTAAACAGGAGAAAGGATCATTTTTTTTACCCCAAATGAAAATAGATTACAGCACCTGGTATTCCCAGGCGGTCTCACATCCATGTACTAACCAGGCCCGACCGTGCTTAGCTTCCGAGATCAGAGGAGATCGGGCGTGTTCACGGTGGTGTGGCCGTAAGAAATTGCTCCTGGCACCAGACAGGACTTTAAACAGGAGAAAGGATGATTTTTTTTACCCCAAATGAAAATAGCTTACAGCACCTGGTATTCCCAGGCGGTCTCCCATCCAGGTACTAACCAGGCCCGACCGTGCTTAGCTTCCGAGATCAGACGAGATCGGGCGTGTTCGCAGTGGTGTGGCCGTAAGCAATTGCTCCTGGCACCAGACAGGACTTTAAACAGGAGAAAGGATCATTTTTTTTCACCCCAAATAAAAATAGATTACAGCACCTGGTATTCCCAGGCGGTCTACCATCCAAGTACTAACCAGGCACGACCGTGCTTAGCTTCCGAGATCAGACGAGATCGGGCGTGTTCACGGTGGTGTGGCCGTAAGCAATTGCTCCTGGCATCAGACAGGACTTTAAACAGGAGAAAGGATCATTTTTTTTACCCCAAATGAAAATAGATTACAGCACCTGGTATTCCCAGGCCGTCTCCCATCCAAGTACTAACCAGGCCCGACCGTGCTTAGCTTCCGAGATCAGACGAGATTGGGCGTGTTCACGGTGGTGTGGCCGTAAGCAATTGCTCTTGGCACCAGACAGGACTTTAAACAGGAGAAAGGATGATTTTTTTTACCCCAAATTAAAATAGCTTACAGCACCTGGTATTTCCAGGCGGTCTCCCATCCAGGTACTAACCAGGCCCGACCGTGCTTAGCTTCCGAGATCAGATGAGATCGGGCGTGTTCGCAGTGGTGTGGCCGTAAGAAATTGCTCCTGGCACCAGACAGGACTTTAAACAGGAGAAAGGATGATTTTTTTTTCCCCAAATGAAAATAGCTTACAGCACCTGGTGTTTCCAGGCGGTCTCCCATCCAGGTACTAACCAGGCCCGACCGTGCTTAGCTTCCGAGATCAGATGAGATCGGGCGTGTTCGCAGTGGTGTGGCCGTAAGAAATTGCTCCTGGCACCAGACAGGACTTTAAACAGGAGAAAGGATCATTTTTTTTACCCCAAATGAAAATAGATTACAGCACCTGGTATTCCCAGGCGGTCTCCCATCCAAGTACTAACCAGGCCCGACCGTGCTTAGCTTCCGAGATCAGACGAGATCGGGCGTGTTCACGGTGGTGTGGCCGTAAGCAATTGCTCCTGGCACCAGACAGGACTTTAAACAGGAGAAAGGATGATTTTTTTTACCCCAAATGAAAATAGCTTACAGCACCTGGTATTCCCAGGCGGTCTCCCATCCAGGTACTAACCAGGCCCGACCGTGCTTAGCTTCCGAGATCAGACGAGATCGGGCGTATTCGCAGTGGTGTGGCCGTAAGCAATTGCTCCTGGCACCAGACAGGACTTTAAACATGAGAAAGGATCATTTTTTTTACCCCAAATGAAAATAGCTTACAGCAGCTGGTATTCCCAGGCGGTCTCCCATCCAAGTACTAACCAGGCCCGACCGTGCTTAGCTTCCGAGATCAGACGAGATCGGGAGTGTTCACGGTGGTGTGGCCGTAAGCAATTGCTCCTGGCACCAGACAGGACTTTAAACAGGAGAAAGGATCATTTTTTTTACCCCAAATGAAAATAGCTTACAGCACCTGGTATTCCCAGGCGGTCTCCCATCCAGGTACTAACCAGGCCCGACCGTGCTTAGCTTCCGAGATCAGACGAGATCGGGCGTGTTCATGGTGGTGTGGCCGTCAGCAATTCCTCCTGGCACCAGACAGGACTTTTAACAGGAGAAAGGATGATTTTTTTTACCCCAAATGAAAATAGCTTACAGCACCTGGTATTCCCAGGCGGTCTCCCATCCAAGTACTAACCAGGCCCAACCGTGCTTAGCTTCCGAGATCAGACGAGATCGGGCGTGCTCACGGTGGTGTGGCCGTAAGCAATTGCTCCTGGCACCAGACAGGACTTTAAACAGGAGAAAGGATGATTTTTTTTACCCCAAATGAAAATAGCTTACAGCACCTGGTATTCCCAGGCGGTCTCCCATCCAGGTACTAACCAGGCCCGACCGTGCTTAGCTTCCGAGATCAGATGAGATCGGGCGTGTTCGCAGTGGTGTGGCCGTAAGCAATTGCTCCTGGCACCAGACAGGACTTTAAACAGGAGAAAGGATCATTTTTTTTACCCCAAATGAAAATAGATTACAGCACCTGGTATTCCCAGGAGGTCTCCCATCCAAGTACTAACCAGGGCCGACCGTGCTTAGCTTCCGAGATCAGACGAGATCGGGCGTGTTCACGGTGGTGTGGCCGTAAGCATTTGCTCCTGGCACCAGACAGGACTTTTAACAGGAGAAAGGATGATTTTTTTTACCCCAAATGAAAATAGCTTACAGCACCTGGTATTCCCAGGCGGTCTCCCATCCAAGTACTAACCAGGCCCGACCGTGCTTAGCTTCCGAGATCAGACGAGATCGGGCGTGTTCACGGTGGTGTGGCCGTAAGCAATTACGCCTGGCACCAGACAGGACTTTAAACAGGAGAAAGGATCGTTTTTTTTACCCCAAATGAAAATAGATTACAGCACCTGGTATTCCCAGGCGGTCTCACATCCATGTACTAACCAGGCCCGACCGTGCTTAGCTTCCGAGATCAGAGGAGATCGGGCGTGTTCACGGTGGTGTGGCCGTAAGAAATTGCTCCTGGCACCAGACAGGACTTTAAACAGGAGAAAGGATGATTTTTTTTACCCCAAATGAAAATAGCTTACGGCACCTGGTATTCCCAGGCGGTCTCCCATCCAGGTACTAACCAGGCCCGACCGTGCTTAGCTTCCGAGATCAGACGAGATCGGGCGTGTTCGCAGTGGTGTGGCCGTAAGCAATTGCTCCTTGCACCAGACAGGCCTTTAAACAGGAGAAAGGATGATTTTTTTTACCCCAAATGAAAATAGTTTACAGCACCTGGTATTCCCAGGCGGTCTCCCATCCAGGTACTAACCAGGCCCGACCGTGCTTAGCTTCCGAGATCAGACGAGATCGGGCGTGTTCACGGTGGTGTGGCCGTAAGCAATTGCTCCTGGCAACAGACAGGACTTTTAACAGGAGAAAGGATGATTTTTTTTACCCCAAATGAAAATAGTATGAGCACCTTGTATTCCCAGGCGGTCTCCCATCCAGGTACTAACCAGGCCCGACCGTGCTTAGCTTCCGAGATCAGATGAGATCGGGCGTGTTCGCAGTGGTGTGGCCGTAAGCAATTGCTCCTGGCACCAGACAGGACTTTAAACAGGAGAAAGGATCATTTTTTTTACCCCAAATAAAAATAGATTACAGCACCTGGTATTCCCAGGCGGTCTACCATCCAAGTACTAACCAGGCACGACCGTGCTTAGCTTCCGAGATCAGACGAGATCGGGCGTGTTCACGGTGGTGTGGCCGTAGGCAATTGCTCCTGGCATCAGACAGGACTTTAAACAGGAGAAAGGATCATTTTTTTTACCCCAAATGAAAATAGATTACAGCACCTGGTATTCCCAGGCCGTCTCCCATCCAAGTACTAACCAGGCCCGACCGTGCTTAGCTTCCGAGATCAGACGAGATCGGGCGTGTTCACGGTGGTGTGGCCGTAAGCAATTGCTCCTGGCACCAGACAGGACTTTAAACAGGAGAAAGGATGATTTTTTTTACCCCAAATGAAAATAGCTTACCGCACCTGGTATTTCCAGGCGGTCTCCCATCCAGGTACTAACCAGGCCCGACCGTGCTTAGCTTCCGAGATCAGATGAGATCGGGCGTGTTCGCAGTGGTGTGGCCGTAAGAAATTGCTCCTGGCACCAGACAGGACTTTAAACAGGAGAAAGGATGATTTTTTTTTCCCCAAATGAAAATAGCTTACAGCACCTGGTGTTTCCAGGCGGTCTCCCATCCAGGTACTAACCAGGCCCGACCGTGCTTAGCTTCCGAGATCAGATGAGATCGGGCGTGTTCGCAGTGGTGTGGCCGTAAGAAATTGCTCCTGGCACCAGACAGGACTTTAAACAGGAGAAAGGATCATTTTTTTTACCCCAAATGAAAATAGATTACAGCACCTGGTATTCCCAGGCGGTCTCCCATCCAAGTACTAACCAGGCCCGACCGTGCTTAGCTTCCGAGATCAGACGAGATCGGGCGTGTTCACGGTGGTGTGGCCGTAAGCAATTGCTCCTGGCACCAGACAGGACTTTAAACAGGAGAAAGGATGATTTTTTTTACCCCAAATGAAAATAGCTTACAGCACCTAGTATTCCCAGGCGGTCTCCCATCCAGGAACTAACCAGGCCCGACCGTGCTTAGCTTCCGAGATCAGACGAGATCGGGCGTATTCGCAGTGGTGTGGCCGTAAGCAATTGCTCCTGGCACCAGACAGGACTTTAAACAGGAGAAAGGATGATTTTTTTTACCCCAAATGAAAATAGCTTACAGCACCTGGTATTCCCAGGCGGTCTCCCATCCAGGTACTAACCAGGCCCGACCGTGTTTAGCTTCCGAGATCAGTCGAGATCGGGCGTGTTCGCAGTGGTGTGGCCGAAAGCAATTGCTCCTGGCACCAGACAGGACTTTAAACAGGAGAAAGGATAATTTTTTTTACCCCAAATAAAAATAGATTACAGCACCTGGTATTCCCAGGCGGTCTCCCATCCAAGTACTAACCAGGCCCGACCGTGCTTAGCTTCCGAGATCAGACGAGATCGGGCGTGTTCACGGTGGTGTGGCCGTAAGCAATTGCTCCTGGCACCAGACAGGACTTTAAACAGGAGAAAGGATGATTTTTTTTACCCCAAATGAAAATAGCTTACAGCACCTGGTATTCCCATGCGGTCTCCCATCCAGGTACTAACCAGGACCGACCGTGCTTAGCTTCCGAGATCAGATGAGATCGGGCGTCTTCACGGTGGTGTGGCCGTAAGCAATTGCTCCTGGCACCAGACAGGACTTTTAACAGGAGAAAGGATGATTTTTTTTACCCCAAATGAAAATAGCTTACAGCACCTGGTATTCCCAGGCGGTCTCCCATCCAGGTACTAACCAGGCCCGACCGTGCTTAGCTTCCGAGATCAGACGAGATCGGGCGTGTTCACTGTGGTGTAGCCGTAAGCAATTGCTCCTGGCACCAGACAGGACTTTTAACAGGAGAAAGGATGATTTTTTTTACCCCAAATGAAAATAGCTTACAGCACCTGGTATTCCCAGGCGGTCTCCCATCCAAGTACTAACCAGGCCCGACCGTGCTTAGCTTCCGATATCAGACGAGATCGGGCATTCTCACGGTGGTGTGGCCGTAAGCATTTCCTCCTAGCACCAGACAGGACTTTAAACAGGAGAAAGGATGATTTTTTTTACCCCAAATGAAAATAGCTTACAGCACCTGGTATTCCCAGGCGGTCTCCCAACCAGGTACTAACCAGGCCCGACCGTGCTTAGCTTCCGAGATCAGATGAGATCGGGCGTGTTCGCAATGGTGTGGTCGTAAGCAATTGCTCCTGGCACCAGACAGGACTTTAAACAGGAGAAAGGATCATTTTTTTTACCCCAAATGAAAATAGATTACAGCACCTGGTATTCCCAGGAGGTCTCCCATCCAAGTACTAACCAGGCCCGACCGTGCTTAGCTTCCGAGATCAGACGAGATCGGGCGTGTTCACGGTGGTGTGGTCGTAAGCAATTGCTCCTGGCACCAGACAGGACTTTAAACAGGAGAAAGGATGATTTTTTTTACCCCAAATGAAAATAGCTTACAGCACCTGGTATTCCCAGGCGGTCTCCCATCCAGGTACTAACCAGGCCCGACCGTGCTTAGCTTCCGAGATCAGACGAGATCGGGCGTCTTCGCAGTGGTGTGGCCGTAAGGAATTGCTCCGGGCACCAGACAGGACTTTAAACAGGAGAAAGGATCATTTTTTTTACCCCAAATGAAAATAGCTTACAGCACCTGGTATTCCCAGGCGGTCTCCCATCCAAGTACTAACCAGGCCCGACCATGCTTAGCTTCCGAGATCAGACGAGATCGAGCGTGTTTGCAGTGGTGTGGCCGTAAGCAATTACTCCTGGCACCAGACAGGACTTTAAACAGGAGAAAGGATAATTTTTTTTACCCCAAATGAAAATAGATTACAGCACCTGGTATTCCCAGGCGGTCTCCCATCCAAGTACTAACCAGGCCCGACCGTGCTTAGCTTCCGAGATTAGAAGAGATCGGGCGTGTTCACGGTGGTGTGGCCGTAAGAAATTGCTCCTGGCACCAGACAGGACTTTAAACAGGAGAAAGGATAATTTTTTTTACCCCAAATGAAAATAGATTACAGCACCTGGTTTTCCCAGGCGGTCTCCTATCCAAGTACTAACCATGCCCGACCGTGCTTAGCTTCCGAGATCAGACGAGATCCGGCGTGTTCACGGTGGTGTGGCCGTAAGCAATTGCTCCTGGCACCAGACAGGACTTTTAACAGGAGAAAGGATGATTTTTTTTACCCCAAATGAAAATAGCTTACAGCACCTGGTATTCCCAGGCGGTCTCCCATCCAGGTACTAACCAGGCCCGACCGTGCTTAGCTTCCGAGATCAGACGAGATCGGGCGTGTTCGCAGTGGTGTGGCCGTAAGCAATTTCTCCTGGCACCAGACAGGACTTTAAACAGGAGAAAGGATCATTTTTTTTACCCCAAATAAAAATAGATTACAGCACCTGGTATTCCCAGGCGGTCTACCATCCAAGTACTAACCAGGCCCGACCGTGCTTAGCTTCCGAGATCAGACGAGATCGGGCGTGTTCGCAGTGGTGTGGCCGTAAGCAATTGCTCCTGGCACCAGACAGGACTTTAAACAGGAGAAAGGATCATTTTTTTTACCCCAAATGAAAATAGCTTACAGCACCTGGTATTCCCAGGCGGTCTCCCATCCAAGTACTAACCAGGCCCGACCGTGCTAAGCTTCCGAGATCAGACGAGATCGGGCGTGTTCACGGTGGTGTGGCCGTAAGCAATTGCTCCTGGCACCAGACAGGACTTTAAACAGGAGAAAGGATAATTTTTTTTACCCCAAATGAAAATAGATTACAGCACCTGGTATTCCCAGGCGGTCTCCCATCCAAGTACTAACCAGGCCCGACCGTGCTTAGCTTCCGAGATTAGAAGAGATCGGGCGTGTTCACGGTGGTGTGGCCGTAAGAAATTGCTCCTGGCACCAGACAGGACTTTAAACAGGAGAAAGGATGATTTTTTTTACCCCAAATGAAAATAGCTTACAGCACCTGGTATTCCCAGGCGGTCTCCCATCCAGGTACTAACCAGGCCCGACCGTGCTTAGCTTCCGAGATCAGACGAGATTGGGCGTGTTCGCAGTGGTGTGGCCGTAAGCAATTGCTCCTGGCACCAGACAGGACTTTAAACAGGGGAAAGGATGATTTTTTTTACCCCAAATGAAAATAGTTTACAGCACCTGGTATTCCCAGGCGGTCTCCCATCCAGGTACTAACCAGGCCCGACCGTGCTTAGCTTCCGAGATCAGTCGAGATCGGGCGTGTTCGCAGTGGTGTGGCCGTAAGCAATTGCTCCTGGCACCAGACAGGACTTTAAACAGGAGAAAGGATAATTTTTTTTACCCCAAATAAAAATAGATTACAGCACCTGGTATTCCCAGGCGGTCTCCAATCCAAGTACTAACCAGGCCCGACCATGCTTAGCTTGCGAGATCAGACGAGATCGGGCGTATTCACGGTGGTGTGGCCGTAAGCAATTGCTCCTGGCACCAGACAGGACTTTAAACAGGAGAAAGGATAATTTTTTTTACCCCAAATGAAAATAGATTACAGCACCTGGTTTTCCCAGGCGGTCTCCTATCCAAGTACTAACCATGCCCGACCGTGCTTAGCTTCCGAGATCAGACGAGATCCGGCGTGTTCACGGTGGTGTGGCCGTAAGCAATTGCTCCTGGCACCAGACAGGACTTTTAACAGGAGAAAGGATGATTTTTTTTACCCCAAATGAAAATAGCTTACAGCACCTGGTATTCCCAGGCGGTCTCCCATCCAGGTACTAACCAGGCCCGACCGTGCTTAGCTTCCGAGATCAGACGAGATCGGGCGTGTTCGCAGTGGTGTGGCCGTAAGCAATTTCTCCTGGCACCAGACAGGACTTTAAACAGGAGAAAGGATCATTTTTTTTACCCCAAATAAAAATAGATTACAGCACCTGGTATTCCCAGGCGGTCTACCATCCAAGTACTAACCAGGCCCGACCGTGCTTAGCTTCCGAGATCAGACGAGATCGGGCGTGTTCGCAGTGGTGTGGCCGTAAGCAATTGCTCCTGGCACCAGACAGGACTTTAAACAGGAGAAAGGATCATTTTTTTTACCCCAAATGAAAATAGCTTACAGCACCTGGTATTCCCAGGCGGTCTCCCATCCAAGTACTAACCAGGCCCGACCGTGCTAAGCTTCCGAGATCAGACGAGATCGGGCGTGTTCACGGTGGTGTGGCCGTAAGCAATTGCTCCTGGCACCAGACAGGACTTTAAACAGGAGAAAGGATCATTTTTTTTACCCCAAATGAAAATAGCTTACAGCACCTGGTATTCCCAGGCGGTCTCCCATCCAAGTACTAACCAGGCCCGACCGTGCTTAGCTTCCGAGATCAGACGAGATCGGGCGTGTTCGCAGTGGTGTGGCCGTAAGCAATTGCTCCTGGCACCAGACAGGACTTTAAACAGGAGAAAGGATCATTTCTTTTACCCCAAATGAAAATAGCTTACAGCACCTGGTATTCCCAGGCGGTCTCCCATCCAAGTACTAACCAGGCCCGACCGTGCTTAACTTCCGAGATCAGACGAGATTGGGCGTATTCGCAGTGGTGTGGCCGTAAGCAATTGCTCCTGGCACCAGACAGGACTTTAAACAGGAGAAAGGATCATTTTTTTTACCCCAAATGAAAATAGCTTACAGCACCTGGTATTCCCAGGCGGTCTCCCATCCAAGTACTAACCAGGCCCGACCGTGCTAAGCTTCCGAGATCAGACGAGATCGGGCGTGTTCACGGTGGTGTGGCCGTAAGCAATTGCTCCTGGCACCAGACAGGACTTTAAACAGGAGAAAGGATCATTTTTTTTACCCCAAATGAAAATAGCTTACAGCACCTGGTATTCCCAGGCGGTCTCCCATCCAAGTACTAACCAGGCCCGACCGTGCTTAGCTTCCGAGATCAGACGAGATCGGGCGTGTTCGCAGTGGTGTGGCCGTAAGCAATTGCTCCTGGCACCAGACAGGACTTTAAACAGGAGAAAGGATCATTTCTTTTACCCCAAATGAAAATAGCTTACAGCACCTGGTATTCCCAGGCGGTCTCCCATCCAAGAACTAACCAGGCCCGACCGTGCTTAGCTTCCGAGATCAGACGAGATCGGGCGTGTTCACGGTGGTGTGGCCGTAAGCAATTGCTCCTGGCACCAGACAGGACTTTAAACAGGAGAAAGGATAATTTTTTTTTCCCCAAATGAAAATAGATTACAGCACCTGGTTTTCCCAGGCGGTCTCCTATCCAAGTACTAACCATGCCCGACCGTGCTTAGCTTCCGAGATCAGACGAGATCAGGCGTGTTCACGGTGGTGTGGCCGTAAGCAATTGCTCCTGGCACCAGACAGGACTTTTAACAGGAGAAAGGATGATTTTTTTTACCCCAAATGAAAATAGCTTACAGCACCTGGTATTCCCAGGCGGTCTCCCATCCAGGTACTAACCAGGCCCGACTGTGCTTAGCTTCCGAGATCAGACGAGCTCGGGCGTGTTCGCAGTGGTGTGGCCGTAAGCAATTTCCAAGTACTAACCAGGCCCGACCGTGCTTAGCTTCCGAGATCAGACGAGATTGGGCGTGTTTGCAGTGGTGTGGCCGTAAGCAATTGCTCCTGGCACCAGACAGGACTTTTAACAGGAGAAAGGATGATTTTTTTTACCCCAAATGAAAATAGCTTAGAGCACCTGGTATTCCCAGGCGGTCTCCCATCCAGGTACTAACCAGGCCCGACCGTGCTTAGCTTCCGAGATCAGACGAGATCGGGCGTGTTCGCAGTGGTGTGGCCGTAAGCAATTGCTCCTGGCACCAGACAGGACTTTAAACAGGAGAAAGGATCATTTTTTTTTACCCCAAATGAAAATAGCTTACAGCACCTGGTATTCCCAGGCGGTCTCCCATCCAAGTACTAACCAGGCCCGACCGTGCTTAGCTTCCGAGATCAGACGAGATTGGGCGTGTTTGCAGTGGTGTGGCCGTAAACAATTACTCCTGGCACCAGACAGGACTCTAAACAGGATAAAGGATCATTTCTTTTACCCCAAATGAAAATAGGTTACAGCACCTGGTATTCCCAGGCCGTCTCCCATCCAAGTACTAACCAGGCCCGACCGTGCTTAGCTTCCGAGATCAGACGAGATCGGGCGTGTTCACGGTGGTGTGGCCGTAAGCAATTACTCCTGGCACCAGACAGGACTTTAAACAGGAGAAAGGATCATTTTTTTGACCCCAAATGAAAATAGCTTACAGCACCTGGTATTCCCAGGCGGTCTCCCATCCAAGTACTAACCAGGCCCAACCGTGCTTAGCTTCCGAGATCAGACGAGATCGGGCGTGTTCACGGTGGTGTGGCCGTAAGCAATTGCTCCTGGCACCAGACAGGACTTTAAACAGGAGAAAGGATCATTTTTTTTACCCGAAATGAAAATAGCTTACAGCACCTGGTATTCCCAGGCGGTCTCCCATCCAAGTACTAACCAGGCCCGACCGTGCTTAGCTTCCGAGATCAGACGAGATTGGGCGTGTTTGCAGTGGTGTGGCCGTAAACAATTACTCCTGGCACCAGACAGGACTTTAAACAGGAGAAAGGATCATTTTTTTTACCCCAAATGAAAATAGATTACAGCACCTGGTATTCCCAGGCGGTCTCCCATCCAAGTACTAACCATGCCCGACCGTGCTTAGCTTCCGAGATCAGACGAGATCGGGCGTGTTCACGGTGGTGTGGCCGTAAGCAATTGCTCCTGGCACCAGACAGGACTTTTAACAGGAGAAATTATGATTTTTTTTACCCCAAATGAAAATAGCTTACAGCACCTGGTATTCCCAGGGGGTCTCCCATCCAGGTACTAACCAGGCCCGACCGTGCTTAGCTTTCGAGATCAGACGAGATTGGGCGTGTTTGCAGTGGTGTGGCCGTAAGCAATTGCTCCTGGCACCAGACAGGACTTTTAACAGGAGAAAGGATGATTTTTTTTACCCCAAATGAAAATAGCTTAGAGCACCTGGTATTCCCAGGCGGTCTCCCATCCAGGTACTAACCAGGCCCGACCGTGCTTAGCTTCCGAGATCAGACGAGATCGGGCGTGTTCGCAGTGGTGTGGCCGTAAGCAATTGCTCCTGGCACCAGACAGGACTTTAAACAGGAGAAAGGATCATTTTTTTTACCCCAAATAAAAATAGATTACAGCACCTGGTATTCCCAGGCGGTCTACCATCCAAGTACTAACCAGGCACGACCGTGCTTAGCTTCCGAGATCAGACGAGATCGGGCGTGTTCACGGTGGTGTGGCCGTAAGCAATTGCTCCTGGCACCAGACAGGACTTTAAACAGGAGAAAGGATCATTTTTTTTACCCCAAATGAAAATAGATTACAGCACCTGGTATTCCCAGGCGGTCTCCCATCCAAGTACTAACCAGGCCCAACCGTGCTTAGCTTCCGAGATCAGACGAGATCGGGCGTGTTCACGGTGGTGTGTCCGTAAGCAATTGCTCCTGGCACCAGACAGGACTTTAAACAGGAGAAAGGATGATTTTTTTTACCCCAAATGAAAATAGCTTACAGCACCTGGTATTCCCAGGCGGTCTCCCATCCAGGTACTAACCAGGCCCGACCGTGCTTAGCTTCCGAGATCAGATGAGATCGGGCGTGTTCACAGTGGTGTGGCCGTAAGCAATTGCTCCTGGCACCAGACAGGACTTTAAACAGGAGAAAGGATCATTTTTTTTACCCCAAATGAAAATAGCTTACAGCACCTGGTATTCCCAGGCGGTCTCCCATCCAGGTACTAACCAGGCCCGACCGTGCTTAGCTTCCGAGATCAGACGAGATCGGGCGTATTCGCAGTGGTGTGGCCGTAAGCAATTGCTCCTGGCACCAGACAGGACTTTAAACAGGAGAAAGGATCATTTTTTTTACCCCAAATGAAAATAGCTTACAGCACCTGGTATTCCCAGGCGGTCTACCATCCAAGTACTAACCAGGCCCGACCGTGCTCAGCTTCCGAGATCAGACGAGATCGGGCGTGTTCACGGTGGTGTGGCCGTAAGCAATTGCTCCTGGCACCAGACAGGACTTTAAACAGGAGAAAGGATGATTTTTTTTACCCCAAATGAAAATAGCTTACAGCACCTAGTATTCCCAGGCGGTCTCCCATCCAGGTACTAACCAGGCCCGACCGTGCTTAGCTTCCGAGATCAGACGAGATCGGGCGTATTCGCAGTGGTGTGGCCGTAAGCAATTGCTCCTGGCACCAGACAGGACTTTAAACAGGAGAAAGGATCATTTTTTTTACCCCAAATGAAAATAGCTTACAGCACCTGGTATTCCCAGGCGGTCTCCCATCCAAGTACTAACCAGGCCCGACCGTGCTTAGCTTCCGAGATCAGACGAGATCGGGCGTGTTCACGGTGGTGTGGCCGTAAGCAATTGCTCCTGGCACCAGATAGGACTTTAAACAGGAGAAAGGATGATTTTTTTTACCCCAAATGAAAATAGCTTACAGCACCTGGTATTCCCAGGCGGTCTCCCATCCAGGTACTAACCAGGCCCGACCGTGCTTAGCTTCCGAGATCAGATGAGATCGGGCGTGTTCACAGTGGTGTGGCCGTAAGCAATTGCTCCTGGCACCAGACAGGACTTTAAACAGGAGAAAGGATCATTTTTTTTACCCCAAATGAAAATAGCTTACAGCACCTGGTATTCCCAGGCGGTCTCCCATCCAGGTACTAACCAGGCCCGACCGTGCTTAGCTTCCGAGATCAGACGAGATCGGGCGTATTCGCAGTGGTGTGGCCGTAAGCAATTGCTCCTGGCACCAGACAGGACTTTAAACAGGAGAAAGGATCATTTTTTTTACCCCAAATGAAAATAGCTTACAGCACCTGGTATTCCCAGGCGGTCTACCATCCAAGTACTAACCAGGCCCGACCGTGCTCAGCTTCCGAGATCAGACGAGATCGGGCGTGTTCACGGTGGTGTGGCCGTAAGCAATTGCTCCTGGCACCAGACAGGACTTTAAACAGGAGAAAGGATGATTTTTTTTACCCCAAATGAAAATAGCTTACAGCACCTAGTATTCCCAGGCGGTCTCCCATCCAGGTACTAACCAGGCCCGACCGTGCTTAGCTTCCGAGATCAGACGAGATCGGGCGTATTCGCAGTGGTGTGGCCGTAAGCAATTGCTCCTGGCACCAGAGAGGACTTTAAACAGGAGAAAGGATCATTTTTTTTACCCCAAATGAAAATAGCTTACAGCACCTGGTATTCCCAGGCGGTCTCCCATCCAAGTACTAACCAGCCCCGACCGTGCTTAGCTTCCGAGATCAGACGAGATTGGGCGTGTTCACGGTGGTGTGGCCGTAAGCAATTGCTCCTGGCACCAGACAGGACTTTAAACATGAGAAAGGATAATTTTTTTTACCCCAAATGAAAATAGATTACATCAACTGGTATTCCCAGGCGGTCTCCCATCCAAGTACTAACCAGGCCCGACCGTGCTTAGCTTCCGAGATCAGACGAGATCGGGCGTGTTCACGGTGGTGTGGCCGTAAGCAATTGCTCCTGGCACCAGACAGGACTTTAAACAGGAGAAAGGATGATTTTTTTTACCCCAAATGAAAATAGCTTACAGTACCTGGTATTCCCAGACGGTCTCCCATCCAGGTACTAACCAGGCCCGACCGTGCTTAGCTTCCGAGATCAGATGAGATCGGGCGTGTTCACAGTGGTGTGGCCGTTAGCAATTGCTCCTGGCACCAGACAGGACTTTAAACAGGAGAAAGGATCATTTTTTTTACCCCAAATGAAAATAGATTACAGCACCTGGTATTCCCAGGCGGTCTCCCATCCAAGTACTAACCAGCCCCGACCGTGCTTAGCTTCCGAGATCAGACGAGTTCACGGTGGTGTGGCCGTAAGCAA
>NC_140271.1:25754382-25759382 GCF_964030765.1 Micromesistius poutassou
CTAACCAGGCCCGACCGTGCTTAGCTTCCGAGATCAGCCGAGATCGGGCGTGTTCACGGTGGTGTGGCCGTAAGCAATTGCTCCTGGCACCAGACAGGACTTTAAACAGGAGAAAGGATGATTTTTTTTGCCCCAAATGAAAATAGCTTACAGCACCTGGTATTCCCAGGCGGTCTCCCATCCAGGTACTAACCAGGCCCGACCGTGCTTAGCTTACGAGATCAGACGAGATCAGGCGTATTCGCGGTGGTGTTGCCGTAAGCAATTGCTCCTGGCACCAGACAGGACTTTAAACAGGAGAAAGGATCATTTTTTTTACCCCAAATGAAAATAGCTTACAGCACCTGGTATTCCCAGGCGGTCTCCCATCCAGGTACTAACCAGGCCCGACCGTGCTTAGCTTCCGAGATCAGACGAGATCGGGCGTGTTTGCAGTGCTGTGGCCTTAAGAAATTACTCCTGGCACCAGACAGGACTTTAAACAGGAGAAAGGATCATTTTTTTTACCCCAAATGAAAATAGCTTACAGCACCTGGTATTCCCAGGCGGTCTCCCATCCAGGTACTAACCAGGCCCGACCGTGCTTAGCTTCCGAGATCAGACGAGATCGGGCGTGTTTGCAGTGCTGTGGCCTTAAGAAATTACTCCTGGCACCAGACAGGACTTTAAACAGGAGAAAGGATCATTTTTTTTACCCCAAATGAAAATAGCTTACAGCACCTGGTATTCCCAGGCGGTCTCCCATCCAGGTACTAACCAGGCCCGACCGTGCTTAGCTTCCGAGATCAGACGAGATCGGGCGTGTTTGCAGTGCTGTGGCCTTAAGAAATTACTCCTGGCACCAGACAGGACTTTAAACAGGAGAAAGGATCATTTTTTTTACCCCAAATGAAAATAGATTACAGCACCTGGTATTCCCAGGAGGTCTCCCATCCAAGTACTAACCAGGCCCGACCGTGCTTAGCTTCCGAGATCAGATGAGATCGGGCGTGTTCACAGTGGTGTGGCCGTAAGCAATTGCTCCTGGCACCAGACAGGACTTTAAACAGGAGAAAGGATCATTTTTTTTACCCCAAATGAAAATAGCTTACAGCACCTGGTATTCCCAGGCGGTCTCCCATCCAGGTACTAACCAGGCCCGACCGTGCTTAGCTTCCGAGATCAGACGAGATCGGGCGTATTCGCAGTGGTGTGGCCGTAAGCAATTGCTCCTGGCACCAGACAGGACTTTAAACAGGAGAAAGGATCATTTTTTTTACCCCAAATGAAAATAGCTTACAGCACCTGGTATTCCCAGGCGGTCTACCATCCAAGTACTAACCAGGCCCGACCGTGCTCAGCTTCCGAGATCAGACGAGATCGGGCGTGTTCACGGTGGTGTGGCCGTAAGCAATTGCTCCTGGCACCAGACAGGACTTTAAACAGGAGAAAGGATGATTTTTTTTACCCCAAATGAAAATAGCTTACAGCACCTAGTATTCCCAGGCGGTCTCCCATCCAGGTACTAACCAGGCCCGACCGTGCTTAGCTTCCGAGATCAGACGAGATCGGGCGTATTCGCAGTGGTGTGGCCGTAAGCAATTGCTCCTGGCACCAGAGAGGACTTTAAACAGGAGAAAGGATCATTTTTTTTACCCCAAATGAAAATAGCTTACAGCACCTGGTATTCCCAGGCGGTCTCCCATCCAAGTACTAACCAGCCCCGACCGTGCTTAGCTTCCGAGATCAGACGAGATTGGGCGTGTTCACGGTGGTGTGGCCGTAAGCAATTGCTCCTGGCACCAGACAGGACTTTAAACATGAGAAAGGATCATTTTTTTTACCCCAAATGAAAATAGATTACATCACCTGGTATTCCCAGGCGGTCTCCCATCCAAGTACTAACCAGGCCCGACCGTGCTTAGCTTCCGAGATCAGACGAGATCGGGCGTGTTCACGGTGGTGTGGCCGTAAGCAATTGCTCCTGGCACCAGACAGGACTTTAAACAGGAGAAAGGATGATTTTTTTTACCCCAAATGAAAATAGCTTACAGCACCTAGTATTCCCAGGCGGTCTCCCATCCAGGTACTAACCAGGCCCGACCGTGCTTAGCTTCCGAGATCAGACGAGATCGGGCGTATTCGCAGTGGTGTGGCCGTAAGCAATTGCTCCTGGCACCAGAGAGGACTTTAAACAGGAGAAAGGATCATTTTTTTTACCCCAAATGAAAATAGCTTACAGCACCTGGTATTCCCAGGCGGTCTCCCATCCAAGTACTAACCAGCCCCGACCGTGCTTAGCTTCCGAGATCAGACGAGATTGGGCGTGTTCACGGTGGTGTGGCCGTAAGCAATTGCTCCTGGCACCAGACAGGACTTTAAACATGAGAAAGGATCATTTTTTTTACCCCAAATGAAAATAGATTACATCACCTGGTATTCCCAGGCGGTCTCCCATCCAAGTACTAACCAGGCCCGACCGTGCTTAGCTTCCGAGATCAGACGAGATCGGGCGTGTTCACGGTGGTGTGGCCGTAAGCAATTGCTCCTGGCACCAGACAGGACTTTAAACAGGAGAAAGGATGATTTTTTTTACCCCAAATGAAAATAGCTTACAGTACCTGGTATTCCCAGACGGTCTCCCATCCAGGTACTAACCAGGCCCGACCGTGCTTAGCTTCCGAGATCAGATGAGATCGGGCGTGTTCACAGTGGTGTGGCCGTTAGCAATTGCTCCTGGCACCAGACAGGACTTTAAACAGGAGAAAGGATCATTTTTTTTACCCCAAATGAAAATAGATTACAGCACCTGGTATTCCCAGGCGGTCTCCCATCCAAGTACTAACCAGCCCCGACCGTGCTTAGCTTCCGAGATCAGACGAGTTCACGGTGGTGTGGCCGTAAGCAATTGCTCCTGGCACCAGACAGGACTTTAAACAGGAGAAAGGATGATTTTTTTTACCCCAAATGAAAATAGCTTACAGCACCTGGTATTCCCAGGCGGTCTCCCATCCAGGTACTAACCAGGCCCGAGCATGCTTAGCTTCCGAGATCAGACGAGATTGGGGGTGTTCACGGTGGTGTGGCCGTAAGCAATTGCTCCTGGCACCAGACAGGACTTTAAACAGGAGAAAGGATGATTTTTTTTACCCCAAATGAAAATAGCTTACAGCACCTGGTATTCCCAGGCTGTCTCCCATCCAGGTACTAACCAGGCCCGACCGTGCTTAGCTTCCGAGATCAGACGAGATCAGGCGTGTTCACGGTGGTGTGGCCGTAAGCAATTGCTCCTGGCACCAGACAGGACTTTTAACAGGAGAAAGGATGATTTTTTTTACCCCAAATGAAAATAGCTTACAGCACCTGGTATTCCCAGGCGGTCTCCCATCCAAGTACTAACCAGGCCCGACCGTGCTTAGCTTCCGAGATCAGACGAGATCGGGCGTGCTCACGGTGGTGTGGCCGTAAGCAATTGCTCCTGGCACCAGACAGGACTTTAAACAGGAGAAAGGGTGATTTTTTTTACCCCAAATGAAAATAGCTTACAGCACCTGGTAGTCCCAGGCAGTCTCCCATCCAGGTACTAACCAGGCCCGCCCGTGCTTAGCTTCCGAGATCAGATGAGATCGGGCGTGTTCGCAGTGGTGTGGCCGTAAGCAATTGCTCCTGGCACCAGACAGGACTTTAAACAGGAGAAAGGATCATTTTTTTTACCCCAAATGAAAATAGATTACAGCACCTGGTATTCCCAGGCGGTCTTCCATCCAAGTACTAACCAGGCCCGACCGTGCTTAGCTTCCGAGATCAGACGAGATCGGGCGTGTTCACGGTGGTGTGGCCGTAAGCAATTCCTCCTGGCACCAGACAGGACTTTAAACAGGAGAAAGGATGATTTTTTTTACCCCAAATGAAAATAGCTTACAGCACCTGGTATTGCCAGGCGGTGTCCCATCCAGGTACTAACCAGGCCCGACCGTGCTTAGCTTCCGAGATCAGACGAGATCAGGCGTATTCGCGATGGTGTTGCCGTAAGCAATTGCTCCTGGCACCAGACAGGACTTTAAACAGGAGAAAGGATCATTTTTTTTACCCCAAATGAAAATAGCTTACAGCACCTGGTATTCCCAGACGGTCTCCCATCCAGGTACTAACCAGGCCCGACCGTGCTTAGCTTCCGAGATCAGACGAGATCGGGCGTGTTTGCAGTGCTGTGGCCTTAAGAAATTACTGCTGGCACCAGACAGGACTTTAAACAGGAGAAAGGATCATTTTTTTTACCCCAAATGAAAATAGATTACAGCACCTGGTATTCCCAGGAGGCCTCCCATCCAAGTACTAACCAGGCCCGACCGTGCTTAGCTTTCGAGATCAGACGAGATTTGGCGTGTTCACGGTGGTGTGGCCGTTAGCAATTGCTCCTGACACCAGACAGGACTTTAAACAGGAGAAAGGATGATTTTTTTTACCCCAAATGAAAATAGCTTACAGCACCTGGTATTCCCAGGCGGTCTCCCATCCAGGTACTAACCAGGCCCGACCGTGCTTAGCTTCCGAGATCAGACGAGATCGGGCGTGTTCGCAGTGGTGTGGCCGTAAGCAATTGCTCCTGGCACCAGACAGGACTTTAAACAGGAGAAAGGAGGATTTTTTTTACCCCAAATGAAAATAGTTTACAGCACCTGGTATTCCCAGGCGGTCTCCCATCCAGGTACTATCCAGGACCGACCGTGCATAGCTTCCCAGATCAGACGAGATCGGGCGTGTTCACGGTGGTGTGGCCGTAAGCAATTGCTCCTGGCACCAGACAGGACTTTAAACAGGAGAAAGGATCATTTTTTTTTACCCCAAATGAAAATAGATTACAGCACCTGGTATTCCCAGGCGGTCTCCCATCCAAGTACTAACCAGGCCCGACCGTGCTTAGCTTCCGAGATCAGCCGAGATCGGGCGTGTTCACGGTGGTGTGGCCGTAAGCAATTGCTCCTGGCACCAGACAGGACTTTAAACAGGAGAAAGGATGA
>NC_140271.1:25774382-25781882 GCF_964030765.1 Micromesistius poutassou
TGGCACCAGACAGGACTTTTAACAGGAGAAAGGATGATTTTTTTTACCCCAAATGAAAATAGCTTACAGCACCTGGTATTCCCAGGCGGTCTCCCATCCAAGTACTAACCAGGCCCGACCGTGCTTAGCTTCCGAGATCAGACGAGATTGGGCGTGTTTGCAGTGCTGTGGCCTTAAGAAATTACTCCTGGCACCAGACAGGACTTTAAACAGGAGAAAGGATCATTTTTTTTACCCCAAATGAAAATAGATTACAGCACCTGGTATTCCCAGGAGGTCTCCCATCCAAGTACTAACCAGGCCCGACCGTGCTTAGCTTCCGAGATCAGACGAGATCGGGCGTGTTCACGGTGGTGTGGCCGTTAGCAATTGCTCCTGGCACCAGACAGGACTTTAAACAGGAGAAAGGATCATTTTTTTTACCCCAAATGAAAATAGCTTACAGCACCTGGTATTCCCAGGCGGTCTCCCATCCAGGTACTAACCAGGCCCGACCGTGCTTAGCTTCCGAGATCAGACGAGATCGGGCGTGTTTGCAGTGCTGTAGCCTTAAGAAATTACTCCTGGCACCAGACAGGACTTTAAACAGGAGAAAGGATCATTTTTTTTACCCCAAATGAAAATAGCTTACAGCACCTGGTATTCCCAGGCGGTCTCCCATCCAGGTACTAACCAGGCCCGACCGTGCTTAGCTTCCGAGATCAGACGAGATCGGGCGTGTTCACGGTGGTGTGGCCGTTAGCAATTGTTCCTGACACCAGACAGGACTTTAAACAGGAGAAAGGATGATTTTTTTTACCCCAAATGAAAATAGCTTACAGCACCTGGTATTCCCCGGCGGTCTCCCATCCAAGTACTAACCAGGCCCGACCGTGCTTAGCTTCCGAGATCAGACGAGATCGGGCGTGTTCACGGTGGTGTGGCCGTAAGCAATTGCTCCTGGCACCAGACAGGACTTTAAACAGGAGAAAGGATGATTTTTTTTGCCCCAAATGAAAATAGCTTACAGCACCTGGTATTCCCAGGCGGTCTCCCATCCAGGTACTAAACAGGCCCGACCGTGCTTAGCTTCCGAGATCAGACGAGATCGGGCGTGTTTGCAGTGCTGTGGCCTTAAGAAATTACTCCTGGCACCAGACAGGACTTTAAACAGGAGAAAGGATCATTTTTTTTACCCCAAATGAAAATAGCTTACAGCACCTGGTATTCCCAGGCGGTCTCCCATCCAGGTACTAACCAGGCCTGACCGTGCTTAGCTTCCGAGATCAGACGAGATCGGGCGTGTTTGCAGTGCTGTGGCCTTAAGAAATTACTCCTGGCACCAGACAGGACTTTAAACAGGAGAAAGGATCATTTCTTTTACCCCAAATGAAAATAGATTACAGCACCTGGTATTCGCAGGAGGTCTCCCATCCAAGTACTAACCAGGCCCGACCGTGCTTAGCTTCCGAGATCAGACGAGATCGGGCGTGTTCACGGTGGTGTGGCCGTTGGCAATTGCTCCTGGCACCAGACAGGACTTTAAACAGGAGAAAGGATGATTTTTTTTGCCCCAAATGAAAATAGCTTACAGCACCTGGTATTCCCAGGCGGTCTCCCATTCAGGTACTAACCAGGCCCGACCGTGCTTAGCTTACGAGATCAGACGAGATCAGGCGTATTCGCGGTGGTGTTGCCGTAAGCAATTGCTCCTGGCACCAGACAGGACTTTAAACAGGAGAAAGGATCATTTTTTTTACCCCAAATGAAAATAGCTTACAGCACCTGGTATTCCCAGGCGGTCTCCCATCCAGGTACTAACCAGGCCCGACCGTGCTTAGCTTCCGAGATCAGACGAGATCGGGCGTGTTTGCAGTGCTGTGGCCTTAAGAAATTACTCCTGGCACCAGACAGGACTTTAAACAGGAGAAAGGATCATTTTTTTTACCCCAAATGAAAATAGATTACAGCACCTGGTATTCCCAGGAGGTCTCCCATCCAAGTACTAACCAGGCCCGACCGTGCTTAGCTTCCGAGATCAGACGAGATCGGGCGTGTTCACGGTGGTGTGGCCGTTAGCAATTACTCCTGACACCAGACAGGACTTTAAACAGGAGAAAGGATGATTTTTTTTACCCCAAATGAAAATAGCTTACAGCACCTGGTATTCCCAGGCGGTCTCCCATCCAAGTACTAACCAGGCCCGACCGTGCTTAGCTTCCGAGATCAGACGAGATCGGGCGTGTTCACGGTGGTGTGGCCGTAAGCAATTGCTCCTGGCACCAGACAGGACTTTAGACAGGAGAAAGGATGATTTTTTTTACCCCAAATGAAAATAGCTTACAGCACCTGGTATTCCCAGGCGGTCTCCCATCCAGGTACTAACCAGGCCCGACCGTGCTTAGCTTCCGAGATCAGACGAGATCGGGCGTATTCGCAGTGGTGTGGCCGTAAGCAATTGCTCCTGGCACCAGACAGGACTTTAAACAGGAGAAAGGATAATTTTTTTTACCCCAAATGAAAATAGCTTACAGCACCTGGTATTCCCAGGCGGTCTCCCATCCAGGTACTAACCAGGCCCGACCGTGCTTAGCTTCCGAGATCAGACGAGATCGGGCGTATTCGCAGTGGTGTGGCCGTAAGCAATTGCTCCTGGCACCAGACAGGACTTTAAACAGGAGAAAGGATAATTTTTTTTACCCCAAATGAAAATAGCTTACAGCACCTGGTATTCCCAGGCGGTCTCCCATCCAAGTACTAACCAGGCCCGACCGTGCTTAGCTTCCGAGATCAGACGAGATCGGGCGTGTTCACGGTGGTGTGGCCGTAAGCAATTGCTCCTGGCACCAGACAGGACTTTAAACAGGAGAAAGGATGATTTTTTTTACCCCAAATGAAAATAGCTTACAGCACCTGGTATTCCCAGGCGGTCTCCCATCCAGGTACTAACCAGGCCCGACCGTGCTTAGCTTCGAGATCAGACGAGATCGGGCGTGTTCACGGTGGTGTGGCCGTAAGCAATAGCTCCTGGCACCAGACAGGACTTTTAACAGGAGAAAGGATGATTTTTTTTACCCCAAATGAAAATAGCTTACAGCACCTGGTATTCCCAGGCGGTCTCCCATCCAAGTACTAACCAGGCCCGACCGTGCTTAGCTTCCGAGATCAGACGAGATTGGGCGTGTTTGCAGTGCTGTGGCCTTAAGAAATTACTCCTGGCACCAGACAGGACTTTAAACAGGAGAAAGGATCATTTTTTTTACCCCAAATGAAAATAGATTACAGCACCTGGTATTCCCAGGAGGTCTCCCATCCAAGTACTAACCAGGCCCGACCGTGCTTAGCTTCCGAGATCAGACGAGATCGGGCGTGTTCACGGTGGTGTGGCCGTTAGCAATTGCTCCTGGCACCAGACAGGACTTTAAACAGGAGAAAGGATCATTTTTTTTACCCCAAATGAAAATAGCTTACAGCACCTGGTATTCCCAGGCGGTCTCCCATCCAGGTACTAACCAGGCCCGACCGTGCTTAGCTTCCGAGATCAGACGAGATCGGGCGTGTTTGCAGTGCTGTAGCCTTAAGAAATTACTCCTGGCACCAGACAGGACTTTAAACAGGAGAAAGGATCATTTTTTTTACCCCAAATGAAAATAGCTTACAGCACCTGGTATTCCCAGGCGGTCTCCCATCCAGGTACTAACCAGGCCCGACCGTGCTTAGCTTCCGAGATCAGACGAGATCGGGCGTGTTCACGGTGGTGTGGCCGTTAGCAATTGTTCCTGACACCAGACAGGACTTTAAACAGGAGAAAGGATGATTTTTTTTACCCCAAATGAAAATAGCTTACAGCACCTGGTATTCCCCGGCGGTCTCCCATCCAAGTACTAACCAGGCCCGACCGTGCTTAGCTTCCGAGATCAGACGAGATCGGGCGTGTTCACGGTGGTGTGGCCGTAAGCAATTGCTCCTGGCACCAGACAGGACTTTAAACAGGAGAAAGGATGATTTTTTTTGCCCCAAATGAAAATAGCTTACAGCACCTGGTATTCCCAGGCGGTCTCCCATCCAGGTACTAAACAGGCCCGACCGTGCTTAGCTTCCGAGATCAGACGAGATCGGGCGTGTTTGCAGTGCTGTGGCCTTAAGAAATTACTCCTGGCACCAGACAGGACTTTAAACAGGAGAAAGGATCATTTTTTTTACCCCAAATGAAAATAGCTTACAGCACCTGGTATTCCCAGGCGGTCTCCCATCCAGGTACTAACCAGGCCTGACCGTGCTTAGCTTCCGAGATCAGACGAGATCGGGCGTGTTTGCAGTGCTGTGGCCTTAAGAAATTACTCCTGGCACCAGACAGGACTTTAAACAGGAGAAAGGATCATTTCTTTTACCCCAAATGAAAATAGATTACAGCACCTGGTATTCGCAGGAGGTCTCCCATCCAAGTACTAACCAGGCCCGACCGTGCTTAGCTTCCGAGATCAGACGAGATCGGGCGTGTTCACGGTGGTGTGGCCGTTGGCAATTGCTCCTGGCACCAGACAGGACTTTAAACAGGAGAAAGGATGATTTTTTTTGCCCCAAATGAAAATAGCTTACAGCACCTGGTATTCCCAGGCGGTCTCCCATTCAGGTACTAACCAGGCCCGACCGTGCTTAGCTTACGAGATCAGACGAGATCAGGCGTATTCGCGGTGGTGTTGCCGTAAGCAATTGCTCCTGGCACCAGACAGGACTTTAAACAGGAGAAAGGATCATTTTTTTTACCCCAAATGAAAATAGCTTACAGCACCTGGTATTCCCAGGCGGTCTCCCATCCAGGTACTAACCAGGCCCGACCGTGCTTAGCTTCCGAGATCAGACGAGATCGGGCGTGTTTGCAGTGCTGTGGCCTTAAGAAATTACTCCTGGCACCAGACAGGACTTTAAACAGGAGAAAGGATCATTTTTTTTACCCCAAATGAAAATAGATTACAGCACCTGGTATTCCCAGGAGGTCTCCCATCCAAGTACTAACCAGGCCCGACCGTGCTTAGCTTCCGAGATCAGACGAGATCGGGCGTGTTCACGGTGGTGTGGCCGTTAGCAATTACTCCTGACACCAGACAGGACTTTAAACAGGAGAAAGGATGATTTTTTTTACCCCAAATGAAAATAGCTTACAGCACCTGGTATTCCCAGGCGGTCTCCCATCCAAGTACTAACCAGGCCCGACCGTGCTTAGCTTCCGAGATCAGACGAGATCGGGCGTGTTCACGGTGGTGTGGCCGTAAGCAATTGCTCCTGGCACCAGACAGGACTTTAGACAGGAGAAAGGATGATTTTTTTTACCCCAAATGAAAATAGCTTACAGCACCTGGTATTCCCAGGCGGTCTCCCATCCAGGTACTAACCAGGCCCGACCGTGCTTAGCTTCCGAGATCAGACGAGATCGGGCGTATTCGCAGTGGTGTGGCCGTAAGCAATTGCTCCTGGCACCAGACAGGACTTTAAACAGGAGAAAGGATAATTTTTTTTACCCCAAATGAAAATAGCTTACAGCACCTGGTATTCCCAGGCGGTCTCCCATCCAGGTACTAACCAGGCCCGACCGTGCTTAGCTTCCGAGATCAGACGAGATCGGGCGTATTCGCAGTGGTGTGGCCGTAAGCAATTGCTCCTGGCACCAGACAGGACTTTAAACAGGAGAAAGGATAATTTTTTTTACCCCAAATGAAAATAGATTACAGCACCTGGTATCCCCAGGCGGTCTCCCATCCAAGTACTAAACAGGCCCGACCGTGCTTAGCTTCCGAGATCAGACGAGATCGGGCGTGTTCACGTTGGTGTGGCCGTAAGCAATTGCTCCTGGCACCAGACAGGACTTTAAACAGGAGAAAGGATGATTTTTTTTACCCCAAATGAAAATAGCTTACAGCACCTGGTATTCCCTGGCGGTCTCCCATCCAGGTACTAACCAGGCCCGACCGTGCTTAGCTTCCGAGATCAGATGAGATCGGGCGTATTAGCAGTGGTGTGGCCGTAAGCAATTGCTCCTGGCACCAGACAGGACTTTAAACAGGAGAAAGGATCATTTTTTTTACCCCAAATGAAAATAGCTTACAGCACCTGGTATTCCCAGGCGGTCTCCCATCCAGGTACTAACCAGGCCCGACCGTGCTTAGCTTCCGAGATCAGACGAGATCGGGCGTGTTCACGGTGGTGTGGCCGTAAGCAATTGCTCCTGGCACCAGACAGGACTTTAAACAGGAGAAAGGATCATTTTTTTTACCCCAAATGAATATAGCTTACAGCACCTGGTATTCCCAGGCGGTCTCCCATCCAAGTACTAACCAGGCACGACCGTGCTTAGCTGCCGAGATCAGACGAGATCGGGCGTGTTCACGGTGGTGTGGCCGTAAGCAATTGCTCCTGGCACCAGACAGGACTTTAAACAGGAGAAAGGATCATTTTTTTTACCCCAAATGAAAATAGAATACAGCACCTGGTATTCCCAGGCGGTCTCCCATCCAAGTACTAACCAGGCACGACCGTGCTTGGCTTCCGAGATCAGACGAGATCGGGCGTGTTCACGGTGGTGTGGCTGTAAGCAATTGCTCCTGGCACCAGACAGGACTTTAAACAGGAGAAAAGATGATTTTTTTTACCCCAAATGATAATAGCTTACAGCACCTGCTATTCCCAGGCGGTCTCCCATCCAGGTACTAACCAGGCCCGACCGTGTTTAGCTTCCGAGATCAGACGAGATCGGGCGTGTTTGCAGTGCTGTGGCCTTAAGAAATTACTCCTGGCACCAGACAGGACTTTAAACAGGAGAAAGGATCATTTTTTTTTACCCCAAATGATAATAGCTTACAGCACCTGCTATTCCCAGGCGGTCTCCCATCCAGGTACTAACCAGGCCCGACCGTGTTTAGCTTCCGAGATCAGACGAGATCGGGCGTGTTTGCAGTGCTGTGGCCTTAAGAAATTACTCCTGGCACCAGACAGGACTTTAAACAGGAGAAAGGATCATTTTTTTTTACCCCAAATGAAAATAGCTTACAGCACCTGGTATTTCCAGGCGGTCTCCCATCCAGGTACTAACCAGGCCCGACCGTGCTTAGCTTCCGAGATCAGATGAGATCGGGCGTTTCCGCAGTGGTGTGGCCGTAAGCAATTGCTCCTGGCACCAGACAGGACTTTAAACAGGAGAAAGGATCATTTTTTTTACCCCAAATGAAAATAGATTACAGCACCTGGTATCCCCAGGCGGTCTCCCATCCAAGTACTAAACAGGCCCGACCGTGCTTAGCTTCCGAGATCAGAAGAGATCGGGCGTGTTTGCAGTGCTGTGGCCTTAAGAAATTACTCCTGGCACCAGACAGGACTTTAAACAGGAGAAAGGATCATTTTTTTTACCCCAAATTAAAATAGCTTACAGCACCTGGTATTCCCAGGCGGTCTCCCATCCAGGTACTAACCAGGCCCGACCGTGCTTAGCTTCCGAGATCAGACGAGATCGGGCGTGTTTGCAGTGCT